>NC_082640.1:52270346-52579487 GCF_028023285.1 Balaenoptera ricei | reverse complement strand
AATGGCCACATGGTTTGAAAAAGAGTTAAGGAGTTATAAAACAAAAACAAATAAGCAAAAACAAACAAACAAAACCAAGATTAAGGCAGAGTGACTGAGTGGATGCTAATTTTTTAAAGTACCCAGAAAAGGAGTCTTTTGTAAGTGACATTATTTTGTAGGTGCCCTCTCAGAAGGCCCCATGGGACCTAGAGAGTCTCTCTCTCTCTCTCTCTCTCTCTCTCTCTCTCTCTCTCTCTCTCTCTCCTATTCGTACACAGGTTGCAGGGGACCCCGCAGGCTAACATCACACCTTTGACTTAAATTACATTTCCAGATGCCTCTGTAATTTTTTGCCTTATTACAAACAAGAAGCTGTTTTATGGAATGTCTAAATGGCCCTCAATCTGCTGTGTGTGTCTGGGTAAATGTAGCTTGTTTTAGCTTCATAAAATGTTGCTTCCCTCTTGTTTTTCAGCTACTCAAAATTTGAGGTCAGCAAACTGACCTTCCCTGTCCAGATGGCAAGTAAAGATGATGTAGATGCTGTTTTATCTTTTTTTTTTTTTTTTTTTTTTTTGAGTAAAGCCATGCACTAGGCGTTTTTATGATTGCCCTCAATTGGGTTACATGATTGAAATCCACTTAGCTTGAGGATAGCAGGTGCTTTTGGTTTTCCTGAGCTGGCTCCATATTCTTTTTTTAAACCCTTTTAAATATATTCTTTCTGCATTCCAAATGTAGATTTCCCTGTAGTTTTGGCCTCAACTCTTTTCCCTTCTCATTCTCTTCCTGGGGAATCTGAGCTAATTCTAAGGCTGCAGCACATTCTTCAACAGAAGGTTCCCATGCTTTTTGAGTGCTGCCCCCCCAAGTTGGAATGAAACCAGTTCAACATTGAGAGTCAGTAGCATGAGAGGTCCAGCCAGGGGTGGCAAGTTTGGATACTGGCTCCCTAGTTTCCTGGCAGTGTCACCTCAAGGCAGGGCGCCCCCACATGTAAAATGGGGGCCATAGAAGAATCTGCCTCAGGAATGTTTGAGAGTCACATGCAAAGTGTGTAGAAGAGCACCAAAGAGAAAATTCATGCCAAAGAGGGTGTCAGCTGAGGTTGTTACTGACGTGATACCTTCAGACTTACCTCTTTCCTTGAATTTCTTTCTGGAACTTCCAAGCCAAAGATCTAAAAAGCAAAGTCTTAATTTTCTAAGTTGAATTAGTGGAGGTCATGGATTTTGGGATCCGGGAGTACTTGAGTGCCATATGAGTGCATATGGCAGGAACACAGAGTTTCTCAGTGTAAACAGTGATCTAAGAATTAAAGGTGTCAAATGACATAATTCGCTAACCCAAGAGATAGGAGCTCCCCAACCCTGAATGTGTTCAAGGTCTTCAGGCCCTTGAGAAGTATTTGGAGTGAATTCTTGTATTCAGTTAGATGACCTCCGTGATCCCTTAAAAATCAGAGCCTGACCTCGGCTGAAGTCAGGCCCTTGACAGTGGCTAAGCCATCCTGGAATATTACAGCCAAAGGGCACAGAGAGGGGGCCTCACATTCAGTCTCGCTTTAGATTCCCTGCTGCACTTGGGAACCCAGGACCCAGAGCAAAGTTAAAACAATCCTGCCAAGCTCAAGAGATTATTGCACTTTTCTCCATTTGTTTACCTCTTCTGGTTGATTCTTATTTACTTTCTTGATTTGAAGTAATTGAAATTCTTGACATTCTTTGTAAAAGCACAAAAAGTGGGACAATGAATAATTTAAAGATGTAACATCCATTTGTATCTTTACAGCATTTCTTTTCTTTTCAATCCAACATTGATGTGACGGGCCCTGAAGAAATTCTTTTGTAAACAACTAAAACATATATATTTTTATTGTGCTGAAATTTGACAGCAGTTTATAATTAAAAGATTTTTTTTCTTACTAAAGTGATAGAAATGCATTTCAAAACATTGGAATAGGAAGAAAAAAATTTTTTAAATATCCACAATCCTACTACCCTAACACAGCCACCTTTAACGTTTTGGTAGGTTTTTTTTTAATGTTTAAAATACTAGATAATTGCAGCTCTATTTACAATAGCCAGGACATGGAAGCAACCTAAGTGTCCATCGACAGATGAATGGATAAAGAAGATGTGGCACATATATACAATGGAATATTACTCAGCCATAAAAGGAAATGAAATTGAGTTATTTGTAGTGAGGTGGATGAACCTAGAGTCTGTCATACAGAGTGAAGTAAGTCAGAATGAGGAAAATAAATACCATATGCTAACACATATATATGGTATCTAAAAAAAAAATGTTTCTGAAGAACCTAGGGGCAAGACAGGAATAAAGACGCAGACATAGAGAATGGACTTGAGGACACGGGGAGGGGGAAGGGTAAACTGGGACGAAGTGAGAGAGTGGCATGGACTTGTATATACTACCAAATGTAAAATAGCTAGTGGGAAGCAGCCGCATAGCAGTGGGAGATCAGCTCGGTGCTTTGTGTCCACCTAGAGGGGTGGGATAGGGAAGGTTGGAGGGAGACACAAGAGGGAGGAGATATGGGGATATATGTATATGTATAGCTGATTCACTTTGTTATAAAGCAGAAACTAACACACCATTATAAAGCAATTATACTCCAATAAAGATGTTAAAAAAAAACTAGATAGGTAGATAGATGATAGAAATGGATGTTAAAATCTTTATATGTGTGTACTTGTGTATATATATATATATATATATATATATTTATATTTACACACACACACACACACACCATATTGATAGCTAGATAGATAGATGTAAAAGGATATTAGACACATTGTCCACGCCCGACACTGCACTCAGGAGGCCCCACAGTCCTGCCCTACAGAATGATGCTCAGTCAAGTTCAGGGAGGGACTGCCCCCAAATCTGCTGGCTCACTTCCTCATTGCAGGACATGCTGATTACTCTTCTTTTCATGTGACAGAACACTCCAATATACAATCTCTTCTATGTTTAGAACTGTTTCCTTTAGATACATTTCCAGAACTTACCACGGTTTAAGATTGGATATTTCTTAAAACTTTAAATCTGCTTCAACTTTATTAGCTTACTCCCTGCTGGAGCTGGGGCTGGGCATCGAGGGTGGGGTTCACGGAGAGTCAGAGCTCAGAGTGCCCCCTGCGCTCCCACTGCTGGTCCCCCATCCCCCAGGGTGAACGGTTAATGGTTAAAGTGAGTCTTGCTGAGGGAAGGGGTTCGGTAGTGTCCCATGTTTGCATCCTCACTTTGCCAGCACTGAGAGAAATAAAACACAGAAAAAAGAAGCTTTCAGCTAAACTGTTAAATTGAAAGCTGGATTTTGGTGTCTCTACATACAGAATCATTTTCTTAGAAACCCTGAAATATTGAGTTGTGTTAACCCACCTAACCAGCTGCTTAGGAAGTAGTTTTTCGAGAACCTCAATAGTGCATAGTTTTACCTACCCTAAGCCTCCCTAGGAAGTGGGTACTCACCTGAGCCTGATTTTTCTCTGACCCAGACTGGCAGTGCCAGCCGATGGGACAGCATCCAGTTGTTTGTGTTAAAGCCCAGGGTAACCCAGCAAGGACCTGCCTCCCTCTGTGCCTCGGTTTCCTCACCTGAATGCGAGTAGACTAGACATGAACAGTTATTGCAGCGCCCTTCCCTGCCCTAGCAAAGAATCGCCACAAAGTGATTGATGATGAGAATGTATTTTTTCACAGTTTTATTGAGATAAAAATGACATAACATTGTGTAAGTTTAAGGTATACAGTGTGATTTGATATGCTTACACGTTACAAAATGATCACCAAAGCATTAGCCAACACCCCCATATCATCACATAGTTACCATTTCTTTTTTTGTGGTGAGGACATTTAAGATCTATTCTTTTAGCAACATTCAAGTATACGTTGGATTGGCCCAAAAGTTTGTTCGGGTTTTTCCGTAAGATGTTACGAAAAACCCGAATGAATTTTTTGGCCAACCCAATAATAAAATATTGTTAACTATAGTCACCATGCCCTATGTTAGATCCCCAGAACTTATTCATCTTATATCTGGAAGTTTGTACCCTTTGACCATCTCCCATTCCCCCCAACACCCAGCCCCTGACAACCACTTTACTCTGTGGTGATGAGAAAGTATTCCATCTCCAAGGTATTTAAGATGGAAAGAAAAGGCTGAGAAGTAACCGATGAGATTATTTCTAAAAGTCCCTACAAAGTGTAACATTTGCTCATGCTGTGGATTTAGGAGTGATTTTAGTGGATTCCATATATCATTTTAGCAGTGCTATTCATGAGCTTAATGCAGCTCCTTTTCCATTCAGAAAGCACAGCATTTCATAGCCGTCTCTGGAGGAAGCATTATTCAATATGATGATAAGTTTCCTTTATAGAGGAGAGAAACATTTTCTTTCAGTAATTGGAAATGGCCATCTGGACACAGCGTGAACTCCCTGTGTGGGGACCAGGGCAGCCATTCTCCCACCGCTGGAAACCCTCACCCCTCTCCCTTCTTTCACAAAGGCTAATAAGGCTTTTTCTTTCATCCTTCAGGGTATGCTCACCAGCACATTTATCTAGTCACTCAGAATCAAATGTTTTATTCTTCCTGTTTCTATCATCTTAATTCCATTGTCTTAAAATAATCATGTCTTAGCTTACAGGCTAATATAAAAATATTTTGAATTAGAAACAAAAATTAGAATTTTGAAAGTCCCCTCCTGTCTTTCCTATGACAGTGCCCATATCTTACAACACGGGGCCTCTGGCTTCTGGGACACTGTCCTGCAGGTTGTAGAATCACAGCCCCCACTAGGAGAGTTTTCAAAGTGGACTCCAAGCATTTCTCTGGGCTTGTGGGAGTCCACCTTTCCCCACTGCCCAATGCTTCAGTCTAAGACTTTACTTCTAAAATCTAAATATATTTGCTTGTAGATGAAGATTCATTGTAAAATTTGTTTTTCATTCCTGCCTGAGGAATAAAAATCTAAATCAAATGCTGGGCTTGTGAGTTGTCAAGATTCTCTCCACCTTTGTAACCGTCTTTGTCCCATCCAGAGAGATGAAGATTAAAACATGGTAACCTTCAATCTTCCAACTAACACCACTTTGTGGAGGACTGCCATGTTCCAACCCTAATGCTCCAGAAGCAGCATGATGGACTTTGCAGCCTGTCTGGTAAAATGCACCTGGAATTACCCATTGCAGTCTAACTTGTGTGCTTTATCTGCTCTGGGTCCTAGAGAAGCCCTCCATCAGAATGTAGTTCTGAGAGGGTACTGGGATTCACAGGATACCTGTGGGGTGCTGTGAGTGGAGAGGGAGGTCTGAAGCAAGAGAATCCAGGTCGCTGGAGCTTCAAGGGGACAAAGCAGAGCCCAGAGGAAAGGAGTGGGACCCAGAGCCTGTGCCTAAGGCTACTGGCTGATTTGGTGCTCCACTGGGTGATTATGTCCACTTTTGAGAATTTATTTTGTTTAGAAGAGGCCAGCAGGCAGACACAGGCACAGAGAGGGCAGTGTGGATGCATACAACACTGGGAATGTGCTGACAGGTGGAATCCTGAAAAATCGGGCAGCGGGGGTGAAGGCCCTAGCAGAGAGGGGCTGAAGTAACAGCTGCAGCGGCCTGAGCTGGTGGAGGGCGTGGAAAGAGAGCCAGGGAAGAGGACAGGGTGCTCCAAGGTTTGGAGGCTCGGGCCTTGGGGGTGTTGCAGGAGGCGTGAGTCAGGGTGCATGTGTGAGCTGCTCACTACGACCCTTAGGGATTTGAGGAACAGGGTCCAGGGATGTCAAGAGCCGAGGTGGATGCGCTTTCAGGGACTGAGCACGCCGGGAGAGGACGACTTGGGCCTTGCGCTTTGTTGCGGCCACAGCAAGACCTTGCTGCTCGGGGCAGGAGGTGGGGAGCTCACCAAGTTTGCGGCCAGCCTGACGGGTGGCGCCGCCCAAGCTGACAGTGAACAAGCAAGCTGGCTGGACTTGTGCATGAGGACACGCTGGTAAGTGCACAGCTCTTGTCCCAGCTTGTGCCACCCTGCACGGCGTGCTAATGGGCTGCCATCTGGACACTCGGAGCTCCAGATGGTGAATTCCCCTGCATAGGGGTGCTGTGCAGGGGAGTTTGCTTCCATTTTTAGCTAATGTATTCTACCAGGGAAGCCTTTCAAGTTCATGGAGCTCCAAGGCTGCTATACCTCTCCTGACCAGCAGTCATGTTCCCTTTACCCTTGGGGAGATGAGGACAGAAGAATGCTCACCAGATTTATGCTGGGCACCTTGACCATTTATTCATAGCCAGCATCTCCCCTTATACCTTGTTTTATCCCCTGGGAAAATGGGGCGTCAAGGGATGCCAAGGGATGGGGTATACAGTCCCTCACAACAAATATTTGTTAAAGAAACCTTGTACCATATCTGTGCTTGAAAAATAATATAGATATTGAGACAATTATTTAATAATTCCAGCCTACCAGTTATGTTTTTCTTCATGATCTTATATGCCATATGAAACTTTCATTTATAAAAGTATAATTAGGAATAAATGCTTTTAATTGTTACACATTTTTACAATTTTAAATGCTCAAATAGATTAACTATAATGTTTACTATGTTATCACAAATAAACAAAACATTTTAGCACCAATTAATATACACCGTAATACAGAATTCTGAACTTACTATACATCAACTCTATAGAATGAATCTGAGATACATTATGATGATAATTGCTGAACAAGAACTACAGATCAAACGAACTAGATTTTGTATTATTTAGTTTTTTTCCACATGTATTGACTGTCTTCTACCTGTCAGAATGTCGTGCTACACTCGAGAGGTGTGTATGTGCCCAAAGTCTGGAATGGATGGTTATCCATAGTCATTCTCCTTACTTTGTTCTAGATGTTACTCCTCTCACTATGACTTTTTTTAATTGCAGATTTTTTTCCCCTAGAAATACTTGTTCCCCATGCAAAATGAAGCATAGGCTTTTATAATTTGTGTGTTTGTATAGTTTAGCTATGTTTTTTTCTAAACTATTTGCTATTTTTTTGTTTGGTTGTTGGTGGTGGGTTTTTTGTGTGTTTTCTTTGTTTGTGTTTGTTTTTGTTTCTTGTGAATAGGTATCTTCTGCCTCATTTCACTCTCTAATAGTGAAGAATAATTATCCCAGCCCTCTTTGGAAGCTGCCATTTGAAAATAAGAAATACTTCTATTGTGGTCTTATTTATTTATTTTTACTTTTGGTTTTAAGCCATTAAATGACTTAGCACTGTATTTTTTGTGTATCCTAAAAATACATTTTACAAATTACAGACCTGAACCTAACCATGCTGTTGTAGTCTGTCATTAACAACTATAAAGTGCTGTGCAGGGAGCAGTAGAGCTCAATTCTAGGTCATTGTTTTGGTCCTTTGCATAGTGAATGCAGTTTTAAAACTTTATTTTAAGTGATTGGACCAAATTTAAAACATTAAAACATCTCTGTGAGTGTGTGTGTGTGTGTTTTATTCTTACTATTAAAGGGAATTCAAGAAGATCGAAAAGCCTTTAATATACCTAAACATTCTACATGAAATATCAAATATCCAAGTCTCATACCCATGTTTCCATGTTATATACACACCAGTGCTACATGTATTTGAATGAATAAACTAAGAACTTTTAAAGTAACCTTTATACTTTAAATATTTTTCCAAACATCTAAATTTTTTAAAATCCTATATGGAAAAAAAATCCTGTATGTTCAATACTATATGCTCAAGAGAACAACATAATCATAGTTAAACTAATAATAACTAGATTCAAAAAAAAGGACTTATGGAGCCATGAGACCATATCCTTTCTTGATAAATTTGGAGGCTACTTGAGCAGTATACAGTTATCCCTCAGTATCTGTGGGAGATTAGTTCCTGGACCCCACCTCCTGTGGATGCCAACATCTGAGGGTGCACAAGTCTCATATAAAATGGCGTAGTATTTGCACATAACCTACACAATCCTCCCATATACTTTAAATCATCTCTAGATTACTTAGAATGCCTAATACAATGTAAATGCTATGTAAATAGTTGTAAATACAATGTAAATATTATGTAAATAATTGCCAGCATGGGACAAATTTGAGTTTTGCTTTTTGGAACTGTATGGATTTTTTTACTAACATTTTCCATCCATTGGATGGTTGAATCTGTGGATGTGAAAACCCGTGGATATGGAGGGCTGACTGTATTTTCCTTTGATTTCAGAACATTCCATTAAGTTCACCTGCTAAAGGTATTATGAAATGGGAAGGGGAAAAGGACTTTAGAGGCAGAAGAGGAGGGCGTGGTCCTATTCCAAGGAGATGTTAGACTTTAATGAAATCAGTTGTGAATTTCTAAATGCCATTGCTATATTTCATGAATGTGAGCTTGAAAACCCAATTTTGTTACTTAAAAAAATCTTTTGGCAAAGAAAGACAGCGGCTGGTCAAGGTTGCCATCCTAGAACCCTCCTTAATATCCTGGATGTGGACATGAAAATAAGAGTTTCAAGCTTATTGTCATCTTCTCTTAAAATAATTCATTTGCTTGATATGGTAACACTTCATGTTTTGCTCAGTAGACAGAGAATATCTAAATTGTATTGACTCTTCCACAGCTGTATGAAGGAAAGAATAATCCAATTATCTAAGCTTTGCAAAACATATTTAAAAAATTTTATCTTAGCAAAGTTTCTTTCTGCTTCATCAACTGATCTAAATAATAGATGGGAAAACTTTAATACTACTCTTGTATACCTGAGGTTTGCAAGAGTTTCTCATACAAAAATTCAATTTTTATGTCAATAAATAATAAAGCTGACTACACTATAAATCGTAGTGGGCCTCTTACAACTGAGGAAAAAATAAGTTTAAAGTGAAAATGAACTGTAAGAAGTGAAACAATTTTAGATTAATTTTCTCAGGGAAAATGGACACATGCTTTATGATAATAACTGTTGCTGTGTTAAATGGAGTAAAATCCAGTTTCGTTGCAGGAAACTCTGTATGTCATAATTCAGTCTAACTTTGAGCTTGGAAATGGTGTTCAACCGCCTGGAATAGGATTGAGGGCAGATTCTTCAAACTTAAAATAACTCTCTAAAATAATAGAGAATGAATTTGATTTATGTTAAATTCAATAGGTACTTAAATAATCAATTCTTTTCATGCCTCTGGCCTGATATGCAGTGGAATGTGGTCCAAGCAGCTGTCATTTCATCTGAATCCATCAGGGGCCTCCTTCCTGCCTTATGCAAGAACCAAGGTCTTCCTGTACATTTGTACATGGCCACTTACTGGATGGGATCATGATCTTTCTGGACTGTGGCTGGGGAATAAAAGGACAGCTGGGCAGTGTGGTGGACCAAGGGCGAGACCCAGGGTGCACCAGTGGTGACTCTGTGCCTTGGACATGAATTGTGGCAACTGTTTTGTCGGGCCACGTTCTAAGTGCTGAGACTATAGAGAATATTCCTAAAAATTCTGTTTATGACCATTCAACCTTGACTTGGAGGCAGGAGGCAAGGGGACATAGATGAAAAGAGAAAAGGCCATTCTCTCTTGTTTGATGAATATATTTTGACACAGAATATATTATGAGTCTAAATTATTCTCTACTAATAAACAATTTCAGTGAAAAAAGGATACAATGTATTAAATATTCCTTGCTGAATAAACTATTGAAGAGAATAGTTAGGTCCATGGTGGTTAAGCTCACTCTCTCTCCCTACATCCTAGAAGTAGTGAATTGATGAGAAGCCTGCTATCTCCCTTCTGATGCACTGGAGGTGGAGTGGGGTGCTGTGTTAGTCTCAAAGGGCCCTGCTCACCTGGGCAGGACTACAGAAAAAGCACAGCAGGAAGCAGACAGCCCTCTTCGAGCATCAGTCCACGTGAGTGATGCCTGGTGCTGCAGCAGCTCCTCTTGCCCCTGGAGTGGGAAGGATGGGAGCCTGGGCTGAGGAGAAGCAGTGAGGTATGTTGGCTTGCCTGGAAGTGTGAGAGCCTTTCATCTCTGGCTGTGTAGAGGACTGGGGACTGTGTTTATTTTTTGCTTTATACACACACACCTGTTTGTTAGGCTTCCATTAAAAAAAAATATCCTGGTTGTTTTTATTTAGCTGAATCTTAAGAGCAAGCACAGAGAAGTGGAATAGGGTGTATGTTACAGTCAGCTCAGTCTGCTGTAACAAGATACCATAGGCTTTCACATTTATTTCTCACAGTTCTGGAGGCTGGAAGTACGAGATCAGGGTGCCAGCATGGTCAGGTTCTGGTGAGGGCCCTTTCCCTTGTTTATAGATGGCCACCTTCTCACTCTGTCCTCCCATAGTAGAGAGAGATCTCATGTCTCTTCCCCTTTACATAAGGGCACTAATCTCATCTTGGAAGCTAATCTCACCCTCATGACCTCATATAACCCTAATTATATCTCAAAGGCCCCACTTCCAAATACCATCATATTAGGAATTATAGTTTCAACATATGACTTTGGGGAGAACATGATCATTTGGTCCATAGTGGTACACATGCATAAGTGAACCCGTGCCATGAACATTTTACTACAAAATTCACCAGACACCTATACAATCACTAGGGAGCCTGACTCAGAACGTTGACAGAAAATGGGGTTAAATGTTGACCCCATTCAGGGTTTTTATGTTTCGTATAAATTGTGAAGCTGTTAGACAAAATGTGAAAATATGCATTCTGTGTAAATTGTTATTTTGTATACCCAGTTAAATGAGTAAATTTATTTCAATTTAAGGTATTTATATTGTATGACATGAGGAATACAGCCAATATTTTATAATAGCTATAAATGGACTATAATCCTTAAAAATTGTAAATCACTATATTGTACACCTGTAACATATAATATTGTACATCAGGTATACTTCAATAATTTTTTTTAATTTACAATATCACTTTTCCACCCTTCTTTATATATTATGAACCAAGCATTTGTAATCCAGAGAAACCCCTCCAGACCACAGAGCTTTAGAGACGAATATCCTTATATCTTTCTTTCCATTTTTTCCCCACTAGTCTGAGAAGATGAAAAATAAGAAATAATTATGTCAAAAAGGAAACAAAAGATTATTTAGTACCAGCTACTTCTGTCTAATTCCATTCTGTTCTATTGTGTCTAGTCCTGTGATATTTGGTTGATGGAATACTGTACTGAGAAAACTTATAATTATGCAAAAAAACAAAAACAAGCTCCCTGGATCCCACAGTGGAATCTCCCTGGAACCAGTGCCACATTCTCTCCAAGCCCAGCCTCACGCTGTAGCACAGCAAGGGTGTGGCCCGGAACCCCCATCCCAGACCTGCCATATCCTTGCTGTGTGACCTATGGACAGGTGTTAGCTTCTCTGGGACTCAGTCTTCTCACTTGTAAAATGGAAATACCTTCTCCCCAAGGTTGCTATGAAGAATAGATGTGTTAGTGCCTTTAAAGCCTAGCTCCTGCTTGCTCAGTAACAAGCAGGTCATGTGGGTGGGTCTGTATCCTCCTCTTCCGGGAGCATTAACCTGAGGAAGGAGAGGATGCACCCTTGGGTCTGGGACAGCAGTGTTCTGAGCCAGCAGTGCTGGGAGGAAGTGCTCTGGGTTAATCATCTTCTGGTTACTAAGTTGGTGTCTCTTTCAGAGAATTTTTCACTTGGTCAATTGTGGAGTCTTTATATTGAGGCTTTTCAGCTTATGTTATTGAGGAGTAAAAATTCTGACCCGTGTACAGTAGAACTCCCTTGTGAGTAACGTGACCACGAGGAAACACAGTAACCCATTCCAAAGAATGCTTGGGTCATTAATGCCTGCTTCCAGGACCCTGAGGGAGGTGACCTGGGCTCCAGCCACTGGAATCGCAACCTCTTTTTGAGAGCAGTCATAAACTCAGCCCTTGGGGGTAATCTCCCCAGGAAGTGCCAAGGTGACCAGCATGAGGGAGAGGGGGACGCTGTTGGGTCGACAGGGAGATGATTTTTTAATCATCTTTTCAGTCCTGCTGTGGTCTGATGCACTCTTCAAGCAGCCAAGTTTTTGGCCTGTTCACTTGGTAGGGAGCGTGTTCTGGTTCCCTCTCTCCTCATACAGTGGCAGAAAAAGTGGGCTTCGTACACGTTGGGAGTCTAGTTATTACTCAGAGAGGCCCCCTCTGGAAGCTCTAGATATTCTTGAAGTTTTTTGTTTTTGTTTTTGTTTTATCTTAGAAACTTATCAAAATTTTTAATTCTAATTTAAACTGCTTTCACATTTGTTGAAAGAAATAAATGTTCCCCAAATCTTTGCAAGATTGGTGCTCCAGAAACAGGTCTAGTTATTTGTACCTGTCCCAGCACAGCTGATGGGGTTTGTCTTTGAGAGATAGGAATGGAGAGCCCTTCACAGCCCACACCTCACTGCCCATCACTTCTGCGGGTTCCCTTAGATGCCTGGGCCTGATTCCTGGGTTATCTCTCAGTAACTCTGGCATTTACTCCACATGACTCAGAATATTTCTGGGATTAGGTACTTATCCTTATAAATCATAGTTCAATTTAGACTTATAAGCTGAGTTGTGGGTAGGAATTTTATCTTCCTGGGGCTGGATTTAGAAAAAAAATACAAAAACAATTTTATCTTTCTTATATTGACATAGTAAATGAATTCTGTATGGCAAAAGCATAGGACAGAGGGGAGATATTTATCATTTCTGTGTTAATTCAGATTAAGATAAAAAGTAAAGGAGATCGCAGGGGGAGAGCAGCTCAGTGCTTTGTGACCACCTAGAAGGGTGGGATAGGGAGGGTGGGAGGGAGAAGCAAGAGGGAGGGGATATGGGGATATATGTATACATATAGTTGATTCACTTTGTTATACAGCAGAAACTAACACAACATTGTAAAGCAATTATACTCCAATAAAGATCTTTTAAAAATGTCACGGAGAAGACAAACTCCTTCCCTTGGTTTTTATTTGGCACATGGAGATAGTACTTGATGTTTGGATATTTGATCCCTTTGAAAACTAATTTCTACAGGCAATTGCCACTTCTTACATCGTCTAATGTTGTTGTATTTCTACTGAAGTAAGAGCTCCCCCTGGAATTAGGTGGAAAATGTGGTGGCAGTCACATCCTCCCATGATGCTTCTTTGCATTATTTTTCCTTGTGTCTCTCACTCCAGGTTCAGATTTGTTGTGAATCACTTTCAACTTCCTTTGGACCATAAAGACATTTCCTAGATTCAGGGTGGGATCCAGGTTGTGTCAAGCATGGAACTTATGAAATTTGCTTCCGCTTTAAGAGAACTAAGATAGATTTCATGAAGTACATACCATGCAGACACGCTGGTGTGGTCCTTCAGGCTGTTGGAAGTGGCCAGTGGGAGTGAGAGGCTGCTGGTCATGCCTCACAGGTCAATGCCTGCTGCCTAGAATTCACAGGGGCTCATTCCACAAACAGCACTGTCCCTGGGCTCCGTCCTCTAATCTCCAGCATGGTCAAATGTCTCTCACCCGGTAGTGAGGTGATGAAACCAAGACAGTCATATTTAACCTGCAGGTGCCACTAGTGGAACATTCTTCTTTGTGAAAACCCTATAAATACAAGTCTTGGAAGTATTTGTAATTACTATATATTTTTCTTAGCTTTGCTTTTCTATCTATCTACAATTCATGTCAGCCTGGCACTTCTCACATCGTCTTTAAAGTTTCACTCCTCTGCAAGGTTAACGCTGTAGATTGCAAGTCAAAGAGTGGTGAATGAAAAGCTCTGAAACAGGAAGCTCCTTGACCCAAATCGCTCAGCGAGTCCCTGCTGATCTGTCGTGAATCCAGAACTTCTTTTTACCAGGGGAAGTGCCTCTGATTTTATTACCACAGGGGTTGCCTGAACTCTGTTATTGGTTTCTGATGGAAAACGGTTTGAAATATCCACTCTGCCCTGCAGAGCACTCTGTGTGCACTTGCTGTGGTGGTTACAACAATGGCTCTCAAGAGTTCATGGTTGTGCAGCCCCTTCTGTGTTGATGCTGGACTCGGTCATGTGGTCACTTTGTTATGGAACCAAACTTGGGTCCCCTCACTCGTGCACAGTAAAGCCAGTCTACTGACACCAGGTTGCGGTGAAGGAAAGTGCAGCATTTAATGAAAGGCACCAGACAAGGAGTCCAAGGCAATTAATGCTCAGAAAACCCAAACTCTCTCTGACCGTTTTCCGAGAACAGTTTTTATAGGCAAAATTTGGGGGGAGGTCTGCAGGGTGTGTGACCTTCCTCTGATTGATTGGGGTGGGTAGGTAACAGGAATGTCAGTCATCAGCCTTCTTGCTCCAACCAGTCTAGGGTCCAGTGTTTGTGCTCAGCCTGAAATTACCGTCCTCCACCTGGGTGGGAGCCTTAGTTTCTGTAGAAGAACTCAGAGATTTGTATCAGCTTGTTATGTATATCTCTTGAGGAGGAACCAGGATGCTACCCATCACTGCATTATTGCTTCTTGACTGCCTTTCCTTTGTTTCTGGATTCCCTCACACCTCTAAATAATAACTGTGTGAATCTGCCCTTTGGAACTCAGGGAAGGTCTAGGAGGCTGAAACCTTTTTCCTACAAACAAGAAATGGGGGACATGGAAGGGCTTTCCTGACTGGGAAGGTCCTTTGGGGCTCTGCTGGGTTTCAACCGTGGTCACTGGATCCTAAGCAAACCTGACATGGGAAGAGCTTTGATATCTGCTGTGCGTGGAATGTTGCCACCATGCCAAGAATCTGGGCTAAACTTCTTGAGACTTAAGACTGCACAGAGGGAATTGTCCAGTTACCCCAGCCTGCAGCCCAGTGTAGGCACGAAGTGAGCTCACGTAAGAGCAACAGAACCTCTCCTCTTTCAACCCATGAAATCAATAAAAATTGTACCTGGTTGTTGCTTTAAGCCTACATGTGGACATGTTTTGTCACACAGTAGATTTTTGACACACTTCTGGAAGGCATATTCCATTGTCCATTCAACAAAGTGACAATATTTATGCTTGAGTTAGAAAACATTTTATATCAGTTCTTAATTCAGCTAATTAATGAAGTTATTCACTACAATCATTAGTGTTACTCTAACAAAAAATATTCTTTACAAACTCTGAATTATATTTAATATAAATTTTATAACCATAATGAAAGAAAGTTCATAGATTGGTTGCACATTTATAGAGTAACGTGCAAACTAATCTATGGGTTATTCTGAGTTTTTAATATGCAAAATCTCATTATCTAAGAATGGTTTGTGTTCTCCATTCCAATCCTCATACCTTGTAATTTTCTTTCTTGCCTAAATACTCTGGCTGGGGCATCTAGTACAACTCTCAGGATTATTGTTAGTAGACATCGTTGTCTTTTCTCTCTTTTCAAAAAGAAAGCTGGTAACAACCCGGCACTTTCATCATTCATTATGATTTTTTGCTACCATTTTTTTCAATTACTTATGTTAAAGAAGATTCCTTATATTCTTTGCTAAGAACTTTTGTTATGAATTTTTCCCATCAATTACTATGGTCTTATGATTACTTTCTTTTAATCTGCTAATATAGTATCGATTAAACCATGAAGCTCATGTTTCATGTGTACAAATGATGGTAATGAAAAACAAATTTATTTCTATGTGCCTATAAGAAACAGCAGAAGGAATTATATACAAGACACCATTTGCAAGTGGATCAAAGATATATAAGGTACCTTGGAATAAATCTAAAGAAGATGTGACAAATCCTAACATAGAGAATTATACAATGCATTACTCAGGAAATCTCAATGAGTTTTTATGTTTCAAGCAGACACTGACTCTAAATCTTACATGGATTTAGTGTAATAATTTTGTAGAATTATTCTGCTGAAGAAAAAAAAAATAGTCAAAACTCTGATGAAAAATTATTGGGTGCCCTTGGCCTGACATTTATCAAGACTTGTTATCAAGCTTTAGTAATTATGGTGTGTAAGACTGGTGTAGAAATACAAAGGAAAACCACAGGAGCAGAAATAGACCTATGTATAGATCTTTGCATATATATGGTCCTAGAAACACATCAAAGGTAAGATTTCAGGCTCATGGTGGAGCAGAATCTTTGGAGTTGGTTTTTGGACATGAGTCTACCATCTCCCCAGGTTGTTGGCCTCCTGAATAAAGAAAGCTCCCCATTCCTATCCGTACTTGTCTCTCGAGTATTGGCTTTTGAATGGTGAGCCGCTGAATCTGAGTTTTGTAACAACCAGGCACTTGTTAAAGTTTTTTCAACAAAAAAACTTTATTCAGATTTTATTCAGTATGAAACTGAGCAGGACCCTGTGGTGCTCCTGGGCACAGAAACTTTTCTGTGTCCCCCATTTCTCATAGGGAGTAGACTCCAGCCTTCATGATCTTCCCTGAGTTACAAAAGGCAGATTCGAACAGTTTCTAATCAGGGGAGGGAGAGAATGCAGAGACAAAGGGAGGAGCAGTCAAGAAACAATAGTGCAGCCCTGGGGCAGGGGCCTGGTTCTGCCTCAATGGATACACATAACATCTTTAAGCTCTT
This sequence comes from Balaenoptera ricei, assembly GCF_028023285.1. Lineage (NCBI taxonomy): Eukaryota > Metazoa > Chordata > Mammalia > Artiodactyla > Balaenopteridae > Balaenoptera > Balaenoptera ricei. Next base: position 52,562,926 of record NC_082640.1, on the reverse strand, counting down.
TACAAGACTAAAACCCCCAACAAATGGAAGATGTTAGCATTCTTTATTCCAGATTAAAGGAACCAGAGAAGTTCTTAAGAGACTATCTGAGGCCAGATTAAAGGAGTACAGGCCCTGCACACACCCTGATCCTTATCAGCAACCCCACCCTTGAACCATTGCCATAAAACTCCTCACCAGATCCTCCCTGGTTGGGACACACAGTTTTGACAGGCACAAGTCTGCTGTGTCCCCCTTTGCCTGGCAAAGCAGTAAAGCTATTCTTTTCTATTTCACCCAAAACTCTGTCTCTGAGATTCAATTCAGCACCGGTGCACAGAGGCCAAGTTTTCAGCATCAAAGATGATTGCAGTAGGGGAGAGAGACTGAACTTAAGTTCAGGATTTAAGCTAGTGGGCAGAGTGAAAGGGTCAGTATATAGAAACTTACTAAGAGGAAATTGGTTAGGTATCAAGGGTGGAGGGATTCTTGCTGATAGCAGGTCAGGAGATCTACATCACAGGTGGGGATGAGGATCTTGAGCAGATATCAAGATAAGAAGGGTACAGGGGGCGTGGATCATTGAATAACTGACTTAGAATTCTTGCTAGTGGAGGGACTTCCCTGGTGGCACAGTGATTAAGAATCTGCCTGCCAATGCAGGAGACATGGGCTTGATCCCTGGTTCAGGAAGAACCCACATGCTGCAGAGCAACTGAGCCCATGTGCAACAACTACTGAGCCCACGTGTCACAACTACTGAAGCCTGAACACCTAGAACCCATGCTCCTCAACAAGAGAAGACACTGTAATGAGAAGCCCATGCACTGCAATGAAGAATAGCCCCTGCTCGATGCAACTAGAGAAAGCTTGCACACAGCAACGAAGACCCAGCCCACCCAAAAATAAATAAGTAAATAATTTTAAAAAAGAAAAAAAGAATTCTTGCTAGTGGAGAAGGGGACTTAGAGGAGCCTGGCTAAAGTTTGGTCGAGGAGAGAATCTATGTCACTTGTACTAACCTAAGGTGTCATGTTTGTGATGTTTCCACCAGAGAGTCTGTAAGCATTTTGAAGAACTGTACTAGAGGTTTAGAAAGGAGGAAGTTGGAGCAGAGCATGTAAGAAGTAGAACTAATGTTCCCTTAACATGAATTATGTGCAAATAAGAGCACAGGATTCTAGGAGACTGGAAATGCAGTAGGAAAGTGCAGAGTAGAGTTCTATTTATCTAGTTTTTGAGATTTAGTGGGACACAGACACAGATTTCAAAGGTTTAGGGGAAATTCATGTGTGGGCTATTGATCCCTGTACCACCTTGTAGCATAGTAAGTGAGTAAATGCAAGGGAGGAAGAGGATGCATTTGAGTGATTTATTTATTTTTGGCTTTATTTTGTTTTAAAATTCTATTTCACTTTTGATTTTTAAAAAGGGTGGAGGTACTCAGGCAGAGGCCCAATGGATGTTATTTAAGATTTTTGCTGAAAAAAAAATTCTGCTATCTAATGTTGAGAAACTAATGTTTAAAGCAAACCTTTCATGTAAGGGAGGGTTAATCCCTTCCCCAGCCCTCTTTCTCTCCCCCAACACCTCTTACATTTGTTTTCTTCTTCCCAATTACTGTGTATTTGACTTTCAAAATCGTTGCAATTCACCAAATGCTTCCCAAGGTGAAGGACATTTGAAAGGTGAGCCCATTGTATGTGTATTTCAGGATGCTCATTGAGACCAGCAGGGAGCACTTGAAACTGAGCAGGACCATGTGGGACCCTCCCAGGTACAAATCCTTTCCGTGTCCTCTGTTTCTTGTTTGTAGGAAATAGGCTTAACTCAGCTTCCTTGACCTTCCCTGAGTTCCAAAGAGCAGATTCAAATGGTTGCTAATCAAGGAAGGGAGGGGATGCAGAGACAAGGGAGGAGCAGTCAAGAAACAATAGTGCAGCCTTGGAGCAGGGTCCTGGTTCCTCCTGAAGAAATATACATAACTGTATCTCTGAGTTGTTCTGTAGGAACTTAAGGCCCTCATCCAGGTGGAGATGATAACTTCAGCCTAAGCATAAGATTCCTGGAGCACCACCCTGTTACCTCACCATGAACCAATCAGAAGAAAATCACACACCCTGTAGTCCTCATCCCAAATTGTGCATATACAAACTTTTCCTAGAAAACCATCAGAGAGTTTGGGGATCTTTGAGCACAAGTCACCCATTCTCCTTGCTTGGTCCTGCAATAAACCTTTCTCTGCTCCAAACTCTGACATTTCAGTTTATTTGGCTTCACTGTGCGTTGGGCACATGAACTTGCGTTTGGTAACACGCTCACATTCTGGACATGTTCTCTCCATTCTTCTGAACACAGCGTTTTCCGTAGGAACGTTCTCATGTTTGCCAATAACACAGCCACCTCTTCAACTGTTTAGCAGCAAAAGACTAAGATTAGATGAAAAGCAGTTAATCTGCCCTCCTCTCTTCCTGGGCTCTTCCAGAGTGCCTGGGGCTGTGTTTTCTTTTCAAGGGAGAACTCAGAGGTCAGGAATTAGAGCTCTGGCTTTTGGCAAATTACTTCTATTAACAGGCAAATGGTTGATAAGAGGGGATGTGAAAGTCCATTGTGAGGAGAAGGAATTTAAGAGGAGACTGAGTTCACAGGCTGAATGTTTGCATTACAATAAGTGGGAAATCCACCTGGCACCTGCTTCTCTCCTTGGCTACAGCTCAATCTTAAAACAAAAATGCAAGGATTTAAATGTTTTAGGTTGTTGGGATTTACAGCTTAAATTTTTGTTATTTTAATTTTTACTAAAACAATTCAAGAAACTGAATTCTTTTACAATCAGGTACCACTCTACTCTAGTGTTCAGGCAGCCCTCCAGGCTTTACCACTGTTCTGTTATTTCTACATGCTCTGCATTTGGAATGGTCTCCTTGTGAACTGGTCGGTGATTTGCAAGAGTCACACCATATTAAATGTAAACTAACTAAAAAACCCTCATAAAATCATTGAGTCCCAACGACTGTGCCCATATATTTCTGTTGGTGAAAATCAACCAGTTCATTTGATGTATTCTAATTCAAATATCCATAAGGAAACATAGAGAATCCCCTCCCCCATTTCATTGTGTAATCATAATATTTATAAAAGAGGATAGACAAATAGTTTTAAATCAAATGATTATTTCAGAGCTTCCTAAAATGTTAATGGCTACAGTCACTGATTCTATAACATTGTTTCTGGGGTCCGCTGGGACCCTCAGAGGCTGTCAATTAATCCCTACTCTGTTTTGCCCCACTCAGGGGTGCACTGTTTCTCTCCTACCCCTCTTCCCTTACAAGTAATTTTTACCAAGGGAGAATGAAAGAAGCTCCTCTTTGCAAAGAGAACATGTTCTTGTTACTGAACACAAGTTTATATGCCCGATGCACAGTGAGGCCAAACAAACTGAAACATCAAAATTTCGAGTAGAGAAAGGTTTATTGAAGGGCCAAGCAAGGAGAATGGGTGGCTTGTGCTCAGAGATCCCACACTCTCTGATGGTTTTGGGGGGAATTTTTTTATAGGCATAATTTGGGGTGAAGGCTGCAGGGCGTGTGACTTTCTTCTGATTGGTTGGTGGTGAGGTAACAGAACAGTGCTCCAGGAATCTTGTGCTCAGCCTAAAGTTACCATCCTTCACCTGGGTGGGGGCCTTAGTTCCTATAGAAAAATTCAAAGATATGTATAACTCTTGAGGAGGAACCAGGACCCTGCCCCATGGCTGCACTAATGTTTCTTGACTGCTCCTCCTTTGTTTCTTCATTCTCTCCCTTTCCTGATTAGCAACTGTTTGAATCTGCTCTTTTAAACTCAGGGGAGGTCAAGGAGGCTGAATTAAGCCTATTTCTTACAAACAAGAAACAGGGGATATGGAATGGATTTATACCTGAGAGGGCCCCACAGGGTCTTGCTCCATTTCATTCTTATTGGTTTTTCCTATCATGTCTTCCTGTTAAAATTATAAACCCAGTGAGAGCTGACATTTGATCAAATATTTGTGTTGTTTAACAGATTTTAGCACAACTAGCTTCTAAGCATACCAGAGGTACTTGAAAAATACTTATTAGGATGATTGCTGAATTAAATGATTTTTCCAGACTATTATAAAGAGTTAGAAACTAACATAATTCATGAAAGTTAATGATACACTCAGATGAAACTGAGTCTATGAAATGAATGGGAAGTAAATAGTGGCAGGCCCAGTGCTGACAACTTCCTAATCACAGAGCTGAGTGTCAAGTGGCAGCATTCAGGTGAATACCATGCCTTCCCTGTGCTGGATCATGACGGTTTGATCACCTGAAGAGCGGCATTGTAGCATGTTTTATGAAGATCCCTGGCAAAGACTCAGAACACTTTTTCGTAAGCTACATCTAGCAAGCTCGCTAATTCCTGTGGGGACTCCAGTGTACTCAGAGCTGCAGGAATGAGGTCATCCTTCTCAGGACTAGTTAATGTCTAGTTGATGCTCTCATGTTTCCATGGGAGGTGTGCTGCTGACTGCATTTTGTCTTCCCCTCATCCACAACAATTCCAAGTTGAAGAGACTGCATTTGGAAATAGGGCTTTTAGGAAGTAATTAAGGTTAAATGAGGTCATAAGGTGAGGGTCATAATTGGAGAGGACTGATGGCCTTTAAGAAAAGGACAGAGGGATCTCCTTCTGTCTGCACATAGGCACCAAAGAAATGCATGTGAGGACACAATGAGAAGGGGGTGTCTGCAAGCCAGGAAGAGGGTTCTCACCAGAATCCGACCAGCCTGGCACCTGATCTTGGACCTTTAGCCTCCAGAACTGGAGAAATAAGTGTCTATTGTTTACAGGCCACCCAGTCTCTGGTATTTTGTTATAGCAGCCTGAATGGAAAGACACCATTGTCCATTCAACTGAATTTTCAGCCAAGTAAGTAGATTCTTCATCTGTAAAGTGAAGATAACAATGCAGCAAATTTAGAGGGTCTCTGTGAGGACTAGGTGAGTTATGTGAGTCTGTTTGTATTTAATTCCATTTCCACCTGCTGTACATAGACTGTGAACACTGAGACATTGTTATTACCTTCAGAGGGAGGGAGGGATAGAGGAAGGGAGGAAGAGAAGGGTTAACTCAGACCCTGTATCAATTCCACACTTAGGAGATGAAGCACTTGGTCCTTTGTACTGGACATAATATGACAGAATCATCCCGGGCTACACATCCAGAAAATGGCAGTGGTGGTGGATTTGCCACTTATTTTTTTCTTTTTTCTTTTTGTTCCTTATTAGATATGTGATAAATGAGACCGCAGGAATCTCAGAATTTATGCTTCATAAAGAAGCAGTAACCAAACATATTTGTTTAATGTGTTTAAATTAATAAAATCTGGGAGAGACAATATTCTGTAACACGGGTCATCAGGATACCCACTGGCAGGGAGAGTGAAGCTTCTGCCTGTTTGCCACTCTCCCACCACCCCCACACCCCATCTTCCCACTCAGTGCTTCCTGGGGGAACGTGTGGGGGTCATATTTCACCATCAAACTCATTTTACATTGGGATGGCAACACGGGAAAACATGAAATGACATCATGAAGTTACAGAAATCTGGATGAGAATTTTATTAAACTATTTTGCCATTTCCTTCCTTCTCCAATCTGTAATATGAGGAAAATAGCATAGATTAAAGCCCCAATCTCCATGTATGATACATAATTGACCCTGAATAATTATGTATTCCCTGTCTATTTCTTGTTTGCAAATGAGTTGGGGATTTTTTTGAGTATTTAATCACTTAAAGAGCTTGTTTCCCAGGACAAGGCCAAGTAGAATTCTGTAAAAGTAAGAGATGTTCAACAAATATGGATTTAATCCACCTGAAGTTTGAAAGAACAGTCAGCATCATTACTGTACTATACTACCCTAGAGAGGTTAGAATTGCTTCAAATTCTTCTATATCTGTCAAGATTGTTAGTATCCAGTAGTCAAACAAACAAAAACTAAAATTCTGAATTTAGAATATTGTTAAATATTGATTCTTTCAAAAGCAGAAAAAGCTCTTAGAAATAAAATTACTTTATATAAAGTTTAAGATTACCATCTCATTTTCTAACCTTATATGTCTAAACATTTATATATTGTGCTTGAAATTTATAGGCTAATTTTTAATATTTATTTAAATTTATAGCATTTGTGTAATTGATAAATGCATATTAAAAGTTCATATGATTCTTCAGAAATCATGTATCTTTTTCTTAATTTTTGAATTTTATTTTATTTATTTTTTTATACAGCAGGTTCTTATTAGTCATCAATTTTATACACATCGGTGTATACATGTCAATCCCAATCACCCAATTCAGCACACCACCAGCCCCATCACCCCACCACTTTCCCCCCTTGGTGTCCATACGTTTGTTCTCTACATCTGTGTCTCAATTTCTGCCCTGCAAACCGGTTCATCTGTACCATTTTTCTAGGTTCCACATATATGCGTTAATATACAATATTTGTTTTTCTCTTTCTGACTTACTTCACTCTGTATGACAGTCTCTAGATCCATCCACGTCTCAACAAATGACCCAATTTCATTCCTTTTTATGGCTGAGTAATATTCCATTGTATATATGTGCCACATCTTCTTTATCCATTCATCTGTCGATGGACATCTAGGTTGCTTCCATGACCTGGCTATTGTAAATAGTACTGCAATGAACATTGGGGTGCATGTGTCTTTTTGAATTATGGTTTTCTCTGGGTATATGCCCAGTAGTGGGATTGCTGGATCATATGGTAATTCTATTTTTAGTTTTTTAAGGAACCTCCATACTGTTCTCCATAGTGGCTGTATCAATTTACATTCCCACCAACAGTGCAAGAGGGTTCCCTTTTCTCCACACCATCTCCAACATTTGTTGTTTGTAGATCTTCTAATGATGTCCATTCTAACTAGTGTGAGGTGATACCTCATTGTAGTTTTGATTTGCATTTCTCTAATAACTAGTGATGTTGAGCAGCTTTTCATGTGTTTCTTGGCCATCTGTATGTCTTCTTTGGAGAAATGTCTATTTAGGTCTTCTGCCCATTTTTGGATTAGGTTGTTTCTTTTTTTAATATTGAGCTGCATGACCTGTTTATATATTTTGGAGATTAATCATTTTTTCATTGATTCGTTTGCAAATATTTTCTCCCATTCTGAGGGTTGTCTTTTCGTCTTGTTTATGGTTTCCTTTGCTGTGCAAAAGCTTTGAAATTTCATTAGGTTCCATTTGTTTATTTTTTTTTTATTTCCACTACTCTAGGAGGTATATCAAAAAAGATCTTTCTGTGATTTATGTCAAAGAGTGTTCTTCCTATGTTTTCCTCTAAGAGTTTTATAGTGTCCGGTCTTAAATTTAGGTCTCTAATCCCTTTTGGGTTTATTTTTGTGTATGGTGTTAGGGACTGTTCTAATTTCATTCTTTTACATGCAGCTGTCCAGTTTTCCCAGCACCACTTATTGAAGAGACTGTCCTTTCTCCATTGTATATTCTTGTCTCCTTTGTCATAGATTAGTTGACAATAGGTGCGTGGGTTTATCTCTGGGCTTTCTACCTTGCTCCATTGATCTATGTTTCTGTTGTTGTGCCAGTACCATATTGTCTTCATTACTGTAGCTTTAGAGTATAGTCTGAAGTCAGGGAGTCTGATTCCTCCAGCTCCATTTTTTCCCTTAAGACTGCTTTGGCTATTCGGGGTCTTTTGTGTCTCCATACAAATTTTAAGATTTTTTTTGTTCTAGTTCCATAAAAAATGCCATTGGTAATTTGATAAGGATTGCATTGAATCTGTAGATTGCTTTGGGTGGTATAGTCATTCTCACAATATTGATTCTTCCAATCCAAGAACATGGTATATCTCTCCATCTGTTGGTATCATCTTTAATTTCTTTCATCAGTGTCATAGTTTTCTGCATACAGGTCTTTTGTCTCCCTAGGTAGGTTTATTCCTAGGTATTTTATTCGTTTTGTTGCAATGGTAAATGGGAGTGTTTCCTTAATTTCTCTTTCAGATTTTTCATCATTCATGTATAGGAATGCAAGAGATTTCTGTGCATTAATTTTGTATCCTGCAACTTTACCAAATTCATTGATTAGCTCTAGTAGTTTTCTGGTGGCATCTGTAGTATTCTCTATGTATAGTATCATGTCATCTGCAATCAGTGACAGTTTTACTTCTTCTTTTCCAATTTGTATTTCTTTTTCTTCTCTGATTGCTGTGGCTAGGACTACCAAAACTAGGTTGAATAATAGTGGTGAGAGTGGACATCCTTGTCTCGTTCCTGATCTTAGAGGAAATGCTTTCAGATTTTCACCATTGAGAATGATGTTTGCTGTGGGTTTGTCGTATATGGCCTTTATTATGTTGATGTAGGTTCCCTCTATGCCCACTTTCTGCAGAGTTTTTACGAGTGGGTTTTGAATTTTGTCAAAAGCTTTTTCTGCATCTATTGAGATGATCATATGGTTTTTATTCTTCAATTTGTTAATGTGGTGTATCACATTGACTGATTTGCATATATTGAAGAATCCTTGCATCCCTGGGATAAATCCCACTTGATCATGGTGTATGATCCTCTTAATGTGTTCTTGGATTCTGTTTGCTAGTATTTTGTTGAGGATTTTTGCATCAGTATTCATCAGTGATATTGGTCTGTAATTTTCTTTTTTTGTAGTATCTTTTTCTCGTTTTGCTATCAGGGTGATGGTGGCCTCATAGAATGAGTTTGGGAGTGTTCCTTCCTCTGCAATATTTTGAAAGAGTTTGAGAAAGATTGGTGTTAGCTCTTCTCTAAATGTTTGATAGAATTCATCTGTGAAGCCATCTGGTCCTGGACTTTTGTTTCTTGGAAGATTTTTAATCACAGTTTCAATTTTATTACTTGTAATTGGTCTGTTCATATTTTCTATTTCTTCCTGGTTCAGTCTTGGAAGGTTATACCTTTCTAAGAATTTGTCCATTTCTTCCAATTGTCCATTTTATTGGCATAGAGTTGCTTGTAGTAGTCTCTTAGGATGCTTTGTATTTCTGCGGTGTCTGTTGTAACTTCTCCTTTTTCATTTCTAATTTTATTGATTTGAGTCCTCTCCTTCTTTTTCTTGATGAGTCTAGCTAATGGTTTATCAATTTTGTTTAGCCTCTCAAAGAACCAGCTTTTAGTTTTATTGATCTTTGCTATTGTTTTCTTTGTTTCTATTTCATTTATTTCTGCTCTGATCTTTATGATTTCTTTCCTTCTGCTAACTTTGGGTTTTGTTTGTTCTTCTTTCTCTAGTTCCTTAAGATGTAAGATTAGATTGTTTATATGAGATTTTTCTTGTTTCTTGAGGTGGGCTTGTATAGCTATAAAATTCCCTCTCAGAACTGCTTTTGCTACATCCCATAGGTTTTGGATTGTCATGTTTTCATTGTCATTTGTCTCTAGGTATTTTTTGATTTCCTCTTTGATTTCTCCAGTGATCTCTTGGTTATTTAGTAACGTATTGTTTAGCCTCCATGTGTTTGTGTTTTTTACGTTTTTTTCCCTGTAATTGATGTCTAATCTCATAACATTGTGGTCAGAAAAGATGCTTGATATGATTTCAATTTTCTTAATTTTACTGAGGCTTGATTTGTGACCCAAGATGTGATCTATCCTGGAGAATGTTCTGTGCGCACTTGAGAAGAAAGTGTAATCTGCTGTTTTAGGATGGAATGTCCTATAAATATCAATTAAATCTATCTGGTCTAGCATTTAAAGCTTTTGTTTCCTTATTTATTTTCATTTTGGATGATCTGTCCATTGGTGTAAGTGAGGTGTTAAAGTCCCCCACTATTATTGCATTACTGTTGATTTCCTCTTTTATAGCTGTTAATAGTTGCCTTTTGTATTGAGGCACTCCTATGTTGGGTGCATATATATTTATAATTGTTATATCTTCTTGGATTGATCCCCTGATCAATATGTAGTGTCCTTCCTTGTCTCTTGTAACATTCTTTATTTTAAAGTCTATTTTATCTGTTATGAGTATAGCTACTCCAGCTTTCTTTTGATTTCCATTTGCATGGAATATCTTTTTCCAACCCCTCACTTTCAGTCTGTATGTGTCCCTAGGTCTGAAGTGGGTCTCTTGTAGACAGCATATATATGGGTCTTGTTTTTGTATCCGTTCAGCGAGCCTGTGTCTTTTGGTTGGAGCATTTAAGCCAGTCACGTTTAAGGTAATTATCGATATGTATGTTGCTATTACCATTTTCTTAATTGTTTTGGGTTTGTTTTTGTAGGTCCTTTTCTCTTGTGTTTCCCACTTAGAGAAGTTCCTTTATCATTTGTTGTAGAGCTGGTTTGTTGGTGCTGAATTCTCTTAGCTTTTGCTTGTCTGTAAAGCTTTTGATTTCTCCATCGAATCTGAATGAGATCCTTGCAGGGTAGAGTAATCTTGGTGGCAGGTTCTTCCTTTTCATCACTTTAAGTATATCATGCCACTCCCTCTGGCTTATAGAGTTTCTGCTGAGAAATCAGCTCTTTACCTTATGGGAGTTCCCTTGTAAGTTATTTGTCATTTTTCCCTTGCTGCTTTCTTTTTTTTTTTTAATTAATTTGGTTGTATTTCTTTTTTTTTTTAATTTATTTATTTATGGCTGTGTTGGGTCTTCGTTTCTGTGCGAGGGCTTTCTCTAGTTCCGGCAAGTGGGGACAACTCTTCATCGCGGTGCACAGGCCTCTCATTATCGCGGCCTCTCTTGTTGCAGAGCACAGGCTCCAGAAGCGCAGGCTCAGTAATTGTGGCTCACGGGCCTAGTTGCTCCTCGGCATGTGGGATCTTCCCAGACCAGGGCTTGAACCCGTGTCCCCTGCATTGGCAGGCAGATTCTCAACCACTGTGCCACCAGGGAAGCCCTCCCTTGCTGCTTTTAATAATTTTTCTTTGTCTTTGATTTTTGCCAATTTGATTACTATGTGTCTCAGCGTGTTTCTCCTTGAGTTTATCCTGTATGGGACTCTCTGCACTTCCTGGACCTGGGTGGATATTTCCTTTCCCATGTTTGTTAGGGAAGTTTTTGACTATAATCTCTTCAAATACTTTTTCGTGTCCTTTCTCTCTCTCTCTTCTCATCCTGGGACCCCTATAATGCAAATGTTGCTGCATTTAATGTTCTCCCAGAGGTCTCTTAGGCTGTCTTCATTTCTTTTCATTCTTTTTTCTTCATTCTGTTCCACAGCAGTGAATTCCACCATTCTGTCTTCCAGGTCAGTTATCCGTTCTTCTACCTCAGTTATTCTGCTATTGATTCCTTCTAGTGTAGTTTTCATTTCAGTTATTGTATTGTTCATCTCTGTTTGTTTGTTCTTTAATTCTTCTAGGTCTTTGTTAAACATGTTGCATCTTCTTGATATTTGCCTCCATTCTTCTTCTGAGGTCCTGGATCATCCTCACTGTCATTATTCTGAATTCTTTTTCTGGAAGGTTGCCTATCTCCACTTCATTTAGTTGTTTTTCTAGGGTTTTATATTGTTCCTTCATCTGGTACATAGCCCTCTGCCTTTCCATCTTGTCTATCTTTCTGTGAATGTGGTTTTTGTTCCACAGGCTGCAGGATTGTAGTTCTTCTTGCTTCTGCTGTCTGCCCTCTGGTCCTCCTCAATGGTCTTTACACAATAAACTCTGAATCACTGCAGAAACATTCTGGAAATGAAACATGCTAATCTCCTAAGCCCATTTAGAAATACCTTGGAGAAGAATCATGGAGGCCCTCCAATCTGGTTTTCCTTTCTCCTTCTGTCTTATGGTGCTCTGGCCAGTTTGCTCATCTACCTCTCACTATGATCCCTGCGTTTTAGCTCACTTCCTTTGATTTTGTGCTTGGTAGAGAAGCATTCCCGTCTTCCGGGTCTTTTCTCAAAGGACCAACATCTGCTAGATCAAGGCTTCTCAAAGCCTTAAGTCTCATGTATCTTATTAATGAAAATTTTGCCTAGGTTGAACGGTTTCCCCAACTACTTAAATATATTGATTTTTTTCCTTTAGGTTGTCTGAAAAAGTTTTCTCAGATATCTTCAAAACTAAATGGTAGTCTTTAGTCATTCATAAATTGCTCTTATATAAGAATTTTCATTTCCCCAAGCATTCACAGCTGTTATCTAAGATTCTGTAACATTATAAGTAGTAGTACTAATTTATATGCATGGACTTTCAGCTAATTATATTGTGATAAATTGTCATATCCTTATTATAATACTAATAATGATTAGTTATGCAGTTGACATCAAATTCAGTCATTTAGTACTGATGCTTTGAAACCTTTATGAAAACTCCTAGTGAATAGTGTTATCAATTACTTAGTGATTTTTCTGAAATTTAAATGTCAGAATGGCAGCCCTTACAAACCCACTGGGATCTCCTACTTGCTCTATGATATTGTCATCTTTGTTTCTCTTTTGGGCCCCTACATTTTGTTAAATATAGGATCATTCTATAATTTTTAAAAATGGGTTAGACACAGCTAATTATCTTGCTAGCAAGGTGGTGAAAGCAGACAGCTGGGCCCTTAGAGCAAAGATCAGAACTAGCTGACGTGTAGATGCTGAGAAAACCTCTATCAGAAAGCTGGGAAGACTCATTATAGAATGCAGGAGACTTGTTTCCTCAATAGGGAGGGCATTGAGTTCTCCTGGATGATTTCCATCCATGATGAATTGCATAATTTGGGGCAGTTACTTCATAATTAGCTAATACATTAAAAATCTTACACCATTTCAAAAAATGTGCACAAGATAATTAAATGTTTTTGCTTCCCTCTGGATTATCTAAGCAAATAATTTCTAATATTCATGACAATATTCTTAATATTCTTAAAAGTAAATGGGAATTATGACTAAACTGTATTGATGGAAGAACAAAATGCCTATTTAAGGGCATTAAGATGAGTCTAAGCTATGGGACTTCCCTGGTGGCGCAGTGGTTGAGAGTCTGCCTGCCAATGCAGGGGACGCGGGTTCGAGCCCTGGTCTGGGAAGATCCCACATGCCGCGGAGCGGCTGGGCCCGTGAGCCACAATTGCTGAGCCTGCGCGTCTGGAGCCTGTGCTCCGCAACAAGAGAGGCCGCGATAGTGAGAGGCCCGCGCACCGCGATGAAGAGTGGCCCCCGCTTGCCGCAACTAGAGAAAGCCCTCGCACAGAAACGAAGACCCAACACAGCCATGAATAGATAAATAATACATAAATAAATAACTTTAAAAAAAAAAAAAAAAAAAAAAAAAAAAAAAAGATGAGTCTAAGCTCAGGTAACAGATATTTTCAAATAGAGCCCTGATATTTTTAATTTTTCTTTTAGGTGTGACAAATGAGTTTTATAGAGACTTGAGCATATTTATATTTTCTGTTGTCATGATAAAATAACATTAAAATATTAAAAATTGATTTCAATGCTGCACTGAACATGTTAGATGATATTTTAATATCACTGCATATACCCAGGATAGTGGCAGGGTGTTTTTGTTTTTTTATTCATTTACTTTATTCTTAATTAAAATTGTTTTTAAAGACTAATTTTGTTTAGGGAAGAAGTCATAGGGTGGCACTACTGCAGAAGGTTGATAACATGTTTGTGTGAACCATGGTGCTTATTTCTTCTCTGGACAACTAGAGACCCATCCAAATGTAAGAGCAGTGGCAGAAATATAAAAATTAAGAATACTAATTTTATTCATTTTAAGCTTTATATAGACTCTTTTTAATTAAGATATAATTGGTTACAGTAATCAAGACAGTTTGGTACTGGCACAAAAACAGAAATATAGATCAATGGAACAGGATAGAAAGCCCAGAGATAAACCCACACACATATGGTCACCTTATCTTTGATAAAGGAGGCAAGCATATACAGTGGAGAAAAGACAGCCTCTTCAATAAGAGGTGCTGGGGAAATTGGACAGATACATGTAAAAGTATGAAATTAGAACACTCCCTGACACCATGCACAAAAATAAACTCAAAATGGATTAAAGACCTAAGTGTAAGGCCAGACACTATCAAACTCTTAGAGGAAAACATAGGCAGAACACTCTATGACATACATCACGCAAGATTCTTTTTGACCCAGCTCCCAGAGAAATGGAAATAAGAACACAAACAAATGGGACCTAATGAAACTTAAAAGCTTTTGCACAGCAAAGGAAACCATAAACAAGACCAAAAGACAACCATCAGAATGGGACAAAATATATGCAAATGAAGCAACTGACAAAGGATTAATCTCCAAGATTTACAAGCAGCTCATGCAGCTCAATAACAAAAAAACGAACAACCCAATCCAAAAATGGGCAGAAGACCTAAATAGACATTTCTCCAAAGAAGATATACAGATTGCCAACAGACACATGAAAGAATGCTCAACATCCTTAATCATTAGAGACATGCAAATCAAAACTACAATGAGATATCATCTCACACCGGTCAGAATGGCCATCATCAAAAAATCTACAAACAATAAATGCTGGAGAGGGTGTGGAGGAAAGGGAACACTCTTGCACCGTTGGTGGGAATGTAAATTGATACAGCCACTATGGAGAACAGTATGGAGGTTCCATAAAAAACTACAAATAGAACTACCATACGACCCAGCAATCCCACTACTGGGCATATACCCTGAGAAAACCATAGTTCAAAAAGAGTCATGTACCAAAATGTTCATTGCAGCTCTATTTACAATAGCCAGGACATGGAAGCAACCTAAATGTCCATCGACAGATGAATGGATAAAGAAGATGTGGCAGATATATACAATGGAATATTACTCAGCCATAAAAAGAAATGAAATGGAGGTATTTGTAATGAGGTGGATGGAGTTAGAGTCTGTCATACAGAGTGAAGTAAGTCAGAAAGAGAAAAACAAATACCGTATGCTAACACATATATACGGAATCTAAGAAAAAAAAAAAAAGGCCATGAAGAACCTAGTGGCAAGACGGGAATAAAGACACAGACCTACTAGAAAATGGACTTGAGGATATGGGGAGGGGTTGGGGTGAGATGTGACAGGGTGAGAGAGTGTCATGGACATATATACACTACCAAATGTAAAATAGATAGCTAGTGGGAAGCAGCCGCATAGCACAGGGAGATCAGCTTGGTGCTTTGTGACCACCTAGAGGGGTGGGATGGGGAGGGTGGGAGGGAGGGAGATGCAAGAGGGAAGAGATATGGGAACATATTGTATATGTATAACTGATTCACTTGGTTATAAAGCAGAAGCTAACATACCATTGTAAGGCAATTATACTTCAATAAAGATGTTTAAAAAAAAATTATGATGACAAATACAAAAAAAAAAGATATAATTGGTGTGAAATATTGTTTCCATTTTAGGTATACAGCATAATGATTCAATGTATGTTTATTTTGCAAAACAATCACCATAATAAGTTTAGTTAACATCTATCACCTTACATAGTTACAAATTTTTTTTCTTGTGATGAAAACTTTTAAGATCTAGTCTCTTGCAACTTTCAAGTGTACAATACAATATTGTTAACTTTAGACACCATGCTGTACATTATATCCCAAGACTTATTTATCTTATATCTGGAAGTTTGTATTTTTTAACCATCTTTAGCCATTTTACCCATCCCCCACCCTTCACCTCTGGCAACCACCAATCTCTTCTCTGTATCTATGAGTTCATTTTTTTTTAGATTCTACTTATGAGTGGCATCATATAGTATCTGTCTTTCTCTGATTTATTTCACTTGGCATAATGCCCTCAATGCCCATCCATGCTGTCCCAAATGGCAAAATTTTCTTCTTTTATATGGCTGAATAATATTCCTTCATATATACTGGATTTTCTTTATCCATTTATTTTATACCTTGAAACTCAAATAAAATTTTATGTGGAATCCTGATAAAATCTGAGAGTCTCTTACTGAAGTCAGGGCAAGATTAAGCCCTTTCATCCCCATCCCCCCGCCTCCCTTCCCACCACCCCACATAGCCCCAGCAGTAACTCCAGCTATCCCAATCATCACAGGAAATGTTTTCACGCACACTGAAATAGCTAGATTTGATTTTCCTGGAGAGGAAAATATGAATTTTTCTTCTTAATGTATTTTCAAGATCAGTGATTTAATGCAGGTTAAAAGATATCTGAGATTGTATCAGGTCATTCCTTACAAGGCTTTTGAATGCGAAATCTTGATCCATACATAGAATGAAAGTCAGTGACAGCACTACCACCTTTGCTTCCTCCTATATGCTTACTACCTTAATTTGCCAAGTTTAGACATTTAGCAACCCTTGCCAGAAATGTTATGGAAAGTAGTTAATGATTTACAGTGATAATGACCTTATTTCCATCCTAATTTTAGGTAAAGAAATAGGATAACTTTTTAAGAAGTTTGCTATTTCTGTGACTGCAAATGTCATCCCTCCTAGGGCAGCAAATGGGACTTTCTGGTGCCCAGCACATCCTTCCATTTGACAAGTATACTGGATATTTGGTGATGGATAGGACCATGTTGTAATTGAGAATGTTTGGATACTGCATCTAAAAAATAACACTCAAATCTCCATTTAAATGTTCTCATTCACACACTATTTGATTCTAGAAACACATTGATCCTTGTCCTAGTGCACAGTTAGCAAGTCCATGAGCATTCTAAATTAAATCGAACCTTTGTCTCTTCCAAATGATTAATCAAGTTAAGCCAGATAGCTTCTCTTGATATGTCCCTTCCTCTAAAGTGAATGGCATAAACATTTTGAATTTTTTTCTTAGTTTTTCTTCATAAAAGGTCTACTTTTGACAAGAGCTATAAAACTAGATTCAATATTGCACCAGCAATCCTATGAGTTAGAAATTCAGTTTGACTAATGGTAACAGAGAGTAGATGTCAGTATCTTAACGGTACAAGGGATTATTCTCCCAGAGGGAGTCTGGAGGTACATAGTCCAAAGCTGATGTGGTGGCTTCGTAAAATCATAAATCATAAACTCCTCAGGGACTCAGTCTCTTCCCTCTTGGCACTGCTCCATCCTAGGCTGCTCCCACCCTTCAGGCAAAGAATGGCTGGCCACCTGGATCACCTGCTGCTCCAGCATTTTAGGCAGCAGGAATAAGAAGGGTGAGAGAATTACTTGTAGAAGTCTTACATGACATGGAATCTTTTAAGCTAAAACTTAGATTTGTGACTACACCAAGCTACATGGGAGGCTAGGAAATGTTCTTGAAGCTGGGGCATATTTCCTAGGGTCCTCTTATAGGGAAGGTGGGGAACAAGGGGTTAATGAGAGGCAACTATGTATCTCTATGATACTGTGACTTTAGTTTAATTGCTTTGAGCTTAGAATTGTTGTTTTTAAAATCTTTGAATATTTGTGATTGACAGGTTGTCCCTTCCCAAATTATTAATTAGCTAGGGACAATTCCATTAGGTCTTGCTTGAGTGGTCTCTAATTCACAAAGAAATCAAAATTTACTCACATTACTTTGTTTAAAAAATGAGCTTTACATCTCATTTCCTTAAGGTGTTGTTGCTAATAATTCCCAATTAACACAAAGACACTTCAAGAATTCAATGTATTTATCAAATCAATGCTCCACTTCCTTCGGTTCAGTTGAAACAGAGAGTTAGTGTATGTTAGGTCTTAATTTGACAGGACAGGACTAACAGCAGCTGCAGTGTGGGCAGCTTTGCTAATGACCACAGAAAAAGCCTCAACAGAAAGATGCATGGACAGTGACTATTTAATTTGGGGTGACTTGCTGCTTGATAACTATCAGATTATTCTCAATAATTAAAAATGAGCAATCTTATTTCACATCTCTCAGATAGCTTGACACATAAATATTAGTTATATAATAAATATTAGTGAGAAAGTAAATGAATGAAGTGAGGCACTTAAGATTGATTTTTAATTTATTTAAAACTATTTTCCTATTTATTCTTCAAAGTTTATTAGGAAATAACAGACATTGCAGCTGCATGAATCCGAGGAGGAGACAAGATAGTGAGACTCACAATAAATTATTATGGTCCTAGTATTTTGAACTCTGCAGGGATTATGGACTTTTGTGGCCAGTCATGTCATTTTCCCAAATGCTTTCTGATAAGGAATATTCATAATACAATTCTCTTCTTATAGTCACTAGACAAATAAATACAATAGAAGCAGAGTGCGTGTTTTCCATTCAGGTGCAAGAAGACACTGCAACGTAGTGTGGAAATAAACAAGACTGTTGCCAAATTCAGGTTCGCTGTATGCCACTCAAAAGCCAATAATTTGAGAGGCAAGTGTCGATAGAAAGGATAGGTGCTTTAATCAGAATAGCTGGCAATCTGGGAGAAGGTAGACTGATGTCCAGAGACCAACTTCAAAAATTCTGCTCAACCATGACAGTTTTTAAAGGGAAAAAGTGGGGCAAGAATCCCAGTGAATCACGGAGGCAGGAGGCTGTGTTGTGCATCATTCTCCATTGTGGGCAGGCTGGCTGACTCTCTCTCCAGATGTTATCTTGCCCATGTGATCTACCCGCAGGATTGCTAAGGGGGCTGTTGTGGGTAGAGAGTTAGTCATTCTTTAAGTACTTAATTCTTCATTCTTCTTTTAATCTAGGAAAAGAATTAGCAGCTTAGGTAAGGCATGGTGTGCATTCAGAAGAGCATAAGTCAGGATGTTATTCATATATTTAGGTTCTTTCAAGGTTAGAGGGGAACAGAAATGGGCAAACAGGAAAGGGGGCAAAAGAGCTGCTTTCAAGACCACCCAAAAGAAGACAAACAAAGGGTAGGGTTTTTCTGGAGCTGGCTATAACAATCATTTGCACTTGGCAGCGACTCAAAAGCAGGCAAGGGAGTGGGAGACCTTTGTAGTGGAAAAAATGGAAAGCTTCAGCGGTGTCTTGGTTGGAGGCTATTGGCCTAGGGAGTCTGCAGTTGGGATCACTAGAAGTGAGACATCCTCTGTGTTTGGTTAGGGGAGGATTTTCTCTGGTTTTTGTGGTTTGGCTTCCAGGGCTGGTCACTGCAAAGGCTGTGGTCAGAGTTTTGTCTTCATGTGTTCTCTGCCCATCGTCATTTGCTTGTTCAGTCCATTAATACCAATTAAACCTCAGTTAATACTAATAAGGCTTAATGGCCATTCTCCTAAATATCATGACAGAACATTCTAAGGAAAAAAAGATCCCAAATCTTGATTTTACAAATAAATGGAAGTTTTCAGAATCTTACATATGTGTTCTTAGGGCATGTATTCCAGAAGTTGTCAAGTGGATTTCAGTAAATACACACGGGAGATTACTCTTCAAGTACATTAATGTTTGGGACCATAGAATCCATAAATAAAGATAACCCAATTATGCAGTGGGATTTCCGGGAAAACAAGGTTGCAACATGGTGTTTATTTGTTGTCTCTATTTGTTTATTTATTTTGGCTTTGTGGAATCTGAAGCTAAGGAAATTGTGAAGCATTTAAAATTGATTGAGTATGAAATATGTGAGGGCTGATTTCTGGCCACTGTGGAGAAATTCAGGGGAAATAAAAGGCATCATCTCTTAATCTGATTGAAAATGCCCAACCATTTGGAAATGTCATATTTCTCAAGAGCCTGTGTCTTCACTTGTGAAAGACCCATAGGACAGTGTGGATAAAATAACACTGATAATATTGTAACCCAACTGTCTAGAGCTTAATTAACTCTCAATGAATGATATTACTTATATGTAAGCAAATATCTTAATGAGTTGTTGAAATATTGAGAATCATTTAGCTAAAAATTAGCTTTTCTACAAGCTATCTTCAAATTAAGGCTGCCAAATATGTCTTGGATATCCAAGAACCTGATGCAGCATAGATGTAGTTTTTCTCTCTCTTTTTCTCTAAAATAAATATATCAATGTCAATATATTTAGGACACTTTAATTCCAAGATGGTATGGCATAATCTCTATGTGGATAAAATGAGTTAGGATAGATGCATATACCTGAACCATGTAATCCTTTCATGAATAAGTACTTTCTACGTATATATTTGTTCCATTTACAAATGGAGATCAATGTGCAAAGATAAACAGATACATCTAGGCTAAGGTAGTTGTCATTTTCCAAATGTTGAGTATCACTTGGTTACAAATATAGAAGCCATTAATATAATAAAATATTATCTATAAAACTTTTCTTTTAAGGAAACTACCTAGCAAGGCTTTTTTTTTTAACATCTTTATTGGAGTATAATTGCTTTATAATGGTGTGTTAGTTTCTGCTTTGTAACAAAGTGAATCAGCTATACATATACATATATCCACATATCTCCTACCTCTTGCGTCTCCCTCCTACCTTCCCTACCCCACCCCTCTAGATGGTCACAAAGCACCGAGCTGATGTCCCTGTGCTATGTGGCTGCTTGCCACTAGCTATCTATTTTACCTCTGTTAGTATATATAAGTTCATGTCACTCTCTCACTTCGTCCCAGTTTACCCTTCCCCCTCCCCGTGTCTTCAAGTCCATGCTCTACGTCTGCATCTTTATTCCTGTCCTGCCCCTAGGTTCTTCAGAACCTTTTTTTTTTTAGTTTCCATACATATGTGTTAGCATACGGTATTTATTTTTCTCTTTCTGACTTACTTCACTCTGTATAACAGACTCTAGGTCATCCACCTAGCTACAAATAACTCAATTTCGTTTCTTTTTATGGCTGAGTAATATTCCATTGTATATATGTGCCACGTCTTCTTTATCCATTCATCTGTCAATGGACACTTAGGTTGCTTCCATGTCCTAGCTATTGTAAATAGAGCTGCAATGAATATTTTGGTATATGACTCTTTTTGAATTATGGTTTTCTCAGGGTATATGCCCAGTAATGGGATTGCTGGGTCATATGGTAGTTCTATTTTTAGTTTTGTAGGGAATCTCCATACTGTTCGCCATAGTGGTTGTATCAATTTACATTCCCACCAACAGTGCAAGAGGGTTCCCTTTTTCCACACCCTCTCCAGCATTTATTGTTTGTAGATTTTTTGATCATGGCCATTCTGACCGGTGTGACATGATATATCATTGTAGTTTTGATTTGCTTTCCTCTAATGATTATTGAAGTTGAGCATTCTTTCATGTGTTTGTTGGCAATCTGTATATCTTCTTTGTAGAAATGTCTATTTAGGTCTTCTGCCCATTTTTGGATTGGGTTGTTTGTTTTTTTGATATTGAGCTACATGTGCTGCTTTTAAATTTTGGAGATTAATCCTTTGTCTGTTGCTTCATTTGCAAATATTTTCTCCCATTCTGATGGTTGTCTTTTCGTCTTGTTTATGGTTTCCTTTGCTGTGCAAAAGCTTTTAAGTTTCATTAGGTCCCATTTGTTTATTTTTGTTTTTATTTCCATTTCTCTAGGAGGTGGGTCAAAAAGGATCTTGCTGTGATTTATGTCATAGAGTGTTCTGCTTATGTTTTCCTCTAAGAGTTTTATAGTGTCTGGCCTTACATTTAGGTCTTTAATCCATTTTGAGTTTATTTTTATGTGTGGTGTTAAGGACTGTTCTAATTTCATTCTTTAACTTGTAGCTGTCCAGTTTTCCCAGCACCACTTATTGAAGAGACTGTCTTCTCCATTGTATATTCTTGTCTCCTTTATCAAAACTAAGGTGACCATATGTGTGTGGGTTTATCTCTAGGCTTTCTATCCTGTTCCGTTGATCTATATTTCTGTTTTTGTGCCAGTACCATATTGTCTTGATTACAGTAGCTTTGTAGTATAGTCTAAAGTCCGGGAGCCTGATTCCGCCAGCTCTATTTTCTTTTCTCAAGATTGCTTTGGCTATTCGGAGTCTTTTGTTTCCATACATATTGTGCAATTTTTTGTTCTAGTTCTGTGAAGAATGCCATTGATAGTGTGATAGGGATTGCATTCAATCTGTAGATTTCTTTGTGTAGTATAGTCATTTTCATAATGTTGATTCTTCAAATCCAAGAAGATGGTATGTCTCTCCATTTGTTTGTATCATCTTTAATTTCTTTCATCAGTGTCTTATAGTTTTCTGCATACAGGTCTTTTGTCTCCCTAGGTAGATTTATTCCTAGGTATTTTATTCTTTTTGTTGCAATGGTAAATGGGAGTGTTTCCTTAATTTCTCTTTCAGAATTTTCATCAGTAGTGTATAGGAATGCAAGAGATTTCTGTGCATTAATTTTGTATCCTGCTACTTTACCAAATTCACTGATTAGCTCTAGGAGTTTTCTGGTAGCACCTTTAGGATTCTCTTTGTATAGTATCATGTCATCTGCAAACAGTGACAGCTTTACTTCTTCTTTTCCGATTTGGATTCCTTTTATTTATTTTTTTTTCTTTTCTGATTGCTGTGGTTAAAACTTCCAAAACTATGTTGAATAATAGTGGTGAGAGTGGACAATCTTGTCTCTAGCAAGGCTTTCTTAGCGTTTTATTGTTAAATTGGCTCTAAGTAATATTAAGTTTGGGCAAAAGCTCTAATTAAGGCATAAATCTCAAAGCACTAGGATGCTGAATCTAGCATCATTAGTTGCCTTGAATTAAAACACTGACAGACCTAATTAGATAGATATTGTGGTTATCATGATCTGATTGTTAAGCAGCAATTTGCAAAGACCTGCCATGAAATAACCTTTCTTCTGGTTTTATAAATATTTAAAGTCAGTACTGTATCTATCAAAAACAGTATCTATCAAAAACAGACCTGAATATAAGATGTTGTTAAGTAGCATTGTGATTTAGAAATGTTTCTTTTGTTTGATGATTGTTTTTGTGTGTGTGTACTTCTATGCAAGTAAATGTATACACATACATAATCCTGTCTTTTAAATTATCTCATGTTTACCAATCTTTTCCTCATGAGCCCTTTCCTCCTCGAATTCTCAGTCCTACTGTTTCTGTCACTTCCTTCAGCTGACCCATCCCCTCTCCAGACTTACTTCCTCGAGCACACAGGCTACCACCATTGACTGCTTTTCTCTCTCAGAACCTTTAAGAACATGATCTTGACCTGGTGTGGACTCAGCCTTACCATCCTCTGTAACATTTCTGATGCCTTCTGATACTGAAAACCTCTGACTTTGATTCTTATTTTGAAAGGTCTTCGTAACGTATTATCCCAACCCTGACATGAAAGAAAAGGTTATGTATTTTAAGAGAAAAGAACCCACCCCCCCACTGCAGACTGATACGTGGTTACATGTAAGCAGGTGATTTCTAAACAGAGTCTGAAACATACACAGAACACAGACAAGAGTGACCCCACTGTCATTTGTATGTGTTTCTATTTATTTTTCCTCCCATTAACTTCATGTATTTGGAAAACCTGTTTCCGCCTCCTTGTTTTCTGACTCTCGGTCATCATCATTGAAGGTCTCCAGACAGGCGTCTTGTCTGTCCTGCCTCACCACCTGAAGCTGCCCTTATCAGGCAAAGCCACTGCTCCAAATTCTCTTTCAGTCTCACTGCTATAAAACATCCTGTCCACCAGGAACAGGTCCCACAGGCCAGTCTTGGTGGACTCCTGCTGTCCTTCTCTGTTGGATCACCAGCCAGTCTGGTGTTATCTCTAGGGAGATGGACCAGCGGCCTGCTGTTCCCATCCAGTATTGTCTGTCACAGGGTCAGAGCTAAGTCCATGCTGTGCAGTGAATGGGTTATCACTCATCCTACTGATATCAAAAGGCAAGACCAAGAACTGAAGTATAATTCCAGCAAACAGCACACAAAACCAAGAAAGAAAACTGGAGTATTACCCAACATCCAATATGAGTACACAGTTAATGCTGTCTCAATGTCTGTACCTGAGCTGTACTGACACATACAGGTTTGGCATGTGGTTCTTGTGGCAATGCCAGCGCTAAGAACAGGTTCAAGGCCATATTCAGAGCAGTGATCAGTAAAGTGTTTTTGATGATCCCAATCAAGACACATAAAAATGAAGGAGTTTTAAGAGTGAAGGAAGATACAAAGGAGAATGTCTTCTCTAGATCCTGCAGAAAGTAAGGGCCGTTGGAACCTCAGGGGCCCTTGTCTTTACCATCAAGGATCACATCACTGAAAGAGTGAACCTTTGCAACTTTGAAGATGGACAGATAGTCTATGATCTGGGTGGTATATCTATCGATGGACATGTGTGGCTTGCCTTCAAGGAGTGACAAAGTAGAATGGAAATTACAGAGTTGAAATAACTAGGGACAACACAGAAGGAAGAGTATTTGGGACACATGGCAGATGTGAGGTGGGCTGTAAAAGTGACAGTGACCACCAAAATCTCCAAATAGACACATTTGGGGAGAAGGTAAGGAGAGATGCTTGAAATCTCTTGAAAGGTGCTTGACACTTTCTTGAAATCTTAAGATTAGTTAAGTTTCAGTACTGAACACACAGATAGAGCATTGGGTGGACTTCTGCTTTGACTGTCATCTAAGGTTGACTGGGAGGTGCTCAACCCCATGTCTCAGGGCATCAGGCTCTCTGGAAGCAGCACACACTTGGATGCCTGCAGGTCGGTAGACTTGCCTTGTGAAAGGTACTCGCAGCCTCCAAAGCACATTTTGTTAATATCCTGTGTGTTGCATGGATGACACGGGTGCCTGACCTGCCCCACCTCGGTCCCAAGCCTCATGTCCACCTCAGGGCCTGTTTACCCTCCCTGGATCCCTCCCCGCTTCCTGTGGGCTCTGCTGAAGTGTCCTCTCATCAGAGAGGCCTTTCCTGGCCACCCCACTGAGGCATTGTCCTGCTTGATTTTGCCATGGTTTGGCGGCTCTTACACCACAGGACACTCTACAGTCTTCCTTACTGTCTCTGCTCCCAGTGGAATTAAGCAGGAACTGCTGTGTCCCCAGCACCTTCAACCATGTGGCAGCGTAAGCTCAACCACACAGGTTAGATGAGGAGTTCGTGCATTGGTTAAATAACGTGACTTTAAAGGATATTACATGATTAATCATTCCAACTCTTTCAAACCAAGCTACAAAACCTTTTACCAGACACTGTAAGGTAAGAGTGGCAAAAAAAAAAGAAAGAAAGAAAAAGAAATGATGCTTCATTTAGTAAGCCATCCAGAAAGAAGTTTCTGCATAATTCTATTTGGTGCATTAAATTATGACATTTTCATAATTTGTGGAAGCTGAGCAGATTGAGCGTTGAAGGATGGGGGGGCTGGGAGCCTCATATCTGATCCTCAGCTCAGGGAAATGATGATACTGCCAGGTGGGAGTGGGCGACAGCCTGGTACAGGTTGCCCGAGTGGTGAGGGTGTCATCAGTACATACTTCGTTTCCTCTCCTTTCTGTCCCTCTGCATCCTCCCTCTGGTCTTTTCTCACCTGTTCGACCCTCCCGCCCCCCACCACATCTGCCTCACCTCTGCTGGGCTGGCCTGGTTGGCTGCTCTGAGTTTAAGAACAGGGGTGCCTGTGTCACTGGCCACAGGGTGTCTCTTGGGTACCCAGTGACACTCCCCCAACTTCATCCCATGGAGGAACATCTGTCTGCTTTTCCCCTGGAAGTGGGTCTGCTCCTAGGCTTGCAGCGGAAGCTCTGATTACCTACAGACCCTTGCTGTCCAGTACCATTGCCACTGGTCATAGAAGGCTGTTGACATTTAAATTAGTGAAAAGTAAATAAAGTTAAAAATTCACTTCCTCAGTGGCACTAACCACATTTTAAGTGCTGAATTGTCACACTTTTTATAGGAACACTTCTAGCATTGCAGAAAGTTCTTTAGACAGTGTCCATGACAAGAGCTACATGATGAAATGTAATTCCATCACATTTCCTAGTCTAGTGAGTAAGTTTATAGGTGGGAAGAATACAAATGCCAAGTTGCTCAGAGTGCAGGAAAGTGCAGGGCGGCTGCGGGATGCAGCCGGCCACCAGCACTGTGCCTCTCAGCAGGCCCCAGAGCCAGGGCCCAGGGACTCCATGCCTTCCCTGGCCATCATTCCTGATTTCCCTGTCTTGCCTTCAGGAGGTCCGGGGAACACCGAGTCCTTAGGCACAGTTCACAAACCAGAGACCACAGCCTCACAATGTGGTTCACTCCTGCAGGGGAAGAGTTCTGAAGTGGTTGACAAGCCTTGCCTATTCCCTATATTCTTTCACCAGTAGGCTAGGTATCGGAAAGGTAAACTCTCTCCTGTACCTGTTTTCAAGTGCTAATTCGTCACATGTTTTACATTACAGGAAATTGTGCTCTGAACATATTTGTGTTTCTGATTGCCCAGGTAACAAGCAGTGAGGGTTCCCCTAGACAAGTTAAAAGAAGGGAGGCACTCCTTCAGAAACAGTGCCACCCCCACCCCCCACCCTTCTGCAAGCTTAGGGAATAAGGGAAACTTGGAAAAGTTGGAATATTTGGAAAGTAAAATCTTTTTGTGTCTTTGTTTGTTTTCTTTCATTGGTCGCTTGATTAGAAAAATGCTATTCCTAATCAATGTAAGTAACCACATTTCTTCCTGCCCTATTTTCTGGTGGACAGTCTGAGACATGAGGTTAAATTATTAAGTATGAATGCATCTGAGTCACTTCATCCTCCCTGGGGTCAGAAGGGTATGACCAAGCTCTTCCTGGAGTTCCAGAATTCCAAATGACTCCTTAACTTCCATCCCTCCTACTCTCTCTGGACACCCCCTTCTCCACTTGTTGGCAAGGGTGTTCCTTGACCCACCCAGATTTGACAGTTCAGTGGGGCTCCCCTGCTCTCCTTCCTCCATGCTGTACTCCCATTTCTGGGCCTCATCACTGTGGAAGGTGGGGATGGTAAGGGTATAAGTGGGTGGGAGACGTTGGGGAGGTTTTGGAGTAGAACCAGGAGCGCATATATGGGGAGGTGACAAGGTCCCTCAGGAAAGGGAGGACCAAACTTGTCTGGTGGATGAGAAGGTATATTTATTTTTCACTGTATAGTATTTAAAAAGAGAATTTAAAAATCCAAATAACAAAAAAGTAGTAATTTTTCTATTTGACGCCTATGTATAAATTAGTTTTTAAAATAAATCCTAATAAAGTATTAAATATGAAGTATTGTAATATTAATATTTATAAATTAAATATTATTTAAGATCATTTGAATGGGCTTTTTTCATAACTTGAACATTAGTGGGAGGTTTTGATTTATTCTCAGAAAGTAACTGTAGATTCCCTTTCTCTAGTCCACAAATAGAGGTGATTCTCCAGAGGGCAGTCCAGATAAAAAGCAAAGCTGGCGGGGACAGAATTGGCTGCAGGCTTTTCTTTGCTGTGTCTCACCACCCCACTCTGCCATTGACACCCTGCTGGCCTGGGGCCTGGGTCCATGTGACGGACAGATGTGGCTTCCCGCGCAAGACTGCTCAGTGTGGGCCCCTGAGAGCTTAGCGCCACTGCACCCGCCACAGTTCTGAGGGTTGAAGTGACACCTGCAAACCCAGTACAGATGAGCCTCCTTGAGAAAGACGTGTACTGAGGAAATGAGTGATTACTAAAGTGAGACTCGCCATCTTCCTCTCTCCTCTAGTGCCCCGTCACTAATCATCTGATGTGGGGATGTGGCTATTTGCTCAGTCGGTGGATGGGAGAGGGTTGGTGAGGGGTCAGAGAGTGGCTGCAGGGACAGACTTTCTTGCTCTCCTCTGCCTGTCCCTCCTTTGTACCTTGGGTTTTCATTGTTCCGGCCAGTGGCTCTAGGACCTCTCAGAACTGGGTCCCCCAGGACCGACTGGCCCAGGCCTGGCTCTCCTGGGTCCTCACCAGCCCCAGACCTTGGGCTGGGCAGTCATTCTGTGTCAATATGACACTACTTTCCTGGCTCACAGTGGAGTCATCTTATCCTGTGTGTGGACCCTAGTTGAGGAGCCTTGTTTTGTAGGTACTGGGTGCTCAACACAGATGAGATTGCCCCAGTCAGCTGGAACTTAACTGCCTCCATCCCTCCCTCAGCCAGGGGAGAATGGTGTCATCTGCTTCTTGGACAAACTTGTTAGGCCTCTGAGGAATCTGTAGGACTTCCTTCAATCTGAGACTCTGTGCAGTGGTGGAAATTAAAAACACTGGCAGGACAGTGTGGGTCAGGATCTGTGGGATGAGAGAATTTGACTCCCTGAGAGAGGAACCCCCTTCCCCCAGCCCCACCACAGACCTGACACTAGGCACTGCAGGCAGAATATTAAACCTGGAAGAGTTTTCTGAGGTAATCCAACCACATCACCATGTGAATAAAGAAATTCAGGATCTGAAATGTCCATGTTCAGAGGATTTTGTTATAAATAATAGCATAGCACGCTGCCTAGCCATTTAAAATTTTAATCTGAAATTGTTTGTCTCTGGCACCTGCTTTATGTTAACCTGTCATGTGTTTTCCCAAGGGGTTCCTGCCCCTGTGTGCATTGATTCCTTTTGTTAGAAAAATGTGTTTTTAAAGGCAGGAGTCACCCTCTGGTGTAAATTTCTTCTGGGAAGACCATAAAGGACCCTGGCCCCTGGCATTGGTGTTCAGAGCCTCAGGGGACACAGAGCAGGACAGTGGCCCTGTGAGGTTCAGTAAGCCCAGGAGCTTACCTCTGGCAAGAAAGGCAGAAACTCTCTCTCTGATCTTGCTGTGTTCAGGACTTAATCTGCCCTGCGCTATTGGGGTTGTCTTTTGTGATATAATGGAATGGGAAGGATAATTCCCATCCTACCTTGAGCTAAGTTTTGGTTCCTTTATTTCCAGCTTCTCTAGATAGCTCAGTTTCTCTTTGAGGAGAGGAATAAATGACTGGCTAGTGATTTTTTTTTTTTTTAAGATTTTTTTGATGTGGATCATTTTTAAAGTCTTTATTGAATCTGTTACAATATTGCTTCTGTTTTATGGCCACGAGGCATGTGGGATCTTAGCTCCCTGAC
Organism: Balaenoptera ricei; assembly: GCF_028023285.1. NCBI lineage: Eukaryota > Metazoa > Chordata > Mammalia > Artiodactyla > Balaenopteridae > Balaenoptera > Balaenoptera ricei. Next base: position 52,534,048 of record NC_082640.1, on the reverse strand, counting down.
CAGGGATTGAACCGCATCCCCTGCATTAGAAGGCAAAGTCTTAACGACTGGACTGCCAGGGAGGTCCTGCTAGTGATATTTTAAATCTCCTGCTTTAAACAGGGTCATTCTGAAAGGTTGTGTCGTTCTCTAATCGACTTTTTTCCCCCTCTAATGAGAGAAGTGATTTAATCTAATGCTTGAAGTTAATTTTGCAGATTACTGACTATAATCACTTTGCTTCGAAGAATCTTTGGGTTTCCCTGGAGAATTTGTTTTTCTGCAGTTTTCCAATTCTTCTAATAACTGCAGAGACCCTGCCCCTAGAACTCACAGGTGACCATGCAATTCCCTGGCTTCTAGCTACTCAACACACTAACCAGTACCCAGGGAAATAGTGTCAGGTGGGGATAAAGGCTGGGGAGGGAAGGACCAGGGTGAGGGAGTTTGAGAGTGAGCGAGGCAGGGTGACGTTGGGGAGGGTTTCTCTGAAAGGCTACATTCAAGCAGAGACCACGTGAAGGAGGGCAGAGCAAGGGCCAGGGGCCCAGAGCAGGAAGGAGCTCAGGACATATGGGATCATCAAGAAGGCAGGGCAACAGGAGCACAGTGGAGACACACTATAAGAGGGAGCACATCGCAGGGGAGGGTTCTTGAATGTTCTTCTAAGTTTCTATGTCATTTTAACCAAGGAAATTGCACTGTCTGGTTTGGATTTAAGGATCTTCTCTATGGCCACTTCTCTACATGAGGTCAGTAGGGCAGGGCGGGAGCAGAACCCAGGCTGCAAGGAGAAGTAATCCCACAATCTTGGAGAGAGAGATGAGAGGAAAGTGGTGGGATGAGGAGGAGATGCCTGGCTGCACTCTGACCCTGAGCTGGAGGAATACACAGAACTGGCCCTTGTCCCACCTGGCCAGACACCATCCAGGGCCACTCCAGGCCTCCAACCCCCCTGCTCTGTCCTTTGGTGGTGACAGCCCACAGTTCCCACATCCTGCCTGGCTTCATGGGTGATGCTGATCTCCGCAGGGTGCATTCTGCCCCAAGGCTGGTCCTCTGTACAGGCAGGAGCAGAGGCTTGCACCTCATTCCCTAGGGGCTGGGCTTCCCCCTTGGAAATGTTCTGTGAAATCAAGAGCCAGGAGCTCCAGACACCAGCGTGGGCTGGCAGTCTTCATGGGAACCCTTTGTCTCTCCCATCCCTGTCCCCTCAGGTTACTTTCTCCAATAGACAGACGGTAGCCTGTGGAAACTTTGCAGTGTGATGCTTTGGGGAAGCCGGACCACGGGCAATGATCAGTTCAGAGTCATCGGGCTACTCAAACCTTGTTTGGATTGTCAAAAATCCAGAAATAGCAAAATTAAAACCACCAGACCAATAAAATAGTAATTAGTAAGAGTTTATTGTGCACATAAAAACAGTTTGTGAACTGGGAGGTTTCAAATCCAAAGCTGGTATGAAGCTCAGAGGCATGACATTGTAGGGTGGCTTATCAAGGGAAAATGAGGAAGCCCTTTAGCCTTTACAGTGGGGGTTGCACCCCCTTTATAAGGGGGGTTTTCAGATAGCAGGAGATTGGTTAAAAGTGACCAGCTCATACCATTTTTAGGAAGATGACTGAAGTTTCTTTTATAGTTATCAGACACATTTATAAGAAATAACCTGTTCACTTACATTCATGAAATAAACTAGATTTAGTTTTGTTATGTGCCTTATACGGTTTTGTCTGCTCAGGGAATTTTTTCAAGTTTGGTCTGCATTTTGTTTTTTACTCTAACAGCCTCTTGGGTTACTTGTGTATAAAACTGAATGAAGTGGGTTTTGGCCTGCCTCCTGCTCCCGTGTGTTACCGTTTCATTTCAGACCATATCTTTAGGTACAGGGAAGGACATAGAGTCCTTTCAGCCTGAAACTTATATTTCATTTTCATTTTTGTATTTTTGGAAGTGTATTAATGGTCTTTTATTTAACCCCACTCTTTTGAATTCTGTTATAATTAGTAGTACTGAGTACCATGAATTAAGCCCCTTGAAGAAGCTTGCATGTTTCTTGCATTAGTCCTCCAAGACCTTGAGAGGGGGTGTTGACAGAGCAAACAGGTGCTGAGGGGCAGATCCAGGCTGGGATCCAGGTCTGGAGCCTTCCAAGTGAAGAGGTTCAGGGCTGCATAACATCCTTTCTTCTAAATTGGCTCTGAAGATGCCAGAATTCCACAGAAAATAAAAAATATTTGGTTACTTTTTATGGGTTGTTAGTGAGTGTGGAAGGCAGAGTGATGGGCCCCCTCCTTCCACCAAAGATGTCCATATCCTAATGCTTGCAACCTGTGAATATATTATGTTACATGGCAGAAAGGACTTTGCAGATGTGATAAGTTAGGGACCTTGAGATGGGAGGTGATACTGGATTATCCAGGTGGCCCCATGTAGTCACAAGCGTTCTTATAAGATGGAGGCAGGGGGGTCAGAGAAGGAGATGTGAGGGTGGAAACAGAGGTGGGAGAGATACAGGGCCACCAGCCAAGGAATGCAGGTTCCTCTAGAAGCTGGGAAAGGCCAGAAACAGATTCTCTACTGGATCTTCCAGAAGGAAGGCAGACCTGTAGACCCATTTGAAACCTCTGACCTACAGATAATAAATCTGTGTTGTCTTAAGCCAAATTTGGAGTAATTTGTCAAATGAATAAGAAATGAATACGAGCCAATGTTTTTTCTAGATTAGATCTTTTTACAAAATCATATTTTCAATTGGCCAGATTGTATTGTTTTCATAGATTTTTCTTCCTGCAGAAGAACATTTAGAATAGCATGTGAAACACTAGGGTATCCGTCCATCTATCTATAAGCAATTCGGTTCAGAACACTGATGGCTTTCTTAATTCAGTCAATAAAGTAAAAAAGATTTCACAGTTCAAAGGGAAAAGTGCTAATTATATTTTATAACAAGTTATTGTTAACTGTTTAAATAACAGACTCGTACTGTATGCCCTACACAGGAAGTTTTCAAATGCCCTTTTGTCCTTGGCTCGGTGGGCCTAGGGTGGCCAGTCCCTCAGGAGAGAGGTTGTCTGCAAAGGAAGACAAAGAAAAAGTTGAGTTTCTGAGGGCTTTCTGAGCGCAGGAGGTGATTTAACAGACGCATGTTGGACTTAGGTGTACATAGGATTAGACATAAAAAGATATACCTTATTTCAGTATCATAATACTTGTAATGCCCAGTGCAAATCTTAAAAACGAACACATGATTTTTGTATTGAGATGTAATTGACACATAACATTGTGTAAGTTTAGGGTGTACACCATGCTGATTTGGTACATTTACCTATTGCAGTACCATTGCCACTGTAGCATTAGCTAACCTCCATCACTTCACATAATTATCATTTCTTTATTGTGGTGAAAACAATTAAGATCTAGCCACTTAGCAACTTTGAAGTTCGTAACACAGTTTGTTGACTGTAATCACTATGCTGTGCATTAGATCCCCAGAACTTATTCATCTTCTAGTTGCAGGTTTGTACCCTTTGACCACCATCTCCTCAATTCCCTCACCCCTCCCAGCACCTGGTAACCACCATTCTACTCTCTTTTACTATGAGCTGGCTATTTTAGATTCCACGTATAAGTGAGATCATTCAGTATTTGGCTTTCTCTGTCTGACTTACTTAGCATAAGATCTTCAAGGTCCATCCAAGTTGCTGCAAATGGCAGGATTTCCTTCTTCCTCATGTCTGAATAATACATATATGTGTGTGTGTGTGTGTGTGTGTGTGTGTGTGTCTATATATACTCATATATAGACACAAACGTATATTTATTTACATATATATATATATATATAAAACATTCTCTTTATCCATTCATCCCTTGAACCAAAGGAAATGAAAACAGGTTACAGGAGAGGTATCTGCACTCCCACATTTATTAAAGCAGCATTCACAATAGCCAGGATATGGAAACTACCTAAATGTCTATCAAATTATGACATTTAAAAAACTGGTTGCACCACCCACCTCTTTCTCTCTCCAATATCCTGAATCACTATGTCCACAGCCTGAGAGCTGTCTCATTTATAGCCCCAAACTCTGAACGACCCCCAGCAGCACTAGACAATGTTCTGGAGGCCCTGCGCCCTGGGGGAGGTCGGGCGCCTCCTGCTGGCCATCTCGGGGGTCGCCAATCCCCCGCACACAGCGAGGCTGGCTCTGCCCCAGGCTGGCTGGCGCCCAGCCAGAAGGATACCCCTTTCTTTTCCTTTCTTTTTACTTAGCATTCCTGAACATCTCAGTCTCCTAAGAGGTTTTGGCTTCCTAACACTTCTCACTTCCCACTCTCCTACCAAGCCCCTGGTATGGTTTTGATGCTCCTTCCTTCTCTTCTCTATTTCTTTCTCTCTCTCTCCCCTCCCCCTTCTCTGATGCTCCTTTCTTCTATATTCCACGATGTCCTTGGATATCATGAACGAAGCAGACAGCTTTCTGCAAAGCCTTGTTTTTTTATATTTATTATAGTCAGTTGTTAACTTTCCAGCGTCTCGTAGTGTTCCAAAGCCTTGGAATATGCCTGCCTACACCACAAAGACTCCTCTTTACTCTCCTGAGTTCTAAGACAGCGTGGTCCACTCTCACCAAGCCCCCAGCCCCTCAAAGGGATAAGTTCAGAGACTCTCTTCTGCCTTCTGGGGCAACTAGTCAGCAAGTCTCTTTCTCTGGGGCAGGTTGGGAACTGCACATTCATTCCCTGGCCCCGGTTACCTATCTCTGTGATAATAATGATAATTCAAAATTTTCAGCTTCTGGAATCAACATGAAAACTTAATTGTGTTTATAAATGAAATTAAAAGTGAGAGATGGGAGGAAAGTTCAGCTTATTGTGTGACACTGTGAATCAAGATTTGACTCTAGAAGAAGGAAACAGTTGGAAGCAGATGATTTAAAGTTGCAAAGGTAACCAATATGGGAACCAGTCTTAGAGCCATATTGAGAGAGTCGATTTTCATATACTGGAGTCTAAAACTGGAAAAACAATATATGTTTCAGTGGCAAAGCACTATCTAGAGAGCTGAAATTAACCGTCAGAGTGAGAAAGAGTTGAAAGAACTAACCTCCCCCACCACTTGCCTCTGCTCAGGGTAGAGGGATTTGGGTTGGTGAGATGGGCAGGGAGCTCTCACTCCCCATCACATACCCTCCATTCTATTTTTTCATATATATATATATATATATATATTTAATTAAATAATATATCAAATGCATGTAATTAAATATACGTGATGTTTATCACATTGACATTTTAGTTGGCAGAGACTTATAAGTAGAAACTACCTCTTCCTTTCCTTTCCACGTCATATAAACCTTCTCTGGTGCATATTTCTGTCTGTGGGGAGTAACTTCTTAACTTGAAAAATTCTTGAAAAGCTTATTTCACTTCAACAAGGTATGCTATTAAATTTCCAAATTTTCATCTAAAAAAAAAGCCTCCATTCTATGAGTTACTACCTTTTATGGTCTACTTTTTTCATTCTCTAAATTTATGTATTGAGAATTGAGGCCAATAATATAACTTCTTCCCTTATTTTTCCCTGTGCATCACTGGATCCCACCTCTACTGTGTCTTATTCCCAACGTCTCTTTACAAAATGGATTTGCTCTTTATTGTTGCTTTCTCCCTCCTTTCCAACAGATCTCTGAGCAGAGTCCAACTTACCTTTCTATTCTGAGTATATAACAAATCAGAGCTCATTTTTGAGACCACCCATTCTCTCTCAAATTCTTTTCTTTCCGAACATCTTATATTAGAATAGAAGGCAATGATCGATATTTGTGCATCATACTTAGGCAGGGACAAGAGACCTGTGTGTCTTTCGAGGGAGGGAAAATACACTGTATGCCTTGTGAGAGAGCAGATCATCTCAGGGTTTAGAGGGACCCTTTTGTTAGTTGTCATCTGTTTTCTCTTTTGTGATCAAAGTTGGAGGTTGTTGCTGGATTTTTCTGCCCATGCTGGATGCCTTTAACCAGAGCCATCTCTGTAATGCTTGCTTGTAAGAATGCAATTTTCAAAGCAGGGATGCAACAGGGTGCGTTGATCTATAATGGGTCTTAGCAGTTCTTTTTTAGATCTCCACATCTCCTATTAAATGAATGATTTCTTTTTAGGCTCTAGTTCTACCTTATCAGGGAGGTGACCCTTCCTTGCCCTGCTCTGTCTTCTACACTGAATTCCCACTGGAGTTTTGAGGAAGTTTATAAGTTATACTCAGATGTTTGTCATTCTTAACTGTTTGTGGTGAGACAAATGTCCTTACCTGATTTAAGTACCGCCTTCAACAATTTAAGAACTTTCTAAGGATGCATATGTAAAACCAAAAGACAGTTAAATGACTTACCAAGAAGTCAATTTAATGAATTTTTTTTTAATTAGCAAATAATTTTGAGAAAATAAAGTCAAGTAAACTATGTTTTTTCTCCCTTCACTAAGCCTAGTGCTATTTTCAACACAAAAGAAACACAGAGCCACTAGTATTGAATCACCTGTGCTCTCATTTCCATCATAGCCAAAGATACCTGTTAAGTGAATTCCACTTTAGAAATGGAATCATCGGAGCCCACTTGCATCAAAGCCAGAGGCCATCACAGACAGTGCAGAATGTCAGGGGTGCATCCAGATTGACAGAGACCATAAACTTCCCTGAAAGAGTATCAGTGTACCACTAGGACTTATAATGGAGAAATTAGTGGTGATTTAAATTCAGCACTGAAATGCAGTGTCATAGCCAGAAATTCTTTTTCCGGAGTTTAGTGATACATCAATCTCAACCTTAGAGGTCAATCATCTGTAAGCTGTATAGAGTCCCAAGAAAATTCACCTGAAATATGTGACTCTGTTTTGCTCAAGTTACCAGGTCCTGATTCCTGTAACCATTCAGTGTATGACAGAAATGATGCTGTGGCTGATACTTGGATATGTCCCCACATTAAGAGATTTGAACTTGTCAAACACTTTTTCAAACAAGCAAATGAAGCCTGTTATTAGGTGTTTTAGGAGCAGATTGGAATGCCTAATGCACAGATAGGAACCAAAATATTTAGAACATTCATTTTCTTTCCATCTGTGGGAATCATTTTTGTTTTAAATTTATAAACCAAAAATTCTATGCCTAGGATTCATTCTGCCAAGTCAGTTGTGTTCACTTATGATTCTTCAAACAAATATTTGTAAATGTTTTTATATGTTGGGCCATGCCACTTGCTGAGACAATGGGCATAGTCCCCGTGTTGAGGAGACAAACATTGAACAGACTACTGCTTTTAATAAATCACAATGGTAACTCGTGCTGAGAAAGAGAAGCACGGGATTCTGGGAAAACACATGACCCGGTCTCCTGGAGGATCAAGAAGGGTCTCTTGTGGGGAATAAGGTGTGAGCTGACAACTGAGAGGTGAGCAAGACACTGTTGGGCAAGGGAGGGGCACACAGGTGGGGAAGTATCCTATTTGAAGGTAACAGCAGAGGGAGGACCTAAAGGTATGGAGAAACATAGACACAGGTGCCTCTGGAGGAACTGAGGAAGGCCAGCAAGCCTAAAGTTCTCAGGCCTGAGAAATAGCAGGAAAAACAGATCAGGGATGACCGAGGCACCCAGGGCTTGGGGACCACCCAGGAGTCTCAGCTTCATTCCCAGAGCAGAGGGACCTGTTGGAGGCTTTAGGCAGGGGTGTTAGGTGAATGGATATGCATTTTATTATATTTTATTTTTTTAGCATCTTTATTGGAGTATAATTGCTTTACAATGGTGTGTTAGTTTCTGCTTTATAACAAAGTGAATCAGGATACATATACATGTATCCCCATAACTATTCCTTCTGCATCTCCCTCCCACCCTCCTTATCCCACCCCTTTGTGGTTACAAAGCGCCGAGCTGATCGATCTCCCTGTGCTATGTGGCAGCTTCCCACTAGCTATCTATTTTACTGTTGGTAGTATATATAAGTCCATGCCACTCTCTCACTTCATCCCAACTTACCCTTCCCCCTCCCCAGGTCCCCAAGTCCATTCTTTACGTCTGCGTCTTTATTCCTGTCCTGCCCCTAGGTTCTTCAGAACCATTGTTTTTTTTAGATTCCATATATGTGTTAGCATGTGGTATTTTTCTCTTTCTGACTTACTTAACTCTGTATGACAGACTCTAGGTCCATCCACCACACTACAAACAACTCAATTTTGTTTCTTTTCATGGATAATTTCCCACTGTATATATGTACCACATCTTCTTTATCCATTCATCTGTCGATGGGAATTTAGGTAGCTTCCATGACCTGGCTATTGTAAATAGTGCTGCAATGAACATTGGGGTGCATGTGTCTTTTAGAATTATGGTTTTCTCTGGATATATGCCCAGTAGTGGGATTGCTGGGTCATATGGTAATTCTATTTTTAGATTTTTAAGGAACCTCCATACTGTTCTCCATAGGGGCTGTATCAATTTACATTCCCACCAAAAGTGCAACAATGTTCCCTTTTCTCCACACACTTTACAGCATTTATTGCTTGTAGATTTTTTGATGATGGCCATTCTGACTGGTGTGAGGTGATACCTCATTGTAATTTTGGTATGATTTTCTCTAATGATTAGTGACGTTGAGCATCCATTCATGTGTTTGTTGGCAATCTGTATATCTTCTTTGTAGAAATGTCTATTTAGGTCTTCTGCCCATTTTTGGATTGGGTTGTTTGTTTTTTTGATATTGAGCTACATGTGCTGCTTTTAAATTTTGGAGATTAATCCTTTGTCTGTTGCTTCATTTGCAAATATTTTCTCCCATTCTGATGGTTGTCTTTTCGTCTTGTTTATGGTTTCCTTTGCTGTGCAAAAACTTTTAAGTTTCATTAGGTCCCATTTGTTTATTTTTGTTTTTATTTCCATTTCTCTAGGAGGTGGGTCAAAAAGGATCTTGCTGTGATTTATGTCATAGAGTGTTCTGCTTATGTTTTCCTCTAAGAGAGTTTTATAGTGTCTGGCCTTACATTTAGGTCTCGAATCCATTTTGAGTTTATTTTTGTGTATGGTGTTAAGGACTATTCTAATTTCAGTCTTTTATATGTAGCTGTCCAGTTTTCCCAGCACCATTTATTAAAGAGGCTGTCTTTTCTCCACTGTATATGCTTGCCTCCTTTATCAAAGATAAGGTGACCATATGTGTGTGGGTTTATCTCTGGGCTTTCTATACTGTTCCATTGGTCTATATTTCTGTTTCTGTGCCAGTACCATACTGTCTTGATTACTGTAGCTTTGTAGGATAGTCTGAAGTCCGGGAGTCTGATTCCTCCAGCTCTGTTTTTCTTTCTCAAGATTGCTTTGGCTATCCGGGGTCTTTTGTGTTTCCATACAAATTGTGAAAATTTTGTTCTAGTTCTGTGAATAATGCCATTGGTAGTTTGATAGGGATTGCATTGAATCTGTAGATTGCTTTAGGTGGTAAGGTCATTTTCACAATGTTGATTCTTCCAATCCAAGAACCTGGTGTATTCTCCATCTGTTTGTATCATCTTTAATTTCTTTCATCAGTGTCTTATAGTTTTCCACATACAGGTCTTTTGTCTCCTTAGGGAGGTTGATTCCTAGGTATTTTATTCTTTTTGTTGCAATGGTAAATGTGAGTGTTTCCTTAATTTCTCTTTCAGATTTTTCATCATTAGTGTGTGGGAAGCAAGAGATTTCTGTGCATTAATTTTGTATCCTGCTACTTTACAAAATTCATTAATTAGCTCTAGTATTTTTCTGGTAGCATCTTTAGGATTCTCTATGTATAATATCATGTCATCTGCAAACAGTGACAGCTTTACTTCTTCTTTTCCAATTTGGATTCCTTTTATTTCTTTTTCTTGTCTGATTGCTGTGGCTAAAACTTCCAAAACTTTGTTGAAAAATAGTGGTGAGAGTGGATAACCTTGTCTTGTTCCTGATCTTAGTGGAAATAGTTTTTCACCATTGAGAACGATGTTGGCTGTGGGTTTGTCATATATGGCCCTTATTATGTTCAGGTAAGTTCCGTCTATGCCTACTTACTGGAGGGTTTTTTTCATAAATGGGTGTTGAATTTTGTCAAAAGCTTTTTCTGCATCTACTGAGATGATCGTATGGTTTTTATCCTTCAATTTGTTAATATGGTTTATCACATTGATTGATTTGTGAATATTGAAGAATCCTTGCATTCCTGGGATAAACCCCACTTGATCATGGTGTATGATCCTTTTAATGTGCTGTTGGATTCTGTTTGCTAGTATTTTTTGAGGCTTTTTGCATCTATGTTCATCAGTGATATTGGCCTGTAGTTTTATTTCTTTGTGACATCTTCGTCTGGTTTTGGTGTCAGGGTGATGGTGGCCTTGTAGAATGAGTTTGGGCGTGTTCAACCCTCTGGTATATTTTGGAAGAGTTTGAGAAGATTGGTGTTAGCTCTTCTCTAAATGTTTGATAGAATTTGCCTGTGAAGCCATCTGGTCCTGGGCTTTTTTGTTGGAAGATTCTTAAACAAAGTTTCAATTTCAGTGCTTATGATTGGTCTGCTTATATTTTCTATTACTTCCTGATTCAGTCTCAGAAGGTTGTGCTTTTCTAAGAATTTGTCCATTTCTTCCAGGTTGTCCATTCAATTGGCATAGAGTTGCTTGTAGTAATCTCTCATGATCCTCTGCATTTCTGCAGTGTCAGTTGTTACTTCTCCTTTTTCATTTCTAATTCTATTGCTTTGAGTCTTCTCCTTTTTTTTCTTGATGAGTCTGGCTAATGGTTTGTTGATTTTGTTTATCTTCTCAAAGAACCAGCTTTTAGTTTTATTGATCTTTGCTATCATTTCCTTCATTTCTTTTTCATTTATTTCTGACCTGATATTTATGATTTCTTTCCTTCTGCTAATTTGGGGGGTTTTTTGTTCTTTCTCTTGTTGCTTTAGGTGTAAGGTTAGGTTGTTTATTTGAGATGTTTCTTGCTTCTTGAGGTAGAATTGTATTGCTATTCACTTCCCTCTTAGAACTGTTTTGCTGCATCCCATAGGTTTTGAGTCGTCATGTTTTCATTGTCATTTGCTTCTAGGTATTTTTTGATTTCCTCTTTGATGTCTTCAGTGATATCTTGGTTATTAATTTTATTTTTTAGCCTCCATGTGTTTGTATTTTAACAGACTTTTTCCTGTAACTGATATCTAGTCTCATAGCAATGTGGTCAGAAAAGATACTTGATACGATTTCAATTTTCTTAAATTTACCAAGGCTTGATTTGTGACCCAAGATATGACCTATCTTGGAGACTGTTCCTTGAGCACTTGAGAAGAAAGTGTATTCTGTTGTTTTTGTATGGAATGTCCTATAAATATCAATTAAGTCCATCTTGTTTAATGTATCATTTAAAGCTTGTGTTTCCTTAATTATTTTTATTTTGGATGATCTGTCCTTTGGTGAAAGTGGGATGTTAAAGTCCCCTACTATGATTGTGTTACTGTTGATTTCCCCATTTATGGCTGTTAGCATTTGCCTTATGTATTGAGGTGCTGCTATGCTGGTTGCATAAATATTTACTATTGTTATTTCTTCTTCTTGGATTGATCACTTGATCATTATGTAGTGTCGTTCTTTGTCTCTTGTAATAGTCTTTATTTTAAAGTCTATTTTGTCTGATATGAGAATTTCTACTCCAGCTTTCTTTTGATTTCCATTTGCATGAAATATGTTTTCCATCCCCTCACTTTCAGTCTGTATGTGTCCCTAGGTGTGAAATGGGTCTCTTGTAGATGGCATATATACAGGTTTTGTTTTTGTAGCCATTCAGCCAGTCTATGTCTTTTGGTTGGAACATTTCATTCTTTTACATTTAAGGTACTTATCAATATGTATGTTCTTATTACCATTTTCCTAATTGTTTTGCATTTGTTATTGTAGGTCTTTTCCTTCTCTTGTGTATCCTGCCTAGAGAAGTTCCTTTAGCATTTGTTGTAAAGCTGGTTTGGTGGTGCTGAATTCTCTTAGCTTTTGCTTGTCTGTAAAGGTTTTGATTTCTCTGTTGAATCTGAATGAGATCCTTGCTGGGTAATCTTGGTTGTAGATTTTCCCTGTCATCACTTTAAATATGTCCTGCCAGTCCCTTCTGGCTTACAGAGTTTCTGCTGAAAGATCAGCTGTTAACCTTATGGGGATTCCCTTGTGTGTTATTTGTTGTTTTGCCCTTGCTGCTTTTAATATTTTTTCTTTGTATTTAATTTTTGATAATTTGATTAATATGTGTCTTTGCATGTTTCTACTTGGATTTATCCTGTATGGGACTCTCTGCGCTTCCTGGACTTGATTATTTCCTTTCTCATATTAGGGAAGTTTTCAACTATAATCTCTTCAAATATTTTCTCAGTCCCTTTCTTTTTCTCTTCTTCTTCTGGGACCCCCATAATTCAAATGTTGGTGTGTTAAATGTTGTCCCAGAGGTCTCTAAGACTGTCCTCAATTCTTTTCATTCTTTTTTCTTTATTCTGCTCTGCAGTAGTTATTTCCACTATTTTATCTTCCAGGTCATTTATCCGTTCTTCTGCCTCAGTTATTCTGCTATTGATTCCTTCTAAAGAATTTTAAATTTCATTTATTTTGTTGTTCATCATTGTTTGTTTGCTCTTTAGCTCTTCTTGTTTCTTGTTAAACGTTTCTTGTATTTTCTCCATTCTATTTCCAAGATTTTGGATCATCTTTACTATCATTACTCTGAGTTCTTTTTCAGGTAGACTGCTTATTTCCTCCTCATTTGTTTCGTCTGGTGGGTTTTTACCTTGCTCCTTCATCTGCTGTGTGTTTCTCTGTCTTCTCATTTTGCTTAAGTTACTGTGTTTAAGTTCTCCTTTTCACAGGCTGCTGGTTCATAGTTCCTGTTGTTTTTGGTTCCTGCCCCCAGTTGCTAAGGTTGTTTCAGTGGGTTGTGTAGGCTTCCTGATGGAGGGGACTAGTGCCTGTGTTCTGGTGGATGAGGCTGGATCTTGTCTTTTGGGAAGGCATGGTCCCGTCCAGTGGTGTGTTTTGTGGGTGTCTGTGACCTTATTATGATTTTAGGCAGCCTCTCTGCTAACGCATGGTGTTGTGTTCCTGTCGTGTTACTTGTTTGCCATAGGGTGTCCAGCACTGTAACTTGCTGGTCATTGAGTGGCGCTCGGTCTTAGTGCTGAGATGGAGATCTCTGGGAGGGGTTTCTCCATTTGCTATTATGTGGAGCCAGGAGGTCTCTGGTGGACCAATGTCCTGAACTCCCACCTCTTACGCCTCAGAGGCACAGGCCTGACACCTGGCTGGAGCACCAAGACACTTTAAGCCACATGGTTCAGAATAAAAGGGAGAAAAGAAAGAGAGAAAGAGAGAAGGAAGGAAAGAAGGAAAGGAAAGAAAGGGAGAAAGGGAGGAAGGGAGGAAGGAAGGAAGGAAAAGAAAGAAAGAGAAAAATAAAATAAAGTTGTTAAATGATAATTATTAAAAATTAAAAAATTAAAAGTAATTTAAAAAAGGAAAGAAAAAGAAAGAAAGAAAGAAAGAAGAGAGCAACCAAACCAAAAAACAGATCCACCAATGATAACAAGTGCTAAAAACTATACTAAAAAAACAAAAAAACGGACAGACAGAACCCTAGGACAAATGGTAAAAGCAAAGCTATACAGACAAAATCACACAAAGAAGCATACACATACACACACAGGATAAGAAGAAGGAAAGATATATATATATGTATATATTAAAAAAAGGAGGAAGAGGGCAACCAAATCAATAAAGAAATCTACCAATGATAATAAACTTTAAATACTAAACTAAGATAAACATAAAAGTAGAAACAAATTAGATGCAGAAAGCAAACCCCAAGTCTACAGTTGCTCCCAAAATCCACAGCCTCAATTTTAGGATGATTCGTTGTCTATGCAGGTATTCCACAGATGCAGGGTCCATCAGGTTGATTGTGGAGACTTATTCCACTGCTCCTGAAGCTGTTGGGAGAAATTTCCCTTTCTCTTCTTTGTTCGCACAGCTCCTGGGGTTCAGCTTTGTATTTGGCCCCACCTCTGCATGTAGGCCACCTGAGGGTGTCTGTTCTTCACTCAGACAGGATGGGGTTAAAGTAGCAGCTGATTAGGGGGCTCTGGCTCACTCAGACCGGGGGAAAGAGGGGTACAGAATGCGGGGCAAGCCTGCAGCAGCAGAAGCCAGCATAATGTTGCACCAGCCTGAGACGTGCTGTGTGTTCTCCCAGGGAAGTTGTCCTTGGATCACGGGACCCTGACAGTGGCGGCTGCACTGGCTCCCAGGTGAAGAGGTGTGGATGGTGACCTGTGCTTGCACACAGGCTTCTTGATGGCTGCAGCAGCAGCCTTAGCATTTCATGCCCGTCTCTGGTGTCCACGTTGATAGCCGCAGGTTGCGCCCGTCTCTGGAGCTTGTATAGGCCGTGCTCTGAATCCCTTCCCCTCGCGCACCCTGAAACAATGGTCTCTTGCCTCTTGTGTAGGTCCAGACATTTTCCTGGACTCCCTCCAGGCTAGCTGTGGTGCACTAGCCCCCTTCAGACTGTGTTCATGCAACCAACTCCAGTCCTTTCCCTGGGATCTGAACTCCAAAGCCAGAGCCTCAGCTCCCGGCCCCCACCCTTCCCAGCAAGTGAGCAGACAAGCCTCTCGGGCTGGTGAGTGCTGGATGGCACCAATCCTCTGTGCAGCAATCTCTCCACTTTGCCCTCCACACCCCTGTTGCTGCGCTCTCCTCTGTGGCTCTGAAGCTTCCCCCCCACCCCGCAACCCTCCATCTCCACCAGTGAAGGGGCTTCCTAGGAAACTTTTCCTCCTTCATAGCTCCCTCCCATAGGTGCAGGTCCCATCCCTTCTTTTGTCTCTGTTTTTTCTTTTTTCTTTTGCCTTACCCAGGTATATGGGAAGTTTCTTGCCTTTTGGGAAGTCTGAGGTCTTCTGCCAGCATTCAGTAGGTGTTCTGTAGGAGTTGTTCCAGATGTAGATGTATTTCTGATATATTTGTGGGGAGGAAGGTGATCTCCACGCCTTACTCCCCCACCATATTGAAGGTCTCCCTGGATATGCATTTTAAGGACCATCTTTGCCCAGCTTAGGAGAAAAGATTTCAGGGAACCAAAGTGAGTAGTTTTATTCTAGGTAGATGCCCTTTATCAAATATGTGCATTGAAAATGTTTTCTCCTCCTCTGTACTTGTCTTTCATTTTCTTAACAGTGTCTTTTGAAAAACAGATATTTTTAATTTTGAAGTTCAGTTATCTATTTTTTTCTTTCATGGATCATACTTTTGATGTTTTAATCTAAAACTCATCACCAAACCCCAGGTTTTCTCCTATGTTTTCTACTAGAAATTTTTAAGTTTTAACTTTTACATTTAGATCAACAGCCCATTTTGAGGTAATAATTGTATGCAGTGTGAAACAGGGAACAGAATTCTTTTTTTCCATATGGGTATCTAATCTTCCCACACCATTTGTTGAAAAGGTCATCCTCTGTGTTATCTTCTTACCTTTGTCAAAAATCAGCTATCCTTATGTGCCTGAGTTTATATCTGGACTCAGTTCTAACCATTGATCAATTTATTTGTCTTTATCACACTATCTGGATTACTGTATCTTTAAACTAAACCTTGAAATCAGATCTGTAATCCTGCACCTTTGTTCTTCTCTTTCAAAGTTGCACTGGCTACTATGGGTGCTTTGCAGTCCCATATGAATTTTAGAAATAGTTTGTCAGTTTCTACAAAAAAAATCCTACTGTATTTTTATTAGGAATGTGTAAATAACTCTGCACCAAAAAGATCAGTTGGGAGAATTAACATCTTAATGAGTCTTCTGAGGTATAAACACAGTATATTTTTTCATGTGTTCAGGTCTCCTTTAATTTCTCCCAACAATGTTTTGTAGTTTTCAGTTTACATGTATTTCACATCGTTTGTCAAATTTATGCTCACTTATTTCAATTTTTGATAGTATTTTAAACAGCATTGTTTTAAATTTGAATTTCCAATTATTGTTGCTAGTATACAAAAAGTACAATTTATTTTTGTACATTGATCTTATATCCTGCAACCTTGACAATCTGCTTTTTTACCCCTTCCATAGATAGTTATGTCATCTACAAATAACTACACTTTTACTTCTTCTTGTTCAATTCATATGTCTTCCATTTCTTTACTTCTTTGAGTGTGTTACTGCTCTGGCAAAAATCATCAGTGAAAAGTTTAATAGAAATGGTGAAAGCAGATATCCTTATGCTGTTTATGATCTTAGGGGGAAGCATTCAGTCTTTCATAATTATGATGTTAGCTCAAGAATCTTTTCTTTTCTTGTATTGTCTTTTTCTGGTTTTGATATCAGGATAATCCTGGCCTCATATAATGAATTGAGAAGTAGTCCCTCCTTTGCAGTTTTCTGGAACGGATGTATATAATTGGTATAAAACCAATTCTATAGATTTGGTTTTATTTTTTACTTATATGTTGAGTTCACCAGTGAAGACATCTGGGCTTGAAGTTTTTTTTTTTTTTAATTGGAATGATTTTAACTAAAAATTCAATTTTAAAATAGTTACAGGGATATTCACATTATCTCTTCTTCATTGAAATTTGGCACTTTGTGTCTTTTAAGGAACTTAACTGTTTCTTCTCAGATGTCAATATATTGACATAAAGTTGTTTGTAATCTTCCCTTATTTTCCTTTTAATATAAATAGAATCTGTGATGATGTCACCTCTCTCATTTTTGATACAGCTAATTTATGTCATCTCTCCTGATCAGTCTGACTACAGGTGTGTCAATTTTATTAATCTTCTCCAAGAATCAGCTTTGGTTTAATTGATTTTCTCTATTGTTTCTCTTCTATTTCACTGATTTCCACCCTAAACTTTATATTTCTTTTCTTCTATTTTTTTTTTTTTTTTGGTGGGGGTGAAGATATCAATTTGCTCTCCTTTTACCAGTTTCTTAAGGTGGAAGCTAAGATGATTGATTTGAGATCTCTCTTTTATTGCCTTTGGTGCAATAAAATAAATTTAGTGCAATCAATAATAAAAGCCTGCTCTGCTTTAGATGCTTCCCACATGTTTTGCTATGTCATGTTTTCATTTTTATTCATTTGAAATATTTTCTCCCTGTGTAGTTCTCTCTCCTAGTGCTCTGCCCTGCAGATTCTGACCAGCTAGGTCTCCCTGACACTCAGCTTCCTCTCTTCAACTCACACTCAAGGTTTTCCTTTGTTGCCCCAAGGAAACTCTGCTAAGGTGATTAAGCCAGGACAACCACTGGGGTCCCCTCTTTTGATTCCCTTTTCTCAGGAATCATTCACAGATGCCCAGTGTCTTGCAAACACTAGACGTGTAAAAGTGTCTTCCCTTCTATCACCTTCCATCACTCATGGTCTCTGAACTGGCTACTGCAATGCCTGTTCTTCTGCCCTACCCCGCATGCCCCAAAATGAACCAGTCTTTCCCCTTCTGCCACAGCAGCTTCCCCCACCCAGAATTCCTCAGTGGTCTCCTCCATGACTTCAATGGAAAATCTAAAACATCTTTAATTTGGAGTGGAGACCTTCTTTGATCTTCCTGGTCCTCTCTCAGACCCCCTTTCCTGGCACACCATTGCCAGATCCAACAATTCTAAACCACCTGGAGTTCTTATAACCCTCTACTCTTTCATATGCTGTCTTTTTCCTGACACGCCTTCTGTCTCTAGGTCTCTCCGGAAAATTTCTCTCCGGAAATTTTCTCTCCGGAAAATTTCAGAGCAGGCTTTCAAGCATCAGCTTAAAGTTGTATCTAATCACCCCACCTCTGCTGACTTGGGCATTCTTCCTCCCACACTTCTACTGCATTGTTACAACCTCACTCCCAGCAAGCATTATATTTTACATAAACTTTTTCATTAACTGTCTTACTACAAGACTCTAAAGCTCTTGAAGACAGAGCTCTGCCATTCATAGCTTATCTTTTATGTCCCAGTCCTTGCCTAGTCCTGACACTAAAAGGTGGTGGATGCGCTTATAGACTGAAAGAATAATTCAACATGAAATCAGCCTGAGGATGATGTATCATAAGACATCACTGAAGATCTGGAGGACTAGTAATGGGCAATTTAATGATCTTTTGTTGTTTATTTTCTGATTGACATATATCCGTTATAAATATATGTGACTATTTTAAGATCTTGGAAAATATATTACTAATATTAACTATGACCCCAAAGGCAATGAAAACTTGTTTTGAAGCATCAAACTTTGAATACTTTCACTATTACCTCTTTATAGTGGGAGATTCTTACTACCAAAGATTCATAGAAATTCAAAGGAAATTACCTGAATGGATGCTATAGCCAGAATAAGATAATGAATATTCAAATAGAATCCAAAATAGAAATGATGTAGAGCAGTATAAAAACGGATGAAAATTTAAAAGAACACTCTTAGAAAAATGAAACAGGGAATTCCCTGGTGGTCCAGTAGTTAGGACTAGGCACTTTCACTGCCGTTGGCCCAGGTTCCAATCCCTGCTCAGGGAATGAAGATCCCACATGCCACGTGGTGTGGCCTAATAAATAAATAATCTAAGGAAGGTAGAAAAATTTTTTAAAAATGAATCAATTTTCTCTCTGCTAATATTATGAATGATCTGTGTTTGGGCTTAAGGTACAGAAACCTCTCTCTGACAAGAGGGAAAGGCCATGAAGAGGAGGTATGCAGATGCCTAGCAATGGAATTTTTTCTTCTATCTCTAAGGCACAGAACACTGGTGTGGGAGTGGAGTTTGGCCGTCCCAGTTTTGTTTTGCAGAGTCTGTTGGCACCTGGTCATGCAGCCCTACTTGTTCAACACAGAAATCATAACTAGGTGGATTGAGAGGAAAAATGTCATTTATAGATGATGTACCTTGCACTCACTATCCAATACCAAAACATGTGAGGGGAATGGTTTAACTCAGTTAATCTTTGGGGGAGATGGCTGGCCAAGAGCTGTCCCAGAATGAATCGGCGGAGGAACTCCAAGGGGTGAATTCAAGGTCCTGGGTGGTGAGGATCGTTATTTGTTGTTATTTAATTATAATTTTACATGCTGTGAATACTGAGATAGAGCCTGAGCAGAGAGGGGAAGCACTGAACCTGCAGGAGTTTAGCTCTGTCCCTCGTTCTCTGCTGCAGGTCTTCCAGATGTCAGGGCTGGATGAGAGGACAGGAAAAGCTCCTCTACACAGTTAGTGCTTCCTTGCTTGCCCTGCTCCCTGAGCTTGTTTGTGCTCACATCTCTACCTGGTCTTCCAGCTAGGTGGGCAGGCTTTGGAGATGTGCTTGGCTCCTGCGGCAGAAATGCCTCCCTGTGTGTGCCTCTTGCTGCCATCACTCAGGCTCCCAGGCTTGCTGCTTGCCTGGGTCATGCTATGTGTCAAGCACTGGAGATGTAGGTAAAGGAGGCCCAGGCCTTGCCCTCAGGGAGGCCACCACCAAGATGGTTGAGGGGAGTGGGGAGGAATGTGGCTGTTGTGTTATGCACCAGTCACAAACATGGTAAGAAAATAAGACACCCTCTGTAATCATCTGCTAGAAACTGCATGTCAGAGTGGGAGTGTGTAGGTGGCTGGGGAACCCACCTGAGTGAAACCAGCTGCTGCATCTCAAGGGATCAAGTACAAAGAGAGAGAGGGCAGAGGACATATGTACAGGCTGCAGGGACATCTTGAGGAAATGTATGCATGAAAGCTTTGTCAATAAAGCCTGCCTTTTCATCACAGTAATTAGGTTTGAAGTTTCTATTAACCTCAACAGGTATGTTTCAGTTTGCATAAGGATTCCCTGTGTATGTTTTCAAAGACCTTGGCAAGAAAGATATGTCTATAATTGTGTCTGCTCTGAGCTCTTCAAAAGAATTTTTTGTTTGAATCAGGGCTGAATCATGCACCCAAGGCAGGGAGGAGACCAACTAGAGCAACTGTGGCCCACGGTGCAATTTCCAGCCACCTCTTTGTCAGTAGCTGAGCCTGCAAGGGGGTACACTTCAGGAGCAAGTGTGCATCCAAAAAAGACCATACAAAAAAGATATTACTGCGATTTATGTCAAAGAGTGTTCTGCCTATGTTTTCTGCTAAGAGTTTTATAGTATCTGGTCTTACATTTAAGTCTTTAACCCTTTTGAGTTTTTTTGTGTGTATGATGTTAGAGAGTGTTCTACTTTCATCCTTCTACATTTAGCTGTCCAGTTTTCCCAGACCACTTACTGAAGACCCTGTCTTTCTTCATTGTATATTCTTGCCTCCTTGGTCATATATTAGGTGATCATAGGTGCATGAGATTATCTCTGGATTTTCTATCCTGTTCCGTGGATCTATATATCTGTTTTTGTGCCAGTACCATACTGTTTTGATGACTGTAGCTTTGTAGTATAGTCTGAAGTCAGGGAGCCTGACTCCTGTAGCTCCATTTTACTTTCTCAAGATTGCTATAGCTATTCAGGGTCTTTTGTGTTTCCATACAATTTGCAAAATTTTTTGTTCTAATTCTGTAAGAAATGCCACTGGTAATTTGATAGGGATTGCATTGAATCTGTTTGTGTCATCTTTGATTTCTTTCATAAGCATGTTATACTTTTCTGAGTACAGGTTTTTTGATCCACCTCTTAGAGTAATTGAAATAAAAACAAAAATAAACAAATGGGACCAAGTTAAACTTAAAAGCTTTTGTACATCAAAGGAAACCATAAACAAAACAAAAAGACAACCCACAGAATGGAAGAAAATATTTGCAAACAAAGCGACTAACAAGGGATCCAAAATATACAAACAACTCATGCAGCTCAGTATGAAAAAAACAAACAACCCAATCAAAAAATGGGCAGGTCTAAATAGACATCTCTCTAAAGAAGACATACAGATGGCCAAAAAGCACATGAAAAGATGCTCAACATCACTAATTTTTAGAGAAATGCAAATCAAAACTACAATGAGGTATCACCTCACACCACTCAGAATAGCCATCATCCAAAAATGTATAAACAATAAATGCTGGGGAGGGTGTGGAGAAAAAGGAACCCTCCTACACTGCTGATGGGAATGTCAATTGGCACAGCCATTATGAAGAACAGTATGGAGCTTCCTTAAAAAACTATAAATAGAACTACCAGCACCTACTCCAGCAACCCCACTCCTCAGCATATATCTGGAGAAGCTATAATTCAAAAAGATACATGCACCTCAGTGTTCATAGCAACACTATTTACAATAGCCAGGACATGGAAGCAACCTAAATGTCCATCAACAGAGGAATGGATAAAGAAGATGTGGTACATATATACAATGGAATATTACACAGCCATAAAAAAGAATGAAATAATGCCATTTGTAGCAACATGGAAGGACCTAGAGATTATCATACTAAGTGAAGTAAGCCAGACAGAGAAGGACAAATGTTGTATGATATTGCTTATATGTGGAATCCAAAAAAGTGGTACAAATGAACGTATTTACAACACAGAAATAGACTCACAGACACAGAAAACAAACTTATGGTTACCAGAGGTGAAAGGTCGGGAGATTTAATTAAGAGATTGGGATCAATATACACACTCTACTATATATATAATAGATAACTAATAAGGACTTACTTACTGTATAGCACAGGGAACTCTACTCAATATTCTGTAATAACCTATATGGAAAAAGAATATAAAAAAAGAATGGATATATGTATATGTATAACTGATTCACTTTGCTGTACACTTGAAAATAACACAACATTGTAAATCAACTATACTCTAAAAAAAAAAAAAAAAAAAGACTTTACATTTTCTTTTTCTCCCTCAGTAAAGTAACAGAAGAAACTCCCTGCTTGGAGATCTGAACTAGAATCAGGGCAACTGAATTTTTAGACATTGTGGTTTTTAATAATGAGCCAGTAGTAAAGTGTGTTTGACAAAGTATTTAACTGAAACATGTCCTCTACAACAAAGGTTGAAAGGATTTTGGTATAAAGCACCAGATGGTAAATATCTTGG
This sequence comes from Balaenoptera ricei, assembly GCF_028023285.1. NCBI lineage: Eukaryota > Metazoa > Chordata > Mammalia > Artiodactyla > Balaenopteridae > Balaenoptera > Balaenoptera ricei. Next base: position 52,512,017 of record NC_082640.1, on the reverse strand, counting down.
GCCTCTGGGTCAGATGGTCTGTCACAACCATTCACTTCTGAAGCTGTAGTTTCAAAAGCAGCCAGACTGTTTGTAACTGTATGGGTGTGGCTGTACCCCAATAACACTTTATTTACAGAAACAGGGGTTGGTCTAGATTTAGCACACAGGTCATTGTTTGCTGACCCTTGACCCTTGGTTTACAGTGATAAAAAATAGAAAAAAAGAGCAAGCAACAGAGGGTAACAGGAAGAGAAATGTGTCTCCTAAACCCAAAATAACACTATCTTGGATGCTTTTTGATACTTAGAAGACATTTCTTTTCTTCTTTTTGTGCGGGGAGTAACTATGAATATTTTAGCTCAATTATGTGTTTAATACACTGTGCTTTGTTATTATAAATTGCACAAATAAGGTCCAGTCTATACTGCTGTAACAAAGAAAAGCAAAAGTGGAGAGTTAAAAAAAAAAAATAGAAGTTTTTTTTTTAACGTTTTAGAAATTTTTATTTATTTAGGCAGCATTGGGTCATTGTAGCTGTGCATGGGCTTTCTCTATTTGTGACGAGCAGGGGCTACTCTTTGTTGCAGTGTGTGGGTTTCTCATTGCAGTGGCTTTCTTGCTACGGAGCACAGGCTCTAGGCACGAGAGCTTCAGTAGTTGTGGCTCATGGGCTTAGTTGCTCCACAGCATGTGGGATCTTCCCAGACCAGGGCTCGAACCCATATGCCCTGTATTGGAAGGCAGATTCTTAACCACTGAGCCACCAGAGAAGTCCAGAAGTTTATTTTTATTCCTCTTTCATGTAATGCCTTGTCTTGAGCCATCAGGTCAATGGGGTGACCCTCTCTGTGCAATCACTCAGGGACCCAGCTTCCTTCCATGTTTGATTCATCAAATCTAAGGGTATTATGTTTTACATGGTCAGAGCTAGGCCACTGTCTGTTTAAGTTTAAGCTGGTAGCAAGAAAAAAGGAAGCGTAGAGGAGGGAGCTGATGGCCCTAGACACAGAAGTTGCATGAGCTGCTTCCAGTCCATTGGTGAGAAATTGGTACCCCTTCCACACTGTGTTGCACAGGATACTGGGAAGTGGGGTTGGCCTGGAATCAGCTACAAGTCACTGTAAACATGAGAGATGCTGAAGGACAACTAATGAACAGTTGAATATAACGTAGAGGAAGGGATTGCATGTTTAATTCGCTGCTGTATCTCAGTATCTGGCTCATAATATCAGCATAATTCATATGTTGGATTGAATGATTGAGGGTGTTCCTCTGGTACAACCCTAAATGTCATACTCCCCAGGCTTTCTTAATTATCAACTATATTAGTTACCTATTGCTGCATAACAAATTGCCCCCAAACTTAGCAGCTTAAAAAAACCAAACATTTAGTATCTCACAACTTCTGAGGATCAGGAATCTATGAGGGGCTTAGCTTGGCTATTCTGGCTCAAGGTCTCTCAAGAGGTTGCATCCAAGCAGTCTTCTGAAGGTCACACTGAGTGAGGATAATCTTTCAAGTTCACTCACGTGGCTGTTGGCATGAGGCCTCAGCTCCTCATTGACTGGGCCCTCCATAGGATGCCTGAGCTTCTTCTTAACATGGCAGCCAGCTTGCCACAGAGCAAGAGACCCAGGAAAGAGCAAGGCCCAGATGGGAGCCTCAGATGTTTATAATAGAGCACTTCTGCCATATTTGGTTGGTCACACAGACCAGCTCTGATAAAATGCAGGAAGGGACTACACAAAGCTGTGAGTAAAAAAAAAAAAAACAAAAACCAAGGCTCACTGGGGACCATTTTGGTGTTTTGGTGTTTACCTACTTCTCTAGTTCTGTGTCAAAAGGCTCCACACAGCATACATTGGCATCAAGTATAGAACACCTGAGACTTGCTAGTGCCAGGCAGTGAGTTAAACATGTGGCTGATGAGAAAAGTTTGCATGTAGGACTATTTGTCAAACACTGAAGTTAAACTTTTTGTTTGCTTTGTAATCTCAGGAGTTCTTGGAGTCTTCAATGTACTAAAGTTCCTTGTGAATCTCAGCAGAATTGCAGCATATAGTGGGCATTGAACCCCAAAGTTATTAGCACACCATTTTCATGGAACCTGTTAACATTTCATAGAAATTATTTCACAGTGAAAACTTCAGAGAAATGCTGCTTGGAGAAAGAGACATAAACACTCTGGGAGGACACAGCTCCCACTGTGTATAATGTCAAGTATACAATAATTCCCTAAAGTGAGAATTCATGTGCTTTACATCTACTTGTCATTCTGATTAGCTACCCAAAGAATGTGGCGCTGGTCCTCAAAGACTCACCTACTCTTCCAGTCGACCATTTCCATCCTCACCTTATTTACCATCCTTCCTTCTACCTTCATCTTTCTTCTTTCTTCTTACCATCTTTCTTTTTATAACACAAATCTTATATATGCATAGTGTTTTGTTTACATACCATCCTACCTAAAATAACACTGCAATTAATCATAGGTAATATTTTCATTAAAGAATAAATTAGTGTTAAAGGCCCCATCCTTTTATCAAAATATGATACTTTCCACAAGTCCTTGAATTACTAAAATATTTGTGGTAGATATGAAGTCAAAAATCATAGAAATGCCATGTTATGAATTAAAGTCTAACAAGGGCAAGAGGATAGAATAAGAGCTGCAATAAACCCAATGTTTCTTGAGCTAGAGCCACAGAATGTTGTATTAGCACGGTGAATCTGTTTATCTGTGACCTCTGGGATGTGACAGCTGAAGAACATAAGGATTGTACCCTCTATGAGTGCATTGGAGAACTAAACCATGCATGCTACAATTAAAGACATTAGACATATTTGCAGTTTATGCATTTTAAGAGTCCCCAGGTTGTTTGCAGGTAACCTTGATCTTTTGATTTTTACTTGAGTGTTACTGTTCAAAATCTCATGGTTCTTTCTAAATCTCCCTATTATCCTTTTGAACTATACGTGCAGATTTCCCTCATCTGGGTGATAAGACCAACTTAGCATATAATGAATATTTTAAATATCCAAAAATAATAAGATTTTTATTATCTTAAACATTGTCTTGAGATGGAGCTTTTAATTGGTCCTACTGAGTCAGAGAACCTTTTATGAACTGCATGGAGAAAATTGTGTTTTATGAGCAATGTTCAAGAAAGTACATCCCCCTGTTGGGATACCTGCCTCACACTACACCAACTAGACCAGCCAAGTCTGTTCCCACTGTGATACTGTTGAATATCTGACAATTCTCAATGCTCATCTTTCCTCCCCTGCCTGTTGAAACATAAAAGAAAAGGTATCTTCTTACTGGCTCTACCAGGTTTTGGTATCACTTTTCTTATGACAAGTAGAAAAACCCTGAACATTTAAATTAGTTCATCAGTAGAAGTGCAGTTATTTTATTAACCACTAATTTCTGCGATCGCAGGGCTGACAAGGAGGCTCGTGGTATCCTTTAATAATAAGAGCAGATAAATGTGAGCACAGAGATGGCAGAAGAAGTAGGAGGTCTGAGACTGGAGTGGTAGAGACTTTAAACTAGATGCTAATGACCTTCATCAAACTTCTGTCCACCCCAGATTACAGTTCTCTACATCTGCAAACCATGCAAATGATCTTGCTGGATTTCAGGACTTGTGGAAATAAATAAGAGCAGGCAGAGGCTGTTTATTCAGAGCTTACTATATCAAGAGAGTCAGCCAGCATCACTTACCTTTGGCAAAGACTCAAAAGCAGGCAGAGGAATGGGAAAGCTTTATAGTGGAAGAAAGGGATGGCTCCAGGTGTACCATGATTGGAGGTTGTTTGCACAGGGAAGCTGGAGCATCGTATGTGATTGGTTAAGGGTGCATATTTGGCTTTCTTTGGTTGATCCTGAGTTTGAAATGAGGGTGAAATTTTAAGAAAGCTGTCAGTCATCCATCAAGTCCTGACCATTCTCAGCTGCAGAGGTTATGGTTTAGCTCCCTGGGCTACTGGCTTCAGAGGTTGTGATGCAGAGTTCCATTGTCATATGTGGTCTGGTCATTGTCCATCTGTATGTTCAGTCTTTCAGAGGGGCTATTCCATGGATTGAATGAGATGTCACTAAGTACCTGGCACAGCGCCTCATGCATGGTCAAGCTTCAATGGATCACATTATAATTTTAAACTATTAAGAAATAAACAAGCCTGGGGTTAATTACCAGAGACTTGAGTATGGGAATGACGAAAGTTTTGTTTTAGGAATTTTGTTCTGCAGTATGATGCAGAATTGATTAAAGGGACTAAGAGTGATGTGATGCAGGCCTGCGTTGCCATCTTGGTTGTAGCACCTCAGAACAGGAAATGCCTCTTCCACAAAGTGGATTAAAGTGTAAGAAAAATCTTTTGACAAAGCTTAGATGAAGCGGGCTGTGAACTCAGATCAGGAGACACATATTTTATACATCATCCTACTGCTGTCAGTCCATGTCGTCGGAAGCACATGTTTTACTGGGGTTGTACTTATGTTTCTGTTCTATACCATTTTTTCCCCCAGCTAAAATAGAAACAGAAGTTTGTTTGGTTGACCGGCTATCTGGGAGAAGTTTGTACTTCGTTTAGATGAAAGAGAAGGGAGGGAAAAGTCAGATTTTGGCAACTACTAAGATGCTCAAGAAAGGAAAGCCAGGGTGAGGCAAGTCTCTAAGGCCTAGGGCTGATGTCACCATCTGTCCCAGGGAAGGAGGCTACTTCTCTTGTTGAGGATGGCGGGTCCAGGTTCACACCAGTAAGAAATCAGGGATGAACTGCAATTTCTTTTTTTCCTTGGTGAAGTCCAGAAAGGCAGTTATTTGAGGAGGCATTGTAAGTGAAATGCTTACAGAGGAGGATGTCTATGAGTTGGTTATGTAAAAGTATGACAAATGACCACCTGTTGTTTTAAAACTTTCTTACCCTTATCCACGTTATGCATTGTTTTAATTTTCTTTCTAATCACTATGTAATATTGCAGTGTATGGACATTTGAGTATAAACTAGTTCATATAGTATAATTATTAAGACACAGGTTAAAATTATTCACCAGAAATTCCTTGATGACTTTTGAGAATCAGTCCGGGTGCCTAACTGGAGGAGTTTGATAGCATAATTAGAGGGATCAGTACAAAAATATTCCTAGACTTTCATTGCTTCAGGACATATAAACTCATAACTATATAATGATATATTGATAACTTGACATTGGTTTCTGTAATGCATTTAGCCGTGTTGTCTGTTTTTTCCCCTCATTTCTTCTTTACAACACTAGTAATGAAGATTATGAAAGACTTCCATCTTAACTCAAACTACTATAATTCTGTATAATTGCAATCTAAATTTACTATTGTTAAACAGTAAAAAAGAAATTTAGAATCACTGGAGCCATTATTTTAATTTTTTAAACTTAAATTTTTTAAACTTACATAACTATACAACAACAGCAAAAACATTGACATTGGTGCAATCCACAGACCTTATTCAGATTTCACCTCTTCTACATTCACTCACTTGTGTGTATTTTTATGGCTCCATGCAATTTTGTTACATGTGTAGGTGCCTGTAACTACCGTTACAGGGAAGACACAGGACTGTTCCATCAGGGCAAAGATCTCAGGAGATCTCCTCTGCTCTTCCTTGGTAACCCCACCCATCTCCTCCGCCATCTACAACTTCTGGAGACCACTAATCTGTTCTCTAAGAATGTTTTATGCATTGAATCATATAAAATGTAATCTTTGCTGCTTTCCTGTTTTTCCACTCAGCATAATTCTCTTGAGACTCACCAGCTTGTTTATATCAATAGTTTGTTCTTTTTTTATTCCTGACTGGTATTTCATGCTATGAAAGTACAACAGTTGGTTAAACCTTTCACTCGTTGGAGCATATTTGGATTATTTCCAGTTTTTTACTATATAAGAAAGAAAGCTGCTATGAACATTTTTGTACAGGTTTTAATGTGAGCCTAAATTTTCATTCCTCTCAGATAAAAACCCAGGAGTGCTATTTCTGCATAATATAGTAAGGTTATATTTAGTTTAAAAAAAATTTTTTTTAAAGAAACCATCAAACTATTTCCCAGAGTAGTTGTACCATTTTACATCCCCACCATCAGTGTATAAGAAATCTAGTTTCTCTGCATCCTCTGCAGCATTTGGTGTTTTACTTTTTTTTTTTTCAATATCAGCTATTTTAATAGGTGTGTTGCTATCTCATCATGGCCTTAATTTGCCTTTTCCTAGTGGTTAATGATGCTGAACTTCTTTTCATGTGCTTATTTGTCATCTATATCTCCTCTTTAGTGACATGTCTGTTAGTGTCTTTTGCCCATTTTCTAATTGGATTGTTTTGTACTTTTGTTTTGAGAGTTCTTCATATATTCTAGATAGAGGTCTTTTGTCAGATATGTGGTTTACAAATATTTTCTCTTTCTATAAGTTTGTAGATCATCTTTCCATTCTCTTAATAAGGTTTTGCAGAACAAAAGTTTTAAATTTTGGTAATATGCAATTTTTGGATTTTTTTTCTTTTATGGATTGTGCTTTTGGTGTCATCTATAAGAACTCCTCATCTTTCTATATAGGTCTTGAAGATTCTTTCTTATGTAGCTTTACATTTTGCTTTTAAATCCATGATCAACTTCAAATTAATTTTTGTGTAAAGTGTGAGATTTTGCTTTAGGCTCATTTTTTCCCCCTATGGATATCCATTGCTCCAGCACCATAAATTGAAAAGATTATCCTTTCTCAAATGAATTGCCTTTGCATTTTTGTACAAAGTCAATTGGTCATACATTTGGGGGTTTATTTGTAGGTTCTCTATTCTGTTCCTTTGATCTGTATTTCTGTTCTTCTGCCAGTACCACATTGTCTTGAGTACTGTTACTGTAGTTGTAGAGTAAGTTTTCAAATCAAGGTAAAATAATTTCTCTAATTATTCTCTATTTTTAAAAACGCTTTAACTATTCTTTATTATTTGCCTTTCCATATATATCAGAATAAACTTTTCTATAGCTATAGGACTTTAATAAATATATTAAACTTACAGATCAATTTGGAGAGAATTGGCATCTGAAAATATTGAAGCTTCTATCCATGAATGCAGTATGGCCTCCTTTTATTCAGAACTTTGATTTCTTTCATTGGTGTTTTGTAGTTTTCAGTGTACAAGTGCTATGTAGATTTTATTAGATCTGTACCTATGTACTTCATTTTTAGTGATTATAAATTGCAATGTGTTTTTAATTTACACTGCATTTCTGAAATAAATTTTTCTTGGTTGTGATATAGAATTATTTTTATATATTGCTGGATTTGATTTGCTAGTATTTTGTTGAGGATTATTGTACTTATGATCATGAAGGATATTAGTATTTTTTCCTTTTTTTGTACTTTTTGTCTGGTTTTGTATGAGATAATACATGATTTGGGAAGTGTTCTATACTCTTCTACTATCTGGAAGAGATTGGGTAGAATTGATCTTAATTCTTTGAATATTTGGTAAAATTTCCCACTGCAATCACACAGACTTGGAGATATTTTTCCTTAGGAATCTTTAAACTATAAATTTAATATCTTTAATAGTTGTAAGGCTTTACATCATCTATTTAATTTATGTCATCTATTTAATATTAGTTAATTTTTTGGTATTTTGTGCTTTTGGAGGAAGTGGTCCATTTTATTTAAGTTGTTGAATTTGTGTGTAGAGTTGTTTATAGTAGTCCATTACTATGGCCTTAATACCTGCAGGATTTGTAATTATATTCATTGTTTCATTCCTAATATTGGTCATTTGTGCCTTCCTTCTTCTCTCTGTCAGTCTTCCTAGGCATTTGTCACTTTGTTGATCTTGTCAAAAAACTAGGTTTTTTTGTTCATCAATTTTCTCTTTTAATTTCATTAGTTTCTGCTGTTATTTTTACTTTTTCTTTTCTTCTGCTATCTTTGGGAATATTTTGCTATCATTTTTCAAACTTCTTAAGGTGAGAGCTTAGATAATTTGAAACCTTTCCTCTTTTTTAATGTAAACATTTTGTACTGTAAATTTCCCTCTCAGAAGTGCTTTATCTACATCTTACAAATTTACATATATATAATTTTTCATTCAGTTGACTGTATATTTGATTTCTCTTGTGACTTCCTCTGTGATCCACAGACTATGTAGTATAAACGGCAGAGCGAGAGAGAGAGAGAGAGAGAGAGAGAGGAGAGAGAGATCAGATCTCTAAGAAGTCTATTGCATCTTGTTCAGAACTAGAAGTTCTAAATCAAGTCAGGTGAAAGTGCAAACAAAATGAGCTTTGCATTAAACTTTCATTCACTTATCAAGCATTTCCTAAAATCTTCCACTGAATCAACCTGTTATGCATGGAGCATCTACCTCTTATATGTGGGGTACTGTTATTTTTCCTTTAGACTGTACAAAGTCAAATGAAATAGGCTTTCCTCCCAAGCCTGAACCTGGTGATGGTTCAGCCTGGTTGAAGCTCCTAATGTCTGGACCATTTTCTTTCTCTGATGCTGACTGGTTTGTCTCTTCTACTTCCTATTTGGGAAGCTTTGAACAGCTTCATAGTCTTCCTACAAGGGTCAATTTTGGGATGTGCTCCTTGAGGATATGCCTGAGGTAGCGATGGAGACAAAGGTAAGTCTGCTAACTGTGAGGTGAAAGCACTGTTTTTTGAAATCAATAATTAGAAGAATCTGGTAGAAATTACTTTAGATAGAAATGGTACAGTTTGTATTTTCAGTGTTTGAAAAAATAAAAAAGAAACCTCAATAATTCAAGGAATCCAGAGAGCTCAAGTGCATTTAGAAAATATCTTCCTAAGTGACTACTCATATATATGAAACCCGCATCAAGTAGAGAAATATTATAAGAAATTCCTTGATAAAGAACAAATATGCTGTGATGTGTTTTAATCAGTGGATCGAGTATTCCTTCCTTTGCAGGCTGATCCTCACTCCACTGTCTTAATTCCGTCTCTCCTCATCTTTTCCCTAGATAAGTAGCTCCTGGCCTGAGAGCTGCTGTGCTTCTTCCCATTGGATCGTTTCTCACGGTCATTCTAGAACTCGGCGTGTATATGCAGCTAAATGATCAGTGGCTCCATGAAACAGAACTCCATTGCATTGTATTCTGCAGTTGTTGGGAGGAGCACCTATAAATGTCAATTACATCTTGTTGGCTGATGATACTGTTCAGTTATTCTATATCTTCATCATTTTTCTGTCTTTTAGGTCTATGAATATTTTTGAGAGTGGGGTCATGAAGCCCCCAACCATAATTGTGGATTTGTCTACTTATTTTTTCAGCCCTTTTAGTTGTGTATATTTTGCAGCTCTGTTGTTTGTTGCAAGTGTACTTAGGATCACTGTCTTCTGGTGGATTGACCGCTTTTAATCATTATATAATATCTTTCTTTGTTCCTGATAATTATCTTTGCTCTGAAGTCTTATTTTATCAGTTATTAAGGAATGATTCTCTCTAAATCTCTCTGGTTCTCTGGGATAAGCAGTTCTGTTTTTGCATCCTTCAGGAAGGTGTAATGGCTCTGTCCTGCACTCAGGGAGGCCTTTGTAGTTAGTGTGTTGACCCAAGAGAGGAGGAAAAGAAAGTTGGTGTCACAAAATGACTGACAGTACCTGCTACTTTTACCCACAAGGTCCCCTCACCCTAGAAAGAGACGGTACAGAGGCGGGGATCTTGCAAGGAGCTGGAAATCTTGCTGGAGTTGGACAAATAAGAAAGAAACATGAGACATTTTTCTTAGTGACAGTAATTTAAATCCTGGCCTCGTGTGGCCTGAAGAAATATAGACTGAGTGAGCAACTAAGTAATACACAATTGCTTTTTTTTTCTTGCTTTACACACAGTCATCCTCCTTGAGGACTCTATGACATCTCTGGTAGTTATATTTTCAAAAACATCAAAAGCTTTGATGTAAAACCATGGGTAAAATTGATTTTATCAATTTGACCAATAAGCAAACAAACAGATCTCTTATATAAATTAGGAGCTCAAGCTTGACTTTTAGACATGAAGTTTTAATTTAATAAAGTTCATATTTTGTTCAGTTTAGTAATTGCACTTTTTGGTTTTGCATCAGTGCTTCAAGAAAAATTCATTCAGTATTTAATGGATTAAAAGCTAATGAATTTACTCTGCCTTCAGGAAATCAAGATAAATTCATCATAAGTTATATTCTATATTGTATATTGTTGTTACTAAAAGTAGTAAGATAAGTGACTGTCACGTCATAGATAATTATCTTGGGATAATCAATTAGAGAATGATAGGCCTAGAAGGAATCTTTGAGATTGACTTGTTCAGCCCTTAATTTTATAGAGGTAGAGCTGGTGCCCAGCGAGGGGAGCTGACTAGGAAGGGGCAGATGGACCAGGACATCTTAGCCCTGAAAAATGTCTCCTGGGAAAAATACAAGGATAAACTTCATTTCCTTTTATTTTATTTTTGTTATCTCTTTAAAGTAATATTTTTAATAATGTGATGTAATTTGCCATTCTGTAGACTGAGAAACTGTGAAAAATGAATTGATAGAAAGGAATAGAAAGATCTGAATTCTAAAAGAGTATATTGAAAAAGTTATTAGGAGGATAAAAGACTTAAGTTTTATTTTTCCCCCTTGAAAAGTTTTTAAAAATATTACCACCAACAAGAGATAAATAAATGATAAAATTTGAACTAGCAAAACCATTTTTAAAATAGCACTTATAAGAGCTTTGAAATGAGAAGTTTGACTTTTAATCCTGAAGCTAAAAATTTATTTGAAAGGTAATAGATTAGATTGCACACAGTCTATCAATAAACAGCTTTTGAGTTGTTCTATCAGTAACTGAACACAGAGCTGTTTCCTGTAAGGACATCCATACTATTTAATGAGTAGATTTCTTGAATTTAAGAATTAGAATAACTTCTTTCTACAAGTAACAGGAAATATTTTAATTCTGCCTCTGGAATACACTGATCAATTACAAGTCACCTCTCTTGGGAGATTTATCAATGTTAAGAATGGAGTGAAAGTCTTTGGTTAGGTAATATGTACGAGAAATGTTTGCAAAAATGCGTTTATTATGCAACCATTAAAAATAGAATACTCTGAGGCAAAGGCTATTTTTTTTTAAAGATTTTTTTTTGATGTGGACCATTTTTAAAGTCTTTCTTGAATTTTTTACAAAATTGCTTCTGTTTTATGTTTTGCTTTTTTTGGCCACGAGGCATGTGGGATCTTAGCTCCCTGACCAGGGATCGAACCCACATCCCTTGCATTGGAAGGTGCAGTCTTAACCACTGGACTGCCATGAAAGTCCCTAAAGGCTATTTCCTTAGGTTTTTTATTTGGTTAATTATGAAAATTTTATTTTCTTCTTGGAACGATCTTTCAAAAGTAAATTTTAAGTCAGTCACTTAAGCCATTTTAAGTTATTAATAAAGGGGAGAGAGTGTTTTTTGTTCAATTTAGATTTTCTTTAAACAAAAAGAAATAGAATACTTGAGATAAAACTAAAATCACCCTTGTTTTCCTTTTACTTCCTATCTATCTACATTGTTCTGGCCAGAACGAATCACTCGCATGAATTTGGTGTGCATTCTTCCAACCACTATATTTTTACTTCCATTAATTAGCTCTGTTATCTATAAAATCTATAGTATTGCTTGGCATATCTTCAAATTTACACAAATCATATGATAGTCCATGAGGTCTTTTAATTTACAACTGTCACACTCAACTTTATGTTTTTGAAAGCTAGCTGTCTTGATATGTAGAGGACTCCTTCATTCATATTGCTGCTGTGCAGTGTTCTGTTGTTTGCCTGAGTCTCAGTTCAATTAAGTAGTTTTGAACTTTCCATTTTCAGGATTAAAATAATGCAGCAGTGAACAATCTCATCCATGTTTTCTGTTCTCATGTCTGAGATGTTTTCTAGAGAATTCACATACAATTTATAGAATGCAGGATTATTATTCAGAAAACACAAAGACTTCCTGTAAGTCAACTAAGGAAATGAAAGGACAACACAGTAGAAAAATAGAACAAGGTTATTGACGGGAAATTTGGCGTACAGATACTTGATTCAGTAATTACTAATTTACAAAACGAGTAAAGAGAAAGCAAAAGGAAGAAAAATCCATTAGTAAACAGGAATACTGGAAGGTAAACAGTGAAACAATATTTGCATTCATTAGACTACAAATCTTAAAGAATCTGACAATACCAAATTTTGACGATTATGTAAAAAAATAGGAATGCCTGTATCTACCTGAAGAAAGTTAAAATTGGTAAATTACTTTGGAGAATAATTTGATAGTAGTTAATAATTTTGGAATGAACTAATATGTACACTTTACACATTTACAATTATACCTCTCAACTATTAAAACATTTTCTGTTATGATTGACTATTAGTATTTACTATGACTGAAAGGTGTTCCTTCGATTATTGAGGCAATCCTACAACTTTTCTCCTTTACAATATAATTTCTGATGTTGAGTCAACCTCATGTTTCTGGCATGACATCTATTTGTTCAAGATGAATGTTGTTGTTTATACACTGTTAGTTTTGATGTAAGTATTTTATTTAGAATTTTTGTATCTTCGTTTGGGGTTGGCAGAATAATGTCGCCCCAAAGATGTCCACATCAGAATCCCCAGAACCTGTGAATGTGTTACCTTACATTTTAAAAAGGGACTTTGTAGTTGTGATTAAGTTAAGGATTTTGAGATGGGAGATTATTCTGGTATCTAGTATGGCCAATCTAATCACAAGTGTTCTCACAAGAGGGAACACCAGAGTCAAAGAAGGAGACTTGACAAGGAAGCAGTGATCAAAGTGATGCCAGACAAGAGCCAATGAATGCTGCAGCCTCTAGAAACTGGAAAAGCAAGGAAGATTCTCCCTAGAGCCTCCACAAAGGGATGCAGCTCTACCCACCAATTTTAGATTTCTAACCACTTGAACTGTACGATGTGTAGTTTGTACCACTATGTTTGTGGTAATTTGCTACACCGGCAATAAGAAACGAATACAGTATCTTAAATTGTAATTGGTATTTTTCTTGTATTTGCTTTGTTTGTTGCCAAAGTTATATTTGCTTCATAAAACCAGCTAAATAGCTTCCTGAGATTTTTATTCTCTGAATCAGTTTGATAAGAGATAGAAACCATCCATTCTTTCAAAATTTGATAAAGAATGTCTTTGAAACTACCTGGACCACGTGTGTTTATTGTTTAGATGAAGATTGGGGGAAGAAATGGGCAAAATGTTTTCCAACAATTTTGGTGCCCTTATTTGCAAATGGTGACTTCATGTTTTCAGTTTATTCTTATGTCAATTTTGATAGTTGAAAAGTTTATAATTTTCTGTTTCATCTAAAATTTTAATTTACTCACACTAGTTTGTTTGTAGTATTCTTTTGTTATTTTTTTTAAAGATTTTTTTTCAACGTGGACCATTTTTAAAGTCTTAATTGAATTTGTTACAATATTGCTTGTGTTTTATGTTTTGGTTTTTTGAGGAATGTGGGTCTTAGTTCCCCAACCAGGGATTGAACCCACACCCCCTGCATTGGAAGGCGAAGTCTTTAATCACTGGACTGCCAAAGAAGTCCCTTCTTTTGTTATTTTTAAAACATATAACACACTTCCTTTTTCTAGTATTTTTTATTCTTGCTCTGTTTTTCTTTTTAAATCAGTCCTCTCGAAGTTATTTCAGTTTTATCCAGGTTCTGTTTTAATTTTTGTCGTGTCCCTTTTTCCCTAGCTTTATTCAGGTATAACTTACATACAATAAACTTTGCTAATTTTGGTATTCAGTTTAATCATATTTAACAATTGTACATAGTCACCAAGCAAGATATTGAAATTTTCATAACCCCAGAAAGTTTCCTTGTGCTCCCCTGCAATCCATCTTCTCCATTGATCCCTAGCCCCAGTCACTGACGTGCTTTTTGTCACAACGGTTTTGCCTAGCCTGGAATTTTATAGAAATGGAATGATACAATAAGTACTCGTTTATAGTTGACAGCTTTTACTTTATGTCATGTTTTCAAGATTCATCCATGTTGTTGTGTATGTCAATAGTTTTTTCTTTCTTGTTCTAATTAATATTTTATAGTGTAGGCATACTATAATTTGTTTATCCATTCACCACTTGATGTACATTTGGGTTGTTTCCACTGTTTGGATATTATGAATAATGCCACTCTGAACATTTACATACAAGTCTTTATGTAGACATATGTCTTCATTTCTTTGTGGTAAATTCCAAGGAATAAGCCTGCTTGATTTGGATGGTAAGTGTATGCCTAAGTTTATAAGATACTAACAAGTTATTTTTCAAAGTGACTACGCCATTATGGATTCCTTCCAGCAATACAGAAGGTTTCTAGGTGCTCTGCATTTTCAGCAACACTTATCCTTGTCAGTCTTGTTAATTGTAGCTGTTCTAGTAAGTAGTTTGGCTTTCATCTTCCCTGATGATAGTGACTTTGAAGATCATGGATAGGATTGAATTTGGGTCTACAGGGTTTTTTGTTGTTATTGTTGTTGTTTAATTAATTTATTTATTTTGGGCTGCGTTGGGTCTTTGTTGCTGCGCACGGGCCCTCTCCAGTTGTGACGAACTGGGGCTGCTCCCCACCACAATGCGTGGCCCTCTCACCGCAGTGGCCTCTCCCATTTCAGGGCATGGGCTCTAGGCGCACGGGCTTCAGCAGTTGTGGCTTGCGGGCTCCAGAGCACAGGCCCAGTAGTTGTGGCACACGGGCCCAGCTGCTCCGCGGCATGTGGGATATTCCCTGACCAGGGCGTGAACCCGTGTCCCCTGCATTGGCAGGCAGACTCCTAACCACTTCCCCACCAGGGAAGCCCGGGTCTACAGTTGTATTACTTTTTTCTTGTTACTCCTTCTGACTTTGTCCCTCCTTTCCTACATTTTTTTGATTGTCTTATAGTATTAGACAACTTTATTTTTAAAGTTGTTTCATGTATAGTATTTTGAAGTGTATTTTAGTGTTTGTTCTAGGAATTAAAAATCCTTAAGTTTTCACAATCTATTTATAATTAATATTATACTACTTCACACAAAATGTAGAAATCTTAAAATTGTATAAGTCATTTACACCTCTCCCCTGTACTTTATGCTACAGTTGTTATATGTATGTGTACTATACATGGGAAGGTATAATTTTTGCTCAAACTGTCATATATTTTATAAAGAAATTAAGAGGAAAATGCAAAACATCAGTATTTTTATTCACATAGATTAAAAAATTGTTATCCTCTTCCAAGTTTTCATATAATATCATTTCTCTTGCACCTGAAGAATGTCTATTACCATTTATTTTAGTGCCAGTATTTTGGCAGTGAACCCTTTTAGGTTTCTTTATTTAAAATGTATTTATTTTACATTAATTAATTAAGAATACATTCTTTTACATAGAATTCTTAGTCAATAGTTGTGTTTCAGCACTTGAAATATGTTTCACTATCCTCTTACTTCCATAGTTTTGAGGTGAAATCAGCATTCAGTGAAATCATTCTGCTGTATATAATATGCCTTTTATTTTTTTCTGTGTGTTCAAGATTTTTTCTTCATCTCTAGCTTTTACTGGTTTGATTCCAAGGTACCTAGACAAAACCTTTATGTTTATTATGCTTGGAGATTCCCCTGCATCTTAAATATATAATTTTTTCTTTTGTCTAGTCTACCTGAACATTATTTCTTCAAATATTTTTCTGCCCATCCTACCTCTCTTTTCTTTTTTTTTTCTGAGACTTCAATTGCAAAAATGTTGCAATCTAACAAGTCCCTAAGTCTTTGTACATTTTAATTTTTATTTATTTATACTTCAATCTGGATAACTGTATTTGAGTTCACTGTTACTTTCTTCTGTCCTTTATATTATTCCATATTGAATGAAGAATATGAAAAATATTCTATTACAAATATATGAAACAAAAGGTGCAGGGGAAAACATACTCACCTAACTAACTTTCTAAACGAGTGGAGTCTGTAAGACAAAAAAAAAAGAAAACAAAAACTGAAGACAAAAAAATACATAAGCACTGTGCTCTAGTTGGCAAAATTGTGTCTTAAATGGGTATGGTTTAAAATTTTGATACCACTATATATGATAATAGAATTGAACAGTTAAGTAAGTGGATAACAAATGGTGGGAGTCAAGTGTCTCATGGTCGGAATGACAATTTACAGAGAAGCAAGAGGAGGAAGCTAGAATGATATACGGTGGTGATGATTTAGCTCAGTATGAACTAATGTTTAGTTTTGCATAGATACCGATGGTTACATATAGGAATATTTGTAAATAAGTGTGTATACCTAGAATAGAATACATATACATATACATATATTTCCTCGTTCTTTCAACTAAGAGTGCCTAGAAGAAATGATGTAGCAATGAGAGTAACTGGTACTCAGATATTGGTTTCTAATACCAATCTCTAATGAAAGGACTCTAAACCAGGGTTTCTTAAAGAAATGGCTGATTCTAGGACTGGATAAGGAAATATATAAAATGAGTCTGGAATACTTTGTAGTATCAGAAAACAAGGAAGTTCTTAAGAAATATCACACATTGATGGAGGTATGTCATAGCATCATAGCGCACATGAGCCAAATGAAAGCGCTCCCCATGGCCAGTGCTGGAAGAATTTGAGCAAAAACCTGATACAGTAGAATTGGATTATAAACCAAAGTATAAAATAAATATGGAGAAAAGGCAAATATTTCTTTCAGAAGAATTCCAAATAATTTACGGAGATACTCCTCAATAGGGGGTAGAGCTTAACACTTCTCCTCCTACTTGAGTGTGAAATAGGCTTAATGACTTTCTTCCAAAAAATAGAATAGTGAAAGAGGGCAAAAAAAAATAACTTTACAGTGGAGAGACCTGACAAACATGACCTCATCCAGGTGACCAAGGTCAACATCAGCAGTGGTAAGTCATGTTGATAGCATATGCTTTGATATGATATATTGAGCATGGCATTATACCTCTGTGGTCTTCCTCCCCAAAACCATAACCCAAATCTAGTCATGAGAAAAACAAAAGACAAATCACAATTGTAGGATATTCTACACCATTCCTAACTAGTACTCTTCAAAAATGTCAGGGTCACCAGAAGCAAAGGAAGTCTGAAACTATCAAAACCAAGAGGAGTCTAAGAAAGCATGACAACTAAAAGTGATGTAGTACCCTGGGTGGGATCCTGGAATAAGAAAAGGATACTAGGGAAAAACTAAGGAAAGATGAATCAAATATGGACTTTAGTCAACAATAAAGTATCGGGGCTTCCCTGGTGGCGCAGTGGTTGAGAGTCTGCCTGCCAGTGCAGGGGACACGGGTTCGGGCCCTGGTCTGGGAGGATCCCACATGCCTCGGAGCAAGTGGGCCCGTGAGCCACAATTGCTGAGCCTGCGCGTCTGGAGCCTGTGCTCCGCAGCGGGAGGCCGCGATAGTGAGAGGCCCGCGCACCGCGATGAAGAGTGGCCCACACTTGCCGCAATTAGAGAAAGCCCTCGCACAGAAACGAAGACCCAACAGAGCCATAAATAAAATAAATAAAAATTAAAAATTAAAAAAAAAACAAAACAATAAAGTATCACTCTTGGTCCATTAATTGTAACTAATATGTCATACTAATGTAAGATGTTAATAATAAGAAAAACCGAGTAAGGAGCGTATGAGAACACTGTACTACCTTTGCAATTTTTTAGTAAATCTAAAACTGCCCTTAAACCTTATTAAGAAAAAATGAGAAAATATATTTACAGTTTGTTGAATTGCACAATGAATTATAGGTGCCCCAATAACAACAGAAGTTCCATTTTCTTATAGCACCTTTCTCAGTAAATATAGTAATTATTAAGAAAATTTTATACATGTTCCAGAAATATATATACACACATGCACACACACATGTGTGTTTGTGTGTTCTGTATTTGTTGCCAAGCTGTTTGTACTAAAATTCCCAGGATTTTTGGCAACCTCCTGTAACAGCATTCTGACTATTCTAAAGTTAGACATAACCCAGTCTTATGAAAGCAGGTCGATGGCTAATAGCTTTGGATTCCAGGATAAATAAGGCTTTCCAAGTAACTTTAGATATTATTCATATTTTTAGGATGTTATGTTAACTTTACTATATGTATTTATGAATCTTAATGCTTTGTATATTAATATTTGTGCTATGCCTGGATGATATATTAGCTTAATCTTGGCTTTTGTGTTCAAGATCAATCATTAAAATCATTCCCTTCTATGATTTCTACCATATAATTGAATCCTAGTGAAACCAATCAACATGGCAGCAGATGGGCTCATTTTAAATTATCAGTTTTCATTTAACTACAAGATAAAAAATTGAATTATGCAGTTCATTCCAGAAGTTTTTTAGTTAATGAAAACATTCTATAGAAAAAGAGTATTGTGTCCTTTTGTAGTATTCCAAATTTTGTCAAAATTATTGAACTCTCTTAAGGTGAATTGAAGAACAAACAAATGTATGTCTGGGGGCAGAGTTGAAATTGTGACCTGAGTTCATTCTACTACACGCAAATGTATCCATGCACTGAGGGGCAGTCTTCCGTTAGAGAGAAGAACCCACACTCTTCCTTTCGCATTGGTCCTCCTTGTAAGTATGTGAGATGGAGAAAGAGATTGGTGTGGTAGTGCCTCCCCATGTATCTGACACTTCAAATGTCTTTGAGGTATTTGTACACTGATATTAGGATAGGTTATCTGACCCTAATTGTTTCCTAGATAATAATCCACGTCAATTAGCTGAATTAAGGACTGTGTCCTGGTGGCAGAGACTGGAGAGAAGCAACAATGTGAAAATCAACTTTCTGCAAGCTGTTACTATAGCTACCAGGATGCAGGCTTTTTCTATAACAGCAGCAAACAGAAGTGCTTTCAGACAAGGGAGCAAGGGAAAAGAAATCGGGGCTACTTCCATAGCAACAGAGAGATTTACTGATGTAGGTGGATTATATTTTTTTCTAGCTAATAATGTTGACAGTAGTCATTAATAACGTTACAGGAGTACAAACAGCAAACTCTGATCCTGGACTAATGGTTTAAAGCACAAGACATGGAAACTACATTCATTGAAAATGTCACTAAGGTCCAGAGGTAATGCTGTGAATTGGATGGCTGACACTTACTGAGGTGAAGGGATTACTGACTGCTACTAATGTTACCTTTTTTTTTTTTTTTTGCTGCAAAATTCAGAGAAAATTCTTTTAATCTATTTGTACTAAAGACTGTGTCAGGCGGATGGATGCAAGATATAGAATAAGTTGACATTAGAGAAGTGATATAATTGGAATTAGATTTAGAATGTGTGAAGGGAATCTGAAAAAACTTGCAACATTTCATAACAAAGATCTGATAAAAAAGAGAAGTACAATTGATGCAGCAACCAGAGTGTGCTCACTGGGAGTAAAAGGAGAGAGACTGGAGTGCTGTAAGGCACTTTAGGGTTATGCATGCTCAATTTGCAAATAAAGTGTTAAAAGGCATTCATTCATGTGCATATTTATTTATTCATGTGCCTCTACTATATGTCAGATACTATTTTGGAGTATGTCATTGATTTAAACAGATAAGGATTCCTGTCTTTGGGGAGCTGCATTCTCAAGGGAAAGCATAGACAATACAAAGTAAAGATAATAAGACATACGGATTGTCCTAGATAATAATCTGTGTCAATTACATTGTAATTACATTGTAATTGCATTGTAAATCATCAAAAAATCTGCAAACAATAAATGCTGGAGAGGGTGTGGAGAAGCAAGGGCTGAACAAACACATGTAAAGATGCTCAACATTACTCATTATTAAAGAAATGCAAGTCAAAACTACAGTGAGCTATCACCTCACACCAGTCAGAATGGACATCATCAAAAAATCTACAAACAATTAATGCTGGAGAGGGTGTGGAGAAAAGGGAACCCTCTTGCACTGTTGGTGGGAATGTAAATTGATAAAGCCACTATGGAGAACAGTATGGAGGTTCCTTAAAAAACTAAAAATAGAACTACCATACGACCCAGCAATCCCACTACTGGGCATATACCCTGAGAAAACCATAATTCAAAAAGAGTCCTGTACCAAAATGTTCATTGCAGCTCTATTTACAATAGCCAGGACATGGAAGCAACCTAAGTGTCCATCATCGGATGAATGGATAAAGAAGATGTGGCACATATATACAATGGAATATTACTCAGCCATAAAAAGAAATGAAATGGAGGTATTTGTAATGAGGTGGATGGAGTTAGAGTCTGTCATACAGCGTGAAGTAAGTCAGAAAGGGAAAAACAAATACAGTATGCTAACACATATATATGGAATCTAAGGGGGAAATAAAAAAGGTCATGAAGAACCTAGTGGTAAGACGGGAATAAAGACACAGACCTACTAGCGAATGGACTTGAGGATATGAGGAGGGGGTGGGGTGAGATGTGACAGGGTGAGAGAGTGTCATGGACATATATACACTACCAAATGTAAAATAGCTAGCTAGTGGGAAGCAGCCGCATAGTACAGGGAGATCAGCTCGGTGCTTTGTGACCACCTAGAGGGGTGGGATGGGGAGGGTGGGAGGGAGGGAGATGCAAGAGGGAAGAGATATGGGAACATATTGTATATGTATAACTGATTAACTTTGTTATAAAGCAGAAGCTAACACACCATTGTAAGGCAATTATACTCCAATAAAGATGTTTAAAAAAAAAAAGACACATGCACCCCAATGTTCATTGCCGCACTATTTTCAATAGCCAGGTCATGGAAGCAATCTAAATGTCCATCAGCAGACAAATGGATAAAGAAGAGGTGGTACATATATACAATAGAATATTACCCAGCCATAAAAAGGAACGAAATTGGGTCATTTGTAGAGATGTGGATGGATCTAGAGACTATCATACAGAGTGAAGTAAGTCAGAGAGAGAAAAACAAATATCGTATATTAAAGCACATATGTGGAATCTAGAAAAATGGTACAGATGAACTGGCTTGCAAGGCAGAAATAGAGACACAGATGTAGAGAACAAATGTATGGACAGCAAGGGCGAAAGTGGGGTGGAGGTGGGGGGGTGGGATGAATTGGGAGATTGGGAGCGATTGGGACTGTCATGTATACACTAATATGTATAAAATAGATAACTAATAAGAACCTGCTGTATAAAAAAAAAGTAAAATAAAATTCAAATAAATAAATAAACAATTGAGGAGAGACTTCCCTAGTGGCCCAGTGTTTAAGACTCCGTGTTCCCAAGCAGGGGGCCTGGTCAGGGAACTATATCCAGCATGCTGCAACTAAGAGTCCATATGCCTCAGTGAAGATCCTGCACGTAGCAAAGAAGATCCTATGTACTGCAACTAAGACCAGGTGCAGCCAAATAAATAAATAAATATTTTTTTTTAATTGAAGAAATAATGGCTAAAAACTTCCAAACTTTGACAAATGATATAAACCTGAAGATTTAAGAAGCTGACCAAACCTTAACTGGGTATCACCAAAGAAATTCATGCAACTACATCAATATCAAACTGCTAAACATTAAAGACAAATACAAAGCATACAGATAAAAATAAGATATTACCTATAGGGGAACAGTGATTTAATGTCAGTGAGTTTCTAATCAGAAACCATGGAGGACACCAAAGGAGGCTGACATTTATTTTTCAAGTGTTGAAAGAAAAGTATTGTCAAGCTAGAATTCTACATCCAGTGAGAATATCCTTCAGAAATAAAGACATTTTCAGATGAAGGAAAACTAAGAATTTGTTGCCAACAGAATTTCTCTTTAAAAAGTTACTAAAAGAGACTGTTAAGATGGAAAGGGAATTATACCAGAAGGAAACTTGAAATATCAAGAATAAAGGAAGAGCAATAGTTTAAAACTTTTGAATTATTCAAAGTATCTTCTCAGATTATAATGCAATAAACTAGAAAGATAACAGGAAAATCTCCCAAAGTTTCGGAAATTAAACAGAATACCTTTAAATATGCAACAGACGAAAAAGAAAGTCTCAAGAGAAATAAGAAATTTTTAATCTGAGTAAAAATAAAAATACAACATATCAAAATTTGGGGGTATCAGCTAAAACAATGTTTAGAGGGACATTTATAGCTTTATATTATTTATATTAGAAAAGAAGAAATGTATCAAATCATTACCTAAGCTTCCATTTTAAGAACAAGAAAGCAAAGAGCAAAACACACCCAAATAAAGCCAAATGAAGGAAATGATAAAGGTAAGAGTAATCAACAAAACTGACAACAGAAAACAGAAAATAAATCAATAAAATCAATGCTGATTCTTTGAAGACATTATTAAAATTCACAAAACTTCAGCAAGAATAACAAAGTAAAAATGAGTGAAGACACAAATTACCAATATCAGGAATTGAAATGGGGACTGCATTTGCGCCCTGGAGAATAAGTGAATATTAGAAACAGTACTACGGTTATAACTTTAACAATTTAGATGTAATGGACTAATTCTTCTAAAAACACAAACTATCAAAACTTACCCAAGGTGAAACAAGAGTTGTCTTATATCCATTAAAGAAATTGATTTCATAGGTTTTTTTTTTAAATGCAAAAAATAAATAAATAAATAAGAAATCTCTAAGCCTAAATGTTTTAACTGGTGAATTCTACCAAACATTTAAGAAGAAATTATACTCATTCTGTACAATGTCTGCCAGAAAATTGAAGTAACTCACTTTATGAAACCAGCATTAATCCAATACCAAAACGTGGCAAAAAAAGAAAACCACATATTATCATTTATAGACATATATAAAAAATACTGAAATATTAGAAAATTGATTCCAGCAATATATAAAAAGAATAATATAAAGCATCAAGTAATAGTTACACTACAAATGCCAGACTGGTTTAATATTCTGAAATTAATTGACATAACCATATTAATGATCTAAAGAAGAAAAGCTACATGATCATAGCAATTCATGCAGAAAAAGATTTGAGAAAATACAGCCTCCATTCATGGTAAAAACTCACAGCAAACTATGATTGATAGAAGGGAACTTCCTTAACTCAGAAAATGGCACCTAGGAAAAATCTACAGGTGGGATCATACTTAATTGTGAAAGACTGAATGCCTTCTCCTTGAGCTTAGGAACAAGCTTTCAACACTTCTGTTGAACACCATAGTAAGAAGCTTTAGTCAGTGCAAAAGGCAAGAAAAAAGCTAAAAGCATGAACGTTGGAGTGGAAGAAATAAAATACTCCACTTGCAGAACACTTGATAGTCTACATAAAAATCACAAGGACTCTACGAAAATTTCTCCTAGAAGTGGGAAGCAGTGTCAGAAAATCACAGGATACAAGAACAACGCATATGAATCAAGTGTATTTCTATATATACATTTCATATAAATGTACATTGGAAAAGAGAAAAGTTTTTAAAAAAACCGTTGAAAATAACTCCAAAATTTGAAATACTTAGAAATAAAAGTAGTAAAATATGTACAGTGTCAGTTTGTAGAAAACTAAAAATCTTGATAAAAGAAATCAAAAGGGTATAAAGAAATGGAAAGTCACACTGTGTTCACGGAGTGGAAGATTCAAATAAGTAAACATGTAAAGGCTCCAAAAATTGCTACATAGTTTTAATGCAAACAAATTCAAATCCCAGAGGTATTTTTTTAAATTAATTTTTATTGAAGTACAGTTGCTTTACAATGTGTTAATTTCTGCTGTACAGCAAAATGAATCAGTAATGTCCATCAACAGAGGAATGGATAAAGAAGATGTGGTACATATAGACAATGGAATATCACTCAGCCATAAAAAAGGAATGAAATAGTGCCATTTGCAGAGACCTGGCTAGACCTAGAGACTGTCATACAGAGTGAAGTAAGTCAGAGAGAGGAAAACAAATATCGTATATATCATTTATATGTGGAATCTAGAAAAATGGTACAGATGAACTTATTTGCAAAGCAGAAATAGAGACACGTGTGTAGAAATCAGATTAATTGAAACCAAGTGGGAAGGAGGAGGAGTGGGCTGGAAATTGGGAGATTCGGATTGACATATACACCACTATGTATAAAATGAATAATCAATGAGAACTTTCTGTGTAGTACAGGGAACTTTACTCAATGCTCTGTATCATAAAGAGAAATTAAGGAAACAATCCCATTTATCACTGCAACAAAAAGAATAAAATACCTAGGAATAAACATACCTAAGGAGACTAAAGACCTGCAACTCAGGAAACTATAGGATACTGATGAAAGAAATCAAGGACGACACAAACAGATGGAGAGACGTACAATGTTCTTGTTTTGGAAGAATCAATATTGTGAAAGTGACTATACCACCCAAAGCAATCCACAGATTCAGTGCAATCCCTATCAAATTACCAATGACATTTTTCTCAGAATTAGAACAAAAAATTTTAGAATTTGTATGGAAACACAAAAGACCCCAAATAGCCAAAGCAATCTTGAGAAGGAAAACAGAGCTGGAGGAATCAGGCTCCCTGACTTCAGACTATACTATGAAGCTACAGTAATCAAGACAGTATGGTACTGGCAAAAAAACCAGAGGTATTTTTGTAGACATGGACAAGTGATTCTACAATTTATTTGGAAAGGCAGAGGAAATAGACTATCCAAAAAACTATGAAAAAGACAGATAAAGTTTCAGTACTCAGATTACCTAATTTTAAGGCTTACTACAATACTAATCAGTGTAGTGTGGCAGTAGCAAAGGGATAGAGAAAGGGTTCCAAGGAACAGCATACAGTTTACGCAAATGTGGCCAAATGTTTATCGTCAAGTGTGCAAGAGCAATTTGATGGAGAAAGAATAGTGGTGTTGGAACAACTATATATTCATAAGCAAAAGGTGGACGTTGAAACAAATATAAACATAAAATAGCGCAAATTGGGTCATAGACCATCATGTGAAACAAAAACTATAAAACTTTTAAAGAAAATACAAGAGAAAACCTACAAGGTCTAGGGTTTGGAGCTGAGTTGTTAAACATGGTACCCGAAGTATGGCACATAAAAGAACAAATGAAAAAACAAGCTACAGGCTGGGAGAGAGTATTTGCAAATCACCCACCTGACAAAAGACTTGTACTCACTGTGTGTAAAGAATTCTTCAAACTCAAGAGTAAGAAAAATATTTTTTTAATGGATAAAAATGTGAACTGACACTTCACCAAAGAGGATATAAAGATGGCAAATAGATGCATTAAAAGATGTTCATCATCGTTAAGTACTAGGTAAATTAAATTAAAACCATGATAAGATACTGCTACAAACCTTTTTAAACTATTTTAACTATAGAATGGTTATATTTTAAAAATGCTTACCATAGTAAGGACTGTGGAGAATGTGGAGCAATAGGAACCTTTGGAAACTGCTGGTGGAAATGCAAAATTGTACAGCAATTTTAGGAAAGTTTAGCAGTTTCTTATAAATTTAAACACGTTCATATAATATGACCCAGCAGATGACTTCTGGATATTCATGCTAGAGTGGTGAAATTTTATTATTTTCACATAAAAACCTGTACATTAATAGTTATAGCAGTCTTATTCGTAGTTGTTAAAAACTAGAAACTACCCAAATGTCTTTTAGTTGAGGAATGGATAAACAAACTATGGTACATTTCTACGATGGAAAAATATTTATAGGAAGGAATGAACTTTTGAATCACGTAACAACTTTGTGAAAGACACTATGCTTAAAGTGAAGGAAGCTGGACTCAAAAGGTTACATACTGTATGATTCCATTTATATGACATTCTCAGCAGAACAAAATTACAGGGATGGAGAACTGATCAGGAGTTATGAGTGGGGAGAAGGTGACTACAAAAGGTTAGAAGAAAGAAGTTTGGGGCAGAGGTGATGGAACTGTTCTGTGTCCTGATTATGTTGATAATTAAACAAATACATACATGTGTTTTGATGAGACTGTTACAATTTACCTGTCACCCAAGACTAGACCACTAATAGGAATAGCTCTGTGTAATAAATTTTTCTGAAATGTCTCCAAACACACCAATATATTTTAGACCCAGATTGTCTTACAGCAGTAGTTACTTGTGCATGAAAAATACTTCAAAAACAGCAATGAGTCTCCCAGGTCTGTAGTTCTGTACTCAAAAGATATATTTTAACCTGTTCAGAAGTGTTCTGACTTCTCTTTGTGCTAAAGGTACTGAAGATTCATCTAGACATTGTAAAGTAAGCACTTGGCACTATTTTGAAATAGTTTATTAATTTGTTTCCTCTGGCATGCTGATTTCTGTTAGTCACAGATGTTGCATATAACTTCGCTTACTCTGTAGTTTGCTTTTACCTTCTTAATTCTTTTTTATAAGACATTCTTAATTTTAATAAAATCCAGTTCCTCATTCTCATCAAAAGCATTCTTTCTCTTCCTTTTATAGTGACAGATATAAGCAATATTACTTTTATGCACAGAAATCCGTTTATCCTATGAAATTTCGTGCTTTAAAATAACCTTGGAAATACTGACCATTTTTATAAAGCGCATTCATTACACAAATGTTAAAATTTTTCAAATAATTAAAAGGATCTTAGATCTATCTGACAATTTCCAATGAAGTCTATAAGTAGACTATATAAGTGTATATTTCATTTGACTTCTGAAGTTTTTCAGTATCCACTCCTGTTTTTGTAGTTCAGACTACTTCAATTGATTTCCGAAGATGTTTATTGTGGTTGTTTATGCCAGAGAAAATAACCCAGAAATAACCTGTCCCCCAGTAAAAGATTGGTGAAGTAAACTATATAGTAATTTCAAACAATTGGATATGCTGCAATCAATAAAAATCTTAACTGTACTTCCAATTTGTTGACATGGAAGGAAGGCAGGCCATAGCCAAATATTTAGTCGAGGGCAGGGGAAGCTTACTAAAGTGTATATTTATAGTATAAACCTATTCTTGTGAATATATATATATATATACCACATATACACACACACACACATACACAAAGGTTAGAGAAATTTTAATTTAATTTAACTATTTTAACTCAACATTACCTATGATGATTTCTTTTTGAAAATGTTTGTCTACTGCACCTTGACAACTTTGAATGATATTTTCCTTGTAATGATAAATTATATTCACTTATTCTGCTTTCTAATCCATTGCTATTTTCAGCAAAAGAAATGTGAAAATGGTTCGACTGCCTTCTAGTTGAAAAGAAAGTACATCTTTTTGTTGACACCGTCTTTGGATAGAAAATGGAAGAAGTCATGAACTCTACCTCATTTGGGGCAGATTAAAGAAATAATATTTGTCAAATGATGATAATGCCTGGCACATAGCTAGCGAACTGAACTGCTCACTGATGCTTTAGAATGCGTGAGATTTTAATCCAATGTTTTACTTGATATTTTTAATTTATGTATATTTCTCACGCGAGAGAAATTCCCCTGAATGATGAGGAATTTAGTTCACTTTTCAGGATAGACTTTCCATCATGTCGGATTTCCATCAGGGCTGTAGCCCTCAAGCTAGTAGAGAGTGTTATGAGGCAAGACTCCATCTCTACCAGTTTCATATGAGAAAGTGGTGAATTCCAACATACTATTTTTTTTTTCATCCTAGTCTCCAAATTAAGGCCCTATTTAAATATTTGTGGGGAATATGATATTTTTAACTTAGATTACCAAGGTCTCGGAAATTTCTTCTTTTAGTGTCACAAAGTACTCTCTATCTAGAAAGACATTCTCTCCTCTGTGAACCCTAATCCTTGAATTGATAAAGTTTGTGCTCTCTTGGTATACTTACTTCATCTTTCTAGGCCAGAGATTCTAAATTCTGGCAAGTTTCAGAGCCTCTCCACCTTTATGACTGTTTTCCAGGTCCTTCCTTGTATTTTGCATTCCTTCTTCCTCTCAGTGAGTGCAACCTCACATTCTTCCTGGGTCTACCCTCTGCACTGGGTTGTAACTTGGCACCTCTGCCCCTCTCCCCGTGGTGTCCGAGGAGCTTCTGTCAGCATGCTTGTGAGCTTCTGTGCTGCCCTCCAGTCCCACTGTGAGGGCCTCTTCTGATCTGGAAGGGGTGTCAGCAGAAGCTCCTCACCTGGATGACTAGCTCAGGCCAACACTGGCCTCGGCGGACACCAAAGTGAGAGTCCACTCTTATCCTTTTCTGTTTCGGATGCCATGCCTCTCAGTTTCTTTGTTAGTCCAGACTCCTCCGGGTTTCCTTCACAGATGCTTTGTGATCCTGGAGGGAACCAAGCACAAGGGTATTAGAGGTCTGGCAGCACTAAGGACTTGTTATTGTCTGCCTAAAAATTAAGAAAGGAAAACAGTCTGAAGATAGAATGTGATTTGGCAGTAAACTTGGACGAGGAATGGTCACCAATTGTACCAGCTTCAGGCTGAGATCGGTCATATGGCAAAGCATATTGTATAAATTTAAATCATTTTCTCGTGAAAAGATCATTTTTGAGCCAAAAAGAAAAAAAAAACCTAAGTAAGAAGTCTCTTCATTAAATAGCAGATACGGCATCTTTTTCCTGAATTAAAGACTAAGACAAGAAAGGAATTAAATGTTCTTACCACAAAATGAAACGGTAATTATGTGATGGAATGGGGGTGTCAGCTGATGTTATGGTGGTGA
The DNA here is from genome assembly GCF_028023285.1 of Balaenoptera ricei. Classification (NCBI taxonomy): domain Eukaryota; kingdom Metazoa; phylum Chordata; class Mammalia; order Artiodactyla; family Balaenopteridae; genus Balaenoptera; species Balaenoptera ricei. The sequence goes on along the minus strand of NC_082640.1, from coordinate 52,483,304 downwards.
TCATTTACAATATGTAAATACAACAAATCAACACATTGTACACCTTAAACTTATACAATGTTGCATGTCAATTGTATCTCAATAAGTCTGAGGGGAAAAGAGGCTTCACCACACCCTTTGCTCATACAATGTAAAAAAACACTATGAAATCTGGCATCCTTATTTTTAAGGTTTCTGATAGGATAAACAGCCCAAGCCAGTTCTTCAAAGGTAAAAACCAAATAAAACAAAATAAAACCTTTGCTTACATAAGCACCTGATACAGCCTCCACTGCAAAGTATTACTAAACCATTTTACATTCTAACATTCTCGTGATTCCCTTTTGGGTGGTGGCAAGTACTTCTGAGCAATGCTTAAATGGAAAGTAGTCTATTATTCTGAGAGAAAACGCAAAGCAGGGGTCTCCTGGACACCTGTCTTCTAAAATATTTAATTTTAAATGTAACTCAGTACAGAATTTCAATAGTTTTCTTCAGGCACAGGAAAGCCACATTACTTTTTTTCACCTTCCACTGTCAGCTTATAGAGCCTCTTGTAAAGAAATGTCCCAAAAGGGAGATTTACTTCTTTAAACTCATCTTTAATGCTGAAGGTCCCCTAGGGTAACAGATGTACTCTGCTGGAAAAGAGAGGAAAAATGCTGTAAGCCCCACCTCCTTTTTGGGCAGCTACCTGGAACATTATGTGGATTCTCTAAATCATGGATGAGGTCTCAGGAGCTAAGAAGGTTTCTTCTTATTCAGGTCAGAAATTCCTGTTGGTCCCTTCCATGATGATGCCTGGGGAATGCTGCTGACTGTCAAGTCAAATTGTGATTCAGTTCATTTAATGTTAATTTACCGAGAGGGACTTCAGATCTGTTGAATGTATCCTTTCATCACGAATTTAGCTTGCCTGTCGGAAAATAACTTACTGGAATGGGAGCCAACACCAAAAGCACACGTCCCACCTCCAGCCTCCTGTCTGAGGGTCTGGGAGCCTGAGGTGTGCCTCTCATTATTGCTGAGCGCAGTTGTGAAAAAAACATTTGAAACCAACGTGGGCTTCAGCAAAGCTCGTTCACTGATTGGGTGGATTACTCCCCGGCCCCTTAGTTTCTCTCTGTAAAATCGGGATCTTAATATGTTGTGAGCCTTCAGCAAAGTGAGGGCATATTTATTATTTAGAACATGAACGGAGTCCTAGCAATTTGTAGCCAGTGTCAGTATATTAGTAGGACAGAACCCACTTTCTTCGGACACAGGCAACATGGTGATGACGTCTGTCTTCACTATGGCAGGGACCTGTCAGACCTGTCCTGGCATTAGTGAATGCTGACAACTTTCTGCACTGGGAAGTTACCCCTGTGTAGATGAGACAGCACCGCTGGAAGAAACCCTTCCAGAGGAATGTTCATGACTCTTTGCGGAATAAGTGATGTCCAGCCTTTTGATTGGAGAGAAGAAAATAGAAATATCATTTGCTACTGACATTTAACTTCCTAGAACTTCCTAAAACTCATATTTCATTACAAATAATAGCACAAGAAAGGGTTTTTTTTTAAAAACACTTTTATTATTTATTTATTTATTTATTTATTGGCTGTGTTGGGTCTTCGTTTCTGTGCGAGGGCTTTCTCTAGTTGTGGCAAGCGGGGGCCACTCTCTTCATCGCGGTGCGCGGGTCTCTCACTATAGCGGCCTCTCGTTGCGGAGCACAGGCTCCAGTCGCGCAGGCTCAGTAGCTGTGGCTCACGGGCCTAGTTGCTCCGCGGCATGTGGGATCTTCCCAGACCAGGGCTCGAACCCGTGTGCCCTGCATTGGCAGGCAGATTCTCAACCACTGCGCCACCAGGGAAGCCCCAAGAAAGGGTTTTATCTGGAAAGAAAATACACTAGGAAAGTGATGAACAGTTTTTCTAGAAGAAATTCATGTTAACAGAGTCACTTTTAAAAATATTTTATTGGAGTATAGTTGATCTACCATGTTGTGTTAGTTTCAGGTGTTCAGCAAAGTGATTCAGTTATACATATACACATATTCGTTCTTTTTCAGATTCTTTTCCCATATAGGTTATTACAGAATATTGAACAAAGACATCTGACATTAATAAAAAAGAAAGTCGTGTGCAGAACCTTCTTATAGAAGGTGTGAAACCATACATTAAAGGTGAAATCTTTCCGAACTTTGATATTTAAACAATTAACAAAGCCATTCTTAGCCTTCTCTGACTTTCCTGAAAGTTGAGGCAGTTCCAAGAGGCTGTGAAGTCACCCCTGAAAGGTCCTGCCTCGAGTCCCATGGGCACTAATGTTAAAGGGTGAAGAACACAGATTAAGTATTTGCAGCCATCTAATGCAGGGGCTTTCTGGGCTGCCTCAGAACCTGGGCCAAGCATCCAAGTCACCTGCACTCACCCTGCTGTTCTTTACACATCTGTCTGTGAAGGGTACCTTACAGCGAGAAAGCGTATCATTTACATTACTTTTCAAAATGGACAATAAAACTTGCCTTGCTAAATTGCAAAGCACTAATGAAATAGAGACTAGCTTGCAGCATTGTGACTACTTTCCGCCTCTCAATATTCTCTATATTTGCATGAGTTTTTATGAGTCTTTGCTGATGTACAATGCTGTGAACGAGAGCCATGCTAATATGATATTTGTAAAAGATGGTATTACTTCACATTCTCACTCCATCCATGGCCACTCATGCTTTTCCATAAGTTAGTATATAGATATAATTCTTTACTATGTTTAATCGTTACATATATTTAATATACATTTGTATAATACAGATATATATCCACATATATGTGTATGTATGTATACACATACATGTAATAACCTCTCAAGTAGTTCTTTAAATTATTTGAAGATGCATAAATAATTTCTTAAGAATAGATGGCCCTAAAGTCTTGAGTGTAAACAATATATTTCAAAGGGAAATTAGAAGTGATATATGAATAATTATTTTCCCAATTTTCTTTGGTGTAAAGAGGTTTTAAAACTTGCCCAAATTTTCATGGCCCATGAGTGGTGAGTTGGGATTTAAACCCAGGCAGCTTAGCTCCAGGCTGTGCTTCCCTCATGACACACTGGGATTAGAAGTGGAAGGAGAGACAAGTGCAGTGGGCTTTGCAGCTCTTACTTTAGGAACAAATACATAAGTCTTATGTGGAAGACTAGACTTGGGCCAGGATCTCTCCTGGTTCCTGGCGTTCCTAATCATGAAATTGCTTGGGATGAGCCCAAACTTTTAGAAACCTGTGTATAGACAGGGAAGCAGCTTTGAAAGGTACCTTCTCCACTTTCAAATTGTCCTGTGTCTCCAGGCTCAGTGAGATCTCAGAGAAACGCCCAGTGGTCCCACTGGGAAGGCATTCAATACTCCTTTTGAGGACTAGAGTCACAAAACTATGATAATTATTAACACACATTTCTTGTATTATATATAATGGAATAAAATAAAATTTGTAAAGGATTTTTAAAGTCTCAAAGATAAGAGTTTCTGATAGGTATCTAGTCATCAACAAATGGTAAATGGAAACTGTGCAACAATCTCTCTTATTTAAGATGTGCAAAATGACTTTGGTATTCTTTTTATAGGATGTCTGTGTTTTATTCAGTGAAGATATATTTATAATTTTCACTTGGGACTGGGGTTCTTTTAGCCCTGTTTTCACCATATCTCCAACTTCTCCACCTTGGATTCTACTACAATGCTACTTTCATCATTTGAATACAATTTCCTGAAAAAAATGAATAGCAATTTTTGGATATGGAAGCCTATATTCCATTTTCAAATGGGAATAACTATTGATGTATTTCCAGTCCAGATAGAAATTCCAAACAATTTCCCCAAATGCCAATAAAATACTCTTAAACTCCTATATAACAACCCGACAAGGATATCTGAGTACTATACTGGTTATGAATTATAACTTCCTTCCACACTGCAAAGAAAACATGTTACAATGTAAATGAATAATGATGTAATGTTTAAAAGATGTTAAAGATACCATCTAAACTTAGAGCCAGTTTTGGACTTCCCTGGTGGAGCAGTGGTTAAGAATCCACCTGCCAATGCAGGGGACATGGGTTCGAACCCTGGTCCAGGAAGATCCCACATGCCACGGAGCAACCAAGCCGGTGTGCCACAACTACTGAGGTCCACGTGCCTAGAGCCCGTGCTCCACAACAAGAAAAGCCACTGCAATGAGAAGCCCGTGCACCACAACAAAGAGCAGCCCCCCTCACCACGACTAGAGAAAGCTGGCACGCAGCAACAAAGACCCAATGCAGCCAAAAATAATAACATTTAAAAAAAGAGTCTAAAAAAATAATAAAAATATAAAATAATATTGGACGCAGTTTTGCAATGTTTGACAGGTTTGAAGAAGTAAAATTCACAAACCATTAGGGGCTAAACCCTCCAGGAAAGGGAGGGGAAGATGATAATCATGACACACAAGTGTAAAATAAGTACCTACCAGTAAGCTTGCTGTAAAACAAACCATCCCAAATCTAGTGTTTTTTCATACAGATGTACTTGGGAGATACTGAAGGTTCAGTTCCAGGCCACCACAATGAAGCAAATATTGAAATAAAGCCAGCCATATGAACTTCTTGGTTTTCTAGTTCATGTTTGTACCATATTGTAGTCTAGTAAGTTTAAAATAACATTATGTCGAAAAAAAGCAATGTGTAAATTTAACTAAAAGTACTTTATTGCTAAAAATGCTAACCATCAATTGACAATGCAGGGGTGCCACAGACTTTCAGTCTGTAAAAGAACAATCAAGTGAAGCTCTATGAAAGCAGATATGCCTGTGTTCCTCATGGTTCTTCCATGGGATAGTGGTCTGGCGCTGGTGAGATGAGGATGGTGTCCCTTACCTCTGAGGTGGTTGGCTGGACGTGAGCTGGGGCTGTGAGCCTGGCATTTATATAATTCCCAGCAGGCTGGCCTGGTCTCATCCATTTGATGGTTGTTTCAGGGTTCCCAAAAAGCAGCAAGACAGGCCAGCCTCTGCACTCAAGCTTTTTCCATGTCTCTGCTGCTACTACATTTGCTGTAAGACACATGGCCAAGTCCAGAATCAGTGTGGGAGGCGCTGGCCATGGCCATGGACAAAGTAAGAGGAGTTTTGAACTTTCAATGATGCAAACGTGCATTTGCATATCCAAACAAGTAAGTTAGTTCATGTGTCTGGCGTACCTTCTCACTTGCTTGCATACTCTAAATGATTGTGATTTTGTGTACTTTACTGTACAGTACTGTATAGCATACAGTAGTACAGTATCTTTATTTCAATCCCAGCATGTCTGGAAGCAAGCGTAAAAGCAGTTGTGATGTAGCTGGTACTGCTAAGAAGAGATTCACGATGCAGGAAATAGCAAGGGGATTTTCTTTATTTGAGGAGGCACTGTTAGTTTTTGAGGCACAGGACTCAAATGTAGAACTGTGCACAAAAGTTGCAGAAGCTGTTCAGAATGCAATCCAGTGCTACCGTGTCATCTATGATGAGAAAAAAAGAGATATTACCCAGACATCACTGGATCGTTTTTTCAAGAGGGTAGATAGAATTGAATCCAGCAAGGAACCAGAACCTGTGCCATCAACATCAGGTGTGAGTGAAATTGCAGCTTGCCCTCTGTCTCCTACTGCTGATAATCCTTCAGCTCTACCATCTCCCACCTCCTCTCCCTCCTCCACTCAGTAATTCTTACCTGTTCACTTGATGCCAGCCCTTGTATGCCAGGTGTTGTACTTTTCAAGATTAAAAATATTTTCTTTTTTTAATGTATTATTTGTGTGAAAATATTATAAACTTACTACAGTACAGTACTATATAGCCGATTGTGTTAGGTGGGTACCTGGGCTAACTTTGTTGGACTTATGAATAAATTGGATTTATGAACGTGTTCTCAGAATGGAATTCATTTGTAGATAGGGGACTTACTGTAGCAGGTTTTCCACTTGATAGTAAATTTGGATAAAAATGGTTGTGAACTTTTAAAGTGACTATTCAGACAGTGAAAAAATAGGAAATAGGTGTATTTTAAGTGAAAAACTTGCAAGTGGCAGAAACTATTTAAGAGCAAATGCTAAAAACACATTTGGATAATTGTTTTTTACCTTGGACACTTTCAACTCATTTAAGGCCTTTTATCTCAAAGTGAGTACTTATTTTCTTAGACTTCATTTGGTCTGTACATTAGTTTCCTAGGGCTGTCATAAGAAAATACCATAGGGGACCTTCAAGATGGCAGAGGAGTAAGACGTGGAGATCACCTTCCTTCTCACAAATACGTCAAAAATAACTCTTACAGAGCACCTGCTGAATGCTGGCAGAGGACCCCAGACTTCCCAAAAGGCAAGAACCAGGTACCTGGCGGTGTGGCTAACAGTGTCTTGGTGCTCTGGCCTGGTGTCAGGCCTGAGCCTCTGAGGTGGGAGAGCCTCAGGACATTGGACCACCAAGAACCTCCCAGGCCCACATAATATAAATCAGTGACAGCTCTTCCAGAGATCTCTGTCTCAACGCTAAGACACAGCTCCACCCAACTACCAGCAAGCTCCAGTGCTGGATGCCCAATTCCAAACAACCAGCAAGACTGGAACACATCCCCACCCATTAGCAGAGAGGCTGTCTAAAATCATAATAAGAAGTTCACAGAAACCCCAAAAGACACCACCAGGCTCAGTCTTGCTCACCAGAAAGAAGATATCCAACCTCATCCACCAGAACACAGGAACACCAGTCCCCTCCACCAGGAACTCTATGCAACACATTGAACCAACCTTACGCAGTGGGGGAAGACACCAAAAGAAACCAGAAACTACGAACCTGCAGATTGCAAAAAGGAGACCGTAAACACAGAAAGTTAAACAAAAGGAGAAGACAGAAATATGCAGCAGATGAAGGAGCACGGTAAAAACTCACCAGACCAAACAAATGAGGAGGAAATAGGCAGTCTACCTGAAAAAGAATTGAGAATAATGATAGTAACGATGATCCAAAATCTTGGAAATAGAATGGAGAAAAATGCAAGAAACATTTAACAAGGACCTACAAGAACTAAAGAGCAAACAATAATGAACAACAAAATAAATGAAATTAAAAATTCTCTAGAAGGAATCAATAGCAGAATAACTGAGGCAGAAGAACGGATATGGGTCGTGGAATATAAAATAGTGGAAATAACTACTGCAGAGCAGAAGGAAGAAAAAAGAATGAAAAAAATTGAGGACAGTCTTAGAGACATCTGGGACAATATTAAACACACAAACATTTGAATTATAGGGGTCCCAGAAGAAGAGAAAAGAAAGGGACTGAGAAATATTTGAAGAGATTACAGTTGAAAACTTCCCTAATATGGGAAAGGAAATTGTCAATCAAGTCAGGGAGCACAGAGTGTCCCATACAGGATAAATCCAAGGAGAAATACACAAAGACACTTATTAATCAAACTATCAAAAATTAAATACAAGGAAAAAAATATTAAAAGCAGCAAGGGAAAAAAACCAAATAACATCCAAGGGAATCCCCTTAAGGTTAACAGCTGATACTTCAGCAGAAACTCTGTAAGCCAGAAGCGAGTGGCAGAACATATTTAAAGTGATGAAAGGGAAAACCTACAACCACGATTACTCTACCCAGAAAGGATCTCGTTCAGATTCGACAAAGAAATCAAAACCTTTACATACAAGCAAAAGGTAAGAGAAATCAGCACCACAAAACCAGCTTTACAACAAATGCCAAAGGAACTTCTCTAGGCAGGAAACACAGGAGAAGGAAAAGACCTACAAAAACAAACTCAAAACAGTTAAGAAAATGGTAATAGGAACATACATATTGATAAGAACATTAAATGTAAATGGATAAATGCTACAACCAAAAAACATGGAAATTAAAAGAAACATGGAGTAGCAATTCTCATTCAGAAAAAATAGACTTTAAAATAAAGACAATTACAAGAGACAAAGAACGACACTACATAAGGACCAAGGGAAGAAGAAGATATAACAATTGTAAATATTTATGCAAGCAACACAGGAGTACCTCAATACATAAGGCAAATGCTAACAACCATAAAAGGGGAAATTGACAGTAACACAATAATAGTAGGGAATTTTAACACCCCACTTTCACCAATAGACAGAACCTACAAAATGAAAATAAATAAGCAAACACAAGCTTTAAATGATACATTAAACAAGATGGACTCAATTGATAAGTTTTGGATGGATAAGACATTCCATCCAAAACAACAGAATACACTTGCTTCTCAAGTGCTCATGTAACAGTCAACAATGGAGAGAGAAGATGACACAGCCAGAAAGCATCCCTGTTCCTTTGAGGCTGTGCTTCCTCTCTCATGTAACATTCTCCAGGATAGATCATATCTTGGGTCACAAATCAAGATTTGGTAAACTTAAGAAAATTGCAATCATATCAAGTATGCTTTCTGACCACAATGCTTTGAGACTAGATATCAATTTCAGGAAAAAATCTGTAAAAAATACAAACACATGGAGGCTAAACAATACCCTACTTAATAACTAAGAGGAAATCAAAAATACCTAGAAACAAATGACAATGAAAACACAGTGACGCAAAACCTATGGGATGCAGCAAAAGCAGTTCTAAGATGAAAGTTTATAGCAATACAAGCCTACCTCAAGAAACAAGACACATCTCAAATAAACAATGTGACCTTACACCAAAAGCAATTAGAGAAAGAAGAAGAAGAAAAAAGCCAAAGTTAACACAGGAAAGAAATCATAGGGATCAGATCAGAAATAAATGAAAAAGTAGTGAAGGAAACAATAGCAAAAATCAATAAAACTAAAAGCTGGTTCTTTGAGAAGATAAACAAAAGTGATAAACCATTAGCCAGACTCATCAAGAAAATAAGGGAGAAGACTGAAATCAATAGAATTAGAAATGAAAAAGGAGAAGTAACCACTGACACTGCAGAAATACAAAAGATCATGAGATTACTACAAGCAACTCTATGCCAATTAAAGGACACCATGGAAGAAATTGAAAAACTCTTAGAACAGCACAACCTTCCAAGACTGAACAAGGAAGAAAGAGAAAATGTAAACAGGCCAATCACAGTCACTGAAATTGAGACTGTGATTAAAAATCTTCACACAAACAAAAGCCCAGGATCATATGGCTTCACAGGCGAATTCTATCAATCATTTAGAGACGAGCTAACACCTATCATTCTCAAACTTTTCCAAAATATAGCAGAGGGAGGAACACACCCAAACTCATTCTGTGAAGGCACCATCACCCTGTACCAAAACCAAAGATGTAACAAAGAAAAATGCAGGCCAATATCACTGGTGAAAATAGATGTAAAAATCCTCAACAAAATACTAGCAAACAGAATCCAACAACACATTAAAAGGATCATACACCATGATCAAGTAGGGTTTTTCTCAGGAATGCAAGGATTCTTCAGTATACGCAAATCATCAACGTGATACACCATGTTAACAAACTGATGGAGAAAAAAACCTAAGATCATCTCAAAAGATGCAGAAAAAGCTTTTGACAAAATTCAACACCCAGAAAGTAGGTAGAGAGGGAACTTACCTCAACATAATAAAGGCAATATATGACAAACCAACAGCCAACATTGTTCTCAATGGTGAAAAACTGGAACCTTTTCCATAAGATCAGGAACTGACAAGACTGTCCACTCTCACCACTGTTTTTCAACATAGTTTTGGAAGTTTTAGCCACAACAATCAGAGAAGAAAAAGAAATAAAAGGAACCCAAATCAGAAAAGAAGAAGTAAAGCTGTCACTGTTTGCACATGACATGATACTATACATAGTGAATCCTAAAGATGCTATCGGAAAACTACTAGAGCTCATAAAAGAATTTTGTAAAGTAGCAGGATACAAAATTAATGCACAGAAATCAATGGCTTCCTACACACTAATGATGAAAAATCTGAAAGAGAAACTAAGGAAACCTTCCCTTTTACCGTTGTAACAAAAAGAATAAAATACCTAAGAAAAAAACCTACGTACAGAGACAGAAACCTGTATGCAGAAAACTATAAGACACTGATGAGAGTAATTAAGGACCATACTATCAGTGAGAGAGATATACAATTTCTTGGATTGGAAGAATCAACATTGTGAAAATGACTATATGACCAAAAGCAATCTACAGATTCAATGCAATCCCTATCAAACTACCACTGGAATTTTTCACAGAACTAGAACAAAAAAATTCACAATTTATATGGAAACACAAATGACCGCGAATAGCAAAAGCAATCTTGAGAAAGAAAAATGGACCTGGAGGAACCAGGCTCCCAGACTTCAGACTATACTACAAAGCCACAGTAATCAAGACAGTATGGTACTGATAAAAAAACAGAACTATAGATCAATGGAAAAGGATAGAAAGCCCAGAGATAAACCCACGTACATATGGTCACTTTATTTGTGATAAAAGAGGCAAGAATATACAATGGAGAAAAGACAGCCTCTTCAATATGTGGTGCTGGGAAAACTGGACAGCTACATTTAAAAATTAGAACTGTCTCTAACACCATACACAAAAATAACACAAACTGGATTAAAGACTTAAATGTAAGGCCAGACATTATAAAACTCTTAAAGGAAAACATAAGCAGAACACTCTATGACGTAAATCACAGAAAGATCCTTTTTGACCCACTTCCCAGAGAAATGGAAATAACAAAATTTTAAAAATGGGACCTAAGGAAACAAAAGCTTTTGCACAGCAAAGGAAACTATAAACAAGACGAAAAGACAACCTTCAGAATGAGAGAAAATATTTGCAAAGGAAGCAACTGACAAAGGATTAATCTCCAAAATATACAAGCAGTTCATGCAGCTCAATATCAAAATCCAAACAGTGCAATCCAAAAATGGGCAGAAGACGTAAATAGACATTTCTCCAAAGAAGATATACAGATTGCCAACAAACACATGAAAAGATGTTGAACATTACTAATCATTAGAGAAATGCAAATCAAAACTGCAATGTGGTATCACCTCACACCACTCAGAATGGCCATATCAATAAAAACAATCTACAAAAAATAAATGCTGGAGAGAGTCTGGAGAAAACGGAACCCTGTTGCAGTGTTGGTGGGAATGTAAGTTGATACAGCCACTATGGAGAACAGTATGGAGGTTCCTTAGAAAACTAAAACTAGAACTACCATACGACCCAGCAAGCCCACTACTGGGCATATACCCTGAGAAAACCATAATTCAAAAAGAGTTATGTACCACAATGTTCATTGAAGCACTATTTACAATAGCCAGGACATGGAAGCAACCTAAGTGTCCATCGACAGATGAATGGGTAAAGAAGATGTGGCACATATACACAATGGAATATTAACCATAAAAAAAAACAAAATTGAGTTGTATGTATTGAGATAGATGGATCTAGAGTGTGTCATACAGAGTGAAGTAAGTCAGAAAGAGAAAAAGAGATACCGTATGCTAACAAATATATGGAGAAAAAAAATGGTTCTAAAGAACCTAGGGGCAAGACAGGAATAAAGACGTAGATGTAGAGAATTGACTTGAGGACACAGGGAGGGGGAAGGGTAAGCTGGGACGAAATGAGAGACTGGCATTGACACATATACTTTACCAAATGTAAAATAGATAGCTAGTGGGAAGCAGCCGCATATTACTGGGAGATCGGCTCCGTGCTTTGTGACCACCTAGAGGGGTGTGTTAGGGAGGGTGGGAGGGAGACGCAAGAGGGGGGAGATATGGGGATATATGTATGCATATAGCAGATTCACTTTGTTATACAGCAGAAAGTAACACAACATTGTAATGCAAATATACTCCAGTAAAGATGTTTATAAGAAAAAGTACCACAGACCCAGTGGCTTAAAGAAAAGAAATATATATTCTCATTGTCTGGGGGCTAAAAGTCTAAGATCCAGGTGTTGGCAGGTTGGTTTATCTTGAGGCCCTCTCCTTGGCTGGCAGACGGCCGCCTTCTCCCTTTACCCCACATAATTTTCCTTCTGTGTGTCTCTCTCTTCTCAAAAATACACCAGTCAAATTGGATTAGGGCCCACCCATATTGCCTCATTTTAATGTAATCATCTCTTGAAAGGCCCTGTGTCCAAGTACACTCATATTCTGGGGCACTGGGGGTTAGGACTTTAATACACAGATTTGACGGGAACACAATTCAGCCCATAATAGTCTCCTTGAATTTTCTAAAGCCACCTCTTCACACACCTCTGTGATGGGCTCCTGCCTTTTTGGAAAGGAACCAGGAACATGGATTTTTCCCTTAGAATGAGTGAGCACACAAGGACCTAGACTTCAACAGTGTGGGTGAAGCAGAAATAATGTTCTCTGTTGCCTCCTACCCTGCAGAGGAGGGAGGACAAGAAGATTTGCTATCCAAAGTGGGCACATCGGCTGGAGCAGAGAAGGAATGGGGTCCCGGGAGACTGCTGTGTCTCAGGGGCTGGGTGTGACCTGGTCTGCTGAGAAGGATATGCTCAGCAGGTGTCCTGGGGCACGTTGGTCAGCAGTGCTTTGTGGCCACCCTGGAGAGGGGAGGGAGAGCAGGGCCCTTTCTCTATTTGGGAACCCACTAGGTTCCCTTGGAATGGACACTCACTGAAAGGGTACAGGCATTTGGAGGCTGAGCCCCCAGATACAAGTCACCACATCATACTTAAAAGCACACAGCAGGCAGGCAGCACATCACTCTTCCATGTGGTGAGTGGCAGTAGCTCCGAGCCCAGACTACAGAATTATAGTCATGTTTCAACTGGCAGCTTTATAATTAAGGCCTCGGATCTTTGCTGATTGGTGGAACTCTCTGGTAGTCAAGAAAGTGCTCTTAAATGATACTGCTTTCTCGGTGCGGGGAGGGAGTTTTGGTGCTATGGACAAGGATCGAGGGACCACGTGACAGTGTTATGTGCTCAACATGCAGACAACTGTGAGCTATTCCAATCAAAGAAACAAGGCATTCACATCAGGAGAAGAAAGTAATATTATGAAGAAAGGCGGGCTACAGCCAAACGTATAAAGCTAAGGAGCCATGCCTCAGGGAGTTGGGAAATGGGAGGACTGAGAGATGAGATGAGGGCTTCCAGGTTTGGGGACAGCACGGGTGGAACGGGGAAGATGAGGGTGTGTGCAGAGTATCTCGTCACATCGGGAACAGATGTCTATGGTAAGCGGTGTGTTTACAAGGAATCAGATGGTCAGCTTGGGTTATAAAGAAAAGAGCCCTAAGTATCATGCAAAGGAGTTTAAACTCAATTCTTAGACTTAGAGTAGCCATTGTATGCTTTTGAGTAGCAGTGGTAGTTGGAGAATATAACATCCAATGGAACGCTTTAATCTGAAAGACAAGTTTAATCTGAAAGCAGTAAATATATAGCTGAATTCCAGAGGAAGGACAGCTATTCAAGAGAGGGAATGTTGAAAAGGCGAGCAGGCGGATGTGGAAAATGTCCACAGGGTGTAAGAGGGAAGCCTGCTTCCCGATGGGTGCCCTTTCCACCCCACTTATGCCCCTGCTAGTCTTCCATCCATTTCCCACTGTCCCCTGCACTGCTCCCCATCACAGGGGGCTGACTCCAAAGCCTGCCTTTCCAGGTCCCTGTTCACCTGGCCTCCTGCTGGGTTCAGCCAACCTGAGACACTTGGGAGATAAGGACAGAAGGGAGGGAGATTTCCCTCCTATTCTTTTGACTGCTAGCATCATCTCCAACAGCAGCTGTGTCTCCTCCATACCCTTGCTCATCCTGGATTGGGTCCATCTGACATCCACAAGCGAATCCTGGCCAAGATCCATGAACACCATGTGGTCCATTGGGTCTTCCCAACTTGCATCATGCTTGCAAAATTTAAGCTGCAGAGCTCCTCCCTTGCAGAAGCTCCTTCCCAGGCCCCAGGGAAGGTCATAGTAGTGTGTGATATTTGCAAATGCAAAGCATTTTAAATACTGCTATCTCTTTCTCCTCTGATTCCCCCATTACAAATTCCTCCTGTTGGGTGCAGGTACTTGTGGTCCCTAAGGGGAGGTGGGGCTGGGGAAGCTTTCAAGCTGTGTTTAATGGGTTAGGGTTCCCTGCAACTTCCATATACTGTGATGTTCACGGGATGAGCAAGACCCAAGTTCTATCCCAGAGTGATTGTTTCTCAAAGTCCAAGACTCCCGAAGTATGGGTGGCTTGGAGGAAAATCCTAGAGCCCAAGTTCAAAGGCAGAATCCCCAAACTTTATATAAAAGAAACTTGAGGCTTTTCCCCATTTAGTAGAATCCCAAATATGCACATGATATTTCCAATAATGAATTGTGAGTTGAAGTAAACTTTTAAAAAGCTATTAATAATAAAACATTTTGTTTCATTATACCAGAGTAAGTAATAATTTTTATTCTCTCGTTCTAAAAAACTAACATCATAAAACATTGTCATAGAAATGTTTGACCAGAGAGCAAGCAAAATATATATGACTTGTGAGTATGATGAAAGTGGGCCAGTTAGCAAATAAAAATAAAATCTATTTTTCCCATATTTTGTTATTTTTGTGGCATTTGCGATTTTTGAGTATTTATGTATTTTCTCATTCAAAATAAATGTATATATTTTATTTAATATTATATTTATATTTATATATCCTTTTCTTAAAAAGGGCCCTAGGTTACATTAGTATCAGGTGACAAGTCCTGCACCTGCTCAGGAGGGCACCATGTTTCCCTCTTGCATCTTGAGGTTACCTGGTTTTCTGATGTTCCTACGTGTGATCCTTGTAACAAATACTTTTCACAACCCACCTTATCTGAACTGGTCTCACTCCTCTCAGGTTTGATACAGTCCTCCCTGATGGATACTGCCCAGTGGTTCCAGGACCAGATGGGAGGCCTGGTCCCTGCAGAGCCCTCTGCACCACCCGGGTGGGCCTCTCTGGCTTCCTGGAAGCTGCGCTCATATTGCCTGGGTGCCAGGTGGGGCATCACACCCTCTCCACAGTCTGTGGGCCCAAGCTCCTGCAGGCAAGGATATTGCATCTGGCTTTATATAAACCTAGCCTCATACCCAGCACAGAGTAGGGCTTACATGTTGGAGTCGGTGAAAGGCTTCTAAAGACTGGAGGAGCCTGGGGTTGGTGGGAAGGATGTTCAGGGAACTCGGGGGTGCAAAAAGGGCAGGTGCAGCCCCTGGAGACTGCAGATCTGAGGGAGGGCTAGAGCAGGTTTCTGGGGGAGAAATGGAGGCCAGCTGTAAAGCCTTGTTTCCTATGATGAATTTGAGGAAGTAACACCAAAAATATATATTTGTTATGCTTCTATACCAGATCATGAAGAAATAAAAATCATTCTATTCTAATTATCATTACATATTATACATTTTTAACTAACGCATTTGAACAAAGTCTAATCGGCATGGGTCTGTAACTTCCATTTTATAAAGAAAACTGCCAGTGACTTCTGATACTAAAAGATTTTTCTGTCACGTTCCAGGAGATGTCCTGACGTGCTGGGACAGAGGGAGAGTGCCTGTGCCCCGGAGTGTTTGTCTCCTGTATCCACCTGGCTCCAAGTCCCTGTCCTTTATTAATCTATCATCTTTCCACATGGCCATCTTCTTTAGTAAAGGAAAGGAGAAAAGTCTTAGAAAATAACTTTCTAATGTTTTAGAAATTATGGAGAGATAGAATGAAGAATCATAATTTTTCTTTTGTTTTGTTAAAATACTCCACATGCTGCTGGCCTTTTTAGGAATCATTGAGCCCTCCAATTATTAAAACAAATTATCGGCATAGGCTCTCCACAACATGAAGTTGGGAATGTTGCACATTTTTCACCTGTTGCATTTATTAGTATTTCAGACACATTAATTTCACAGCTATTTATGAATTATATAATATGTTGTTTTAGATAGACATTGTAAGAATGAATTTTTTTTCCTCTGCAGGAAAGATGATTAATGCAGTTACAAAGAAAGTTTATGAGAGACATAAAAATATTACTTTGTGGGTGGGAAGTGTTTCTCCAACATTTACTCAAATGTAGACACAATAAAACATCCACACCAGGCACCACGCGCACCATCCGCATTCTGCCCTCTTGAGTTGGAGTTTCTGGCAGGACTTCAGAATAAAGAGATAATCCCTCCAAACCCTGCAGACCCTTCCTCAGGGCATCATGGTGTGATCCCTTTCCTTACAGAAAAATAGTTCCCCTACAGAAAAATTACTTTCAGCACTGAAAAGCTAACTCCAAGCAAGGATGCGGAAATATAAAATGTTAGTGGTGGAAGCGTTCTTATATTTAACTTAACCCAACTCTCCCATTTTACAGAGGAAGAATCAAAGGCCAAGGAAGATGAATAATCTCACACAGTTGGTAAACAGGGCAAAAGTGGATTGGATGCCCACACTGGGGTTCTTTCTGCACGTCCTGGTGGTGGTTCCTATATCTGATAAGTAGATTGCAGCTGCTGCAGCTGTTCTCACTCACATCAAGGAAAGCAGATTTTTAAAAACTTTTTTGACAGTGTTGTGTTAGTTTCAGATGTACGGCAAAGTGATTTGGCTACATATATATGTATATATATATGTGTATATATATATATATGCTCTTTTTTACATTCTCTTCCATTATAGGTTATTACAAGATATTGAGTATAATTCCCTGTGTTATAAAGTAGGTCCTTGTTTTTTATTATATTATATGTAGTAGTGTGTGTACGTTAATCTCAACCTCCTAATTTATCCCTTCCCCACGCCTGCTTTGGTAACCATGTTTGTTCACTATGTCTGTGAGTCTCTTCTGCTTTGTAAATAAGTTCATTTGTATCCATTTTGGGTTCCACATATAAGTGCTATGATATGATATTTGTGTTTCTCTGTCTGGCTTATTTCACTTAGTGTGATAGTTTCTAGGTCCATCTATGTTACTGTAAATGGCATTATTTCATTCTTTTTTATGGCTGAGTAATATTCCATTTTGTGTGTGTGTGTGTGTGTGTGTGTGTGTGTACATACATCACATCTTCTTTATCCATTCTCTTGTCACTGGATGTTTAAGTTATTTCCACGTCTTGTCTATTGTAAATAGTGCTGCAGTGAACACTGGGGTGTATGTGTCTTTTTGAATTATGGTTTTCTCCAGATACATGCCCAGGAGTGGGATTGCTGGATCAAATGGTAGTTCTATTTTTATATTTTTAACGAATCTCCATACTGTTCCCCATAGTGGCTGCACCAATTTACATACCCACCAACAGTGTAGGAGGATTCCCTTTTTTCCTGGGAAGAAGATTTTGACTATATAGTTTGGCACAATTGGTACTTAGCAGCTGTGTGACTTGATGAAAGTTACTTAAGTTCTCAGGCCTTATTTTACCCCCCAGCAGAAAATCATTATTACCACTGTCTCAATAGTCAGTGCCTGGTGGGTACAAAAACATCTGTGCCTCATGCGAGTGACTTTAGGTAATGCTGCCTAGCTTGCTATACGATTTACCCATCTCAGAGCTGCATTTTAAAACGTACTGTGAAGGGACATAAATGGGGATGGAAAGCAGAGAAGATAAGTAGGGAAAGGGTGTAAAGAGGAGGACTATTTGGTCATCAGGAGACTTTTTGATTTGTCATTTTTTAAACAATAAGAAGACCCACTTGGAAATTTTTACTTGGAGTCCTTTGGTAACTTTGGCAAAATTTTTGAAGTTTTCTGAGTTTCAATATCCCTGATATAATAAAGGGATTTTAAAAATCTGGTTGGCTTTAGAATCTTTCCAAAATACACTTGGGGCCTTTACAAAGAACAGTCTTTACTGGCTATCATTGCCCACATGATTGGTGGGCCTTGACCCTGTTGAGGAGAACATCTTTATCTTCTCTCCTTATTCCTTTACCCAGTAAACCATGTTAAAGGGAAAAAGGAAGTAATTCGTAAGGGTACTTATATGTGCCATCCCGGCTGTTCTCGCATCTTGAATTTATTTAAAGTTTTGAGTGTGTTCTCATGTTCTCTGTGCAAATATAGTTTTTTTCATAGTCAGCATTCATCACTGGCTAAAATCCTGCCTCCAAGGAGGTGAGGGGTCTGCTCCCCTGCCCCATTCGGCTGACTCTGTACCACAGCATTGTTCCTGCTTCTCAAGAGTGTCTTTGACATTCCTACTTCCTGTGTTCAGGACCCTGGCAAGGGAGGCAGCTATCTGCCCAGCTCACTCTTGTACCTCACTGAGGTCTTGTTCTAAGTCACCTTCTCAGTGAGGCTCGCAGCCCCCGCCCCTGCATACCACTCTCTCTACCTTTTGCACCTACAATACATGTCTGGTGTGAATCATGTGGACACTGATCATGTGGGCACAGTTTCTCAGGTCCCAAAAAGGGAGCATGTGAATCTATCATGTGCCCACAAGGAGGGATGCTGCAATACTTGGTGAATAGTACCAATGACCATCATGATCTGTCTTTAGCTGCCAAATGTTTTGTTTGTCTCTCCCTCATCAGGACAGACACACTCCTCACTTCTTCAATTGAGGTAACCCCAAAGGTCCACCGCGTCCCATCCCCTACGTCATGGTTACCTGTATGTGTATTAGTCTTCACATCGTTTGCACATGGTTTTCCTTGATCCACCAACCTCTAAACTGAAAAGAAAAGCTGTCTAACCCACACCCACATATACAGTATAGCTACAAGGATGAAGAAGCCCAGGATAATCAAAATCAACCCACTAGTTTGCAGCAATTCTGAGACCCCAGTGGGCAGATCCTGAGTGGGCTCTTTTCCCTGGGAAGAGAGTGTTTTTAAGTTTTAATTCTCCTCCCAGAGTTGGGCTCCCAAGGACTCCTCGTTGGCTCTTGACTCCATTGTCTGGGAGTTTTCCTTTTCCATTAACTGTTCTGGCCATGGGAAAGTTAACATTGGAGAATAAGCCTCCTTTGGGGTCCAGTCAGCTTTTCCAGGCCACGATCTACCCATTACAGAAAGAAATGCAAGAGTATATCTGTCTCAAATAGTCACAGACATTTTTTCCTGACGAGGTTCTTTTGGCAGTAGAACTCCCTCAAAACCTAGCCAGCCTCTTACCTTATAGGCCAGTTTAACAGGTGCATAGATCGTGTGTCAACACGATTCCAAGATCCATGATATGTCTTTGTTTTTAATGCCACTGCCTCTACCCAACCCTTTGCTTTCACTCTCACCTTTACTTTTTCTCTTAAATTAAGTACAGACACCTTGGTCCCATCAGTCTTCAGTGGAAGAGTCATATATTAGTCGCTTGTCCTTGGAGCCATATTTGCACAAAGATTTTGCATCATGACAACCCATTTAGAGGTTTTTAGCAATGGGTCAGATTATTTCTGCAAAGGTGAGTTTCAATAGGCTTTTAACAGTCAAAGCATTTCTTGAGTCTTTGATTTACTGATAGGGTGAGAAGCATTTGCTTCTTCCATTCCTACAAGAATCAGTGTTTGTTTTATCTTTCTCTTTTGTCAACTAAAGAAAAACACACAAACTAAAAGTTGCAAGTTATTATTTGGGAATCTTACTGAGGACTTAAGCCTGGGAGACAGCCTCTCAGATAGCTCTGATGAACTGCTCTGAAGAGTTAAGGGAGAAGCCAGGATACACAGATTTTTGCTGGAAAAAATGTAGTCAAACATCAAAAGATCGCTGTTAGTTACACAGAACAGATATCTCAAGTTAATGATTTTGGTGCGTTTCTAAGTATGTAAGGTTCATTGACATTATTCCTTAGATATGCATTTTAACTATCTAGGGTCAGTTTCCAAAGCACAAAATACTTCCTGTTTTTCTCCATCCTGAATTCCCCTCAGGGCACACCACTGCAGGGGTTGATGGCTTGGTCCTTGTAGAACTGGAAATTGGGGCAACATTCTTTGCTTACTGGAATGGCAGGCAACAGTCCCTGTTCATACTTTCATAACTGCTTTCAAACTGGCCAATTATCCTCTGAGATAATTTCTTTCTTGTGTTAACTTACCAAGCATAGTCAATAGCACTCAATACATCAGACATGTCATGTTTTTTTCACCTTAATTGTCTGTTTAAGGCCTGTTTTCCCAGACTGGAATATAAGCCCCGTGAAGGCATGGGTTTTTCCTGTTGGCACACTTCTGGCCCTTCGATGGTTTTCAGGGCCTGACATAGTCTGTGCAACAAAGAGATGATGAATGAGGGGATAAGTTAATAAAAGGCTGGATATGGTCTGTTGAAGTACCTGTGTCAGAAAAGTTCTTTAAACCAGAAACTCAGTGAAAAGGATAAATATGGGATTTGTTGAGAATTACTGAACTGTGTAAAAGTAATTCATTTTTAATATCTAATATGTAAAGAAACTATGAAAGATATTAAAATCACTAACAATCTGCCTCTAGATCCTCCTTACTATGGACCTAAAACTAATCCTTTAAACTGTGATTATGGGAGGAGCCTCTGCGGTGGTCCAGGCTCGAGACATTTCTCGTCTCACAGTGACATCAGCCTCATCCTGTATCTAAATGCTGTGAATACTGGGGTTGCTTCCAGTTACAGAAGTAATTTGAGTGCCATCAGCCCTCTTTTTGGAATCAGCATTCGGCTTGGGTGTCTATCAGCTCTATTTTTTTTGTTGTTATTGCTTATTTTTTACTTTTTGATTTGTGTTGTGTTATTTGAGAAGGCACTAGAGCTTTTTATTTAACTATTTATTTCCTTCCTTATAGCCCCTTTAGGATGTAGGCGCTATTATTCTACTCACTTTACAGATTAGAGAATGGTAGATTTTGCTACCTTCCAGAGCTTGGCTTAAGAATATAGGAGGGTCTGCATCTATGTTCTGAATTGTATTCTACTACCTCTTGGCCCCTCACCACACTCTATGTGTTTATTACAATTTATTATTTACAGAATATTTTCACATATGTTATCACACTGTTGACAAATAATATCAGTTACCTTTATTGAATGTCCATCACGTTGATCCAGACACAGTGTTAGGCACTAACAGAAAGGTGTGGGCAGGTGAGGATGCACACATAAGGAGAACTATACTCCTGAGAAAGAAAACAAAGCCTGCAGAAAAGCCACTAATAGAAATGTCTTGCCCCACCTTTTGCTCTGTTTCAGGAATACCAAATTGATATATTTTTTGCCCAGACCTGGACCGACAGTCGCCTTCGATTCAACAGCACAATGAAAATTCTTACTCTGAACAGCAACATGGTGGGGTTAATATGGATTCCAGATACGATATTCCGCAATTCCAAAACTGCAGAGGCTCACTGGATCACCACCCCCAATCAGCTCCTCAGAATTTGGAATGATGGGAAAATCCTTTACACTTTAAGGTGAGATGCTACTGATGATCTGATATTGGGGACTTTAATTTAGATCACTGTAGGAATGGGACCCTATTTTTCATTGCTAAATTCTATCACTTCTCATGTTCAACATGCTACTGGGTCTTGAAGAAGTTTTTCCTAATCCCATGTTGTGTAAAAATAAAGAAATACAAATGCTCTGCAATGAATATAAAATCCTTCCTTCATCAGAATCCATTTCCGCTGTAAGTGGGCTGTGGAAATTATCTTTAATATGTTTAACCCACAGGACCATTCAGCTAAGAAAATAAAGATGTCTTGGTGTACTAATCGACAAAGGTAATTATAGCCAAATTTGAGACCACAAGGAACAAAAGAGCACAGAGGGTGTTCCCTAATGCATCCCTAATGGAAGAGGCAGCTACCTTGTAATGAGTCCTCCTGGGGGCCAGGCTGTCCTCACAGAAACCCAGCAAAGTAAGAGGGGCTGCGTTTGAAAGATGTGAATAGACCTGCCTGCCCAAAGTCTCCATCGGGAACTAGTGTTACCCGGGTTTGAACCTGGGTCTGTATCTCTCAAGAGTCTCTCCGCTAGGGTGATCTGAGTCTAACTGAACACATGGTTGAAACATTCCATAGAAAGCCCTCCACCTAAGCCAGTCTTTCTGCCCACCCAGCGTTGGGATCAGGACAGTGACGTCTGGACCCTGCTTTCCCAGCATCTGAACCCTCTCCAGAACACTGGACTGAGTGCCTTGTGCTGATTATCTCTGTCTCATTGGCTTTGCTGCTTTACAGCTGCTTCCTGCACCTCCTGTCCACCTCCTGACACAGCCTGTCCTCATTCTGCTCCTCCTGCCTTAGGAATTCCCCCTCACTTTACCCTCTTTCCACTTTCCTGCTGACTTAGCTCATCCATTCCTAAGACTTTAAAAGCCATATACACGCTGAGGATTCATTCCCACATTCATTTCCAACCCCAAACTTCCCTTCTGGGCACCAGATTCTAGGAGCCACCTGCCTGTGTGTATCTCCTCCTGAAAGCCTAAAAGGCATTTTGATTCAGCATGCTGCAGGGGAATGTCATTTCTCTAATACTTCTGACCAGTCCCCTGTGTCCTCCTGGCTCAGTGAATACCACCGCCAGCCCCTGAACACACCTGCCTCCTCCCACATCCAGTATCAGGAGCTTTTAATTGCAAATGATTTGTGCCCATAAGGAGAAATCTGTAATTCATATGGTAAACACGTATTTGTAGCACAAAGGCACAGATTAATATCAAAATAAGCAGAAGATTAAAGATTTTAAAGTTTCATGGAAATAATAATGACAGCTTGGGAACAGCAACAACAATAAAAGCCACAACAGGGAACTCTGCTGATGAGTTAGTTACATTTGGAGAACAGGAGTTTGTAATAGCTATTTCCTCATCAATTCTTAAAGGAATATAAATGAGACTGAAATGAAGGTGAGCTTCAGCAAACCAGCATAGAGACATGGCCAGTCCTGCGATCCTTTATAGAAACTCTGACCCAAGGAATGTCTGCTTTGAAAAGATGCAATACACACATTTAGTGCAGCCACCACCTGCCTAGTCAAGTAGGGGAGTTGGCCAAATATGAACTCTTCCCTACAAGTGGATGAACTTGGTATTATACCTATTTAGGCAAATATACCATTTTAAAAATGGAGGAAAGAATTAATTCAGTCAAACAGATTAAAAACCAGGACATAAGAAACAAAGACCTATGAAAACAAGGACATAATGTTTTGATTTGTTTCCTCTCTTACTTGGCTTATATTTCTTGACACAGTCAGGAATTTTACTTATGGAAACTTCCTCTGCTTCTGATAGTTAGTAAAACAAAGTAACACAACACAAAAAAACCCAAATGGTATACTGAAAGGATGGTCCCCTACTAAGAGTGAGCTCCATGTGGCCACTCCAAGCCCCTCCTCCCCACATGGTAGTAACGTGACAGCCCCTGCCCTTGCTTAGGGCCTTTGTTGGATTGTCGCTGGCTGGCCACAAGAGTGATGCTTGGCTCCCCCACAGGCTCACCATAAATGCAGAATGCCAGCTGCAGCTGCACAACTTCCCCATGGATGAGCACTCCTGCCCGCTGATATTCTCCAGCTGTGAGTACTGACTTGGGGTATAACTGTTGTGTAAATGTCTAGCCTATGCTGATTTCTGGCAAAGAGTCACATGATCGATTATAGCATCACTATACAACCAGAGAAAATGGATAACGGTTTTGGTCTTGGCCACCTGGGTATAGTCACTCCAGACTTTGTTACATATGACCCATGTTATAAAATAGGTAGCTTTGATAAATCCTTGAACAACTTAACCATTTTGTTATAATATTAAAGAACACAGAAATTGATGAACAGTTGACTTACCAAAGACACTTATGCTAATTATTTGGACATATACAGAATTCATTTGCAATAATTTTATGCTTAAGATCATCTTCAAGTCAGGTGGTCTGTTTACATAATAAAAAGATAAACTTTTTACTTAAATATATTTATATTTGTCTCATTACACTATAATAGGATGTAATTTTTCATAGTATTTCATTTTCCAATATTTTACATAGGATTGATACTAGAGCTAACAAGTAATCATTTACAAATTCTTAAAGATAATATCTAATGCTAAGTACAAGGCTACAAATAAAAGGAAATATCAAATTTATTTGCTTATAAAGTTTTAAAGGTCAATATAGAAATATATCTGTAGAATTTATGATGGTTCATTTAAAATATATTGACCACAACTACTTAAGTATGACTCATAAGAATTCAACTAACTTCATTGACTATCTTTAAAATTGCATATGGATATGACAAATGTGATGAAGTCTCAGGCAGAAGGTTTTGTGGCTTTCTTCACTATACATTAGAGTGAAAAGACAAAAATGAAAAATTGGATAAACACATTTTACAGTTCATTTTAAATTCAGATAAAGACAAGATAGAAAGCAAAATTTCACCTAGGGATAAATTTTTTTGATTATAAAATGGTCAGAAGATCTAAAAAGATATTTTTTCCAAAGAAGACATGCAGATGGCCAACAGGTAGATGGAAAGATGTTAAACATCATTAGTCATCGGGGAAATGCAAATCAAAACAACAATGAGATATCATCTCACACCTGTCAGAATGGCTGTCATCAAAAGACAACAAATATTTATGAGGATGTGGAGAAAAGGAAAACCTTTGGAACTGTTGGTGGGAATGTAAATTGGTGCAGCCATTGTGTAAAACAATATGGAGATTCCTCAAAAAATTTAAAATAATATTGTCTTATGATCCAGCGATTCTACTTTCGTGTATTTATCCAAAGAAAATGAAAACACTAACTCAAAAATGTATACGACTAGAAGGAGGGCACCATCTGCATCTCTTGGTCAGTTGTTTTATCCCCTTAAGGCAGGAGGGCAGACTGAGTAGGAAAGATAGGCTGAGCTCAGCCTCATCATTATCAAGCTCCAGCAGCATCTGATTGGACTTGCAGAAGAACAAACCAGAAAGGTTTATATTTAGGAGCCACAAATACCTCCTTTCTTCCCGTGTGCAGCATGCAGATTGTAGCCAAATGTATTTCATTCTAAACCCTTCTTGGGTTTAGACCTGAAGAGGGAACCAAGTATTCATGGCTCATCCAAATGCTTCATAACTGGTGTGTGTCAAAATAAACTGAGACAAAATTGCCCATTCCCTCCCTGCTTCCCGGGTGCATTAAAGAGGTGGACCCTCTGCCAGGTGGACTGTCCTGGCAAGTGGGACCTTTGCTTTGGCAGGAAAGAAAACACACAGCTGCTTTAAAGTCCTTTCTCTTTTGGATGAGTTAATCACCAAATAGCAGATGCTGTGAAATGCCAGCACTGGTCCTGTGTCCTTTGAAGCAAATGCTCAGGTACAAAACTTCCAAAAGGAAGCCCGTCTTCCAAAGGGAGAGCAACTGTTCATTTTATGTATCACTTGACTGGTCTAAGGCAGAGGTCCCCAAACTTTTTGGCACCAGGGCCTGGTTTCGTGGAAGACAATTTTTCCATGGAAGGGGGTGGGGGGAGAGGGTTCAGGCGGTAATGGAAGCGATGGGGAGAGGAAGATGAAGCTTCGCTGGCTGGCTTACCTGCTACTCACCTCTTGCTGTGCGGCCTAGTTCCTAACAGGCCACGGTCCAATACCAGTCCGCGGCCCGGGGGTTGGGGGCCCCTGGTCTAAGGAATGCCTGGATAGCTGGTAAAACATTACTTTTGAATGTTTCTGTGAGGGTGTCTACAGGAGAGATCAGCATTTGAGTCAGTAGCCTGGATAAGGAAGATCGCTCTCACCAAGGTGTGTGGGCGTCATCCAGTCTTTTGAGGGACAAAATACAGGCATACTTCCTTTTATCTTCTCTCACTTTATTGTGCTTCACAGATACTGCATTTTGTTTTACAAATTGAGAGTTATGGCATCCCTTCCCAAACAGCATTGTTTTTTAGTTAAGGTATTTACATTGTTTTTTAGATGTAATGCTACTGCACACTTATCAATAATAGGCTGTAGCATAGAGTAAGCATAACATTTATATGCTCTGGGAAACCAAAAAATTTGTGTGACTTGCTTTGTTTGATGTTTGCTTTATTGTGATGGACTGGAACTGAAGCTGCAATAACTCCAAGGTCTGCCTGTAGAAGAAAAGGTGGAATTTGCTCTTTGATTGAGCTGGGATGTGCATCTTCTGCTCTCAGATATCAATGCTCCTTGTTCCCAGGCCTCAGACTTGGACCAGGACTTAAAACCTCAGTCTCTTAATTCTCAGGCCTTTGGACTCAGACTGAATTACACCACCAGCTTTCCTGGGTCTTCAGCTTGCAGATGACAGATTGTAGAACTTCTTGTCTTCCATAATCTGATGAACAAATTTCTGTAATATATGTCCTCTTATATATTTATCTCTATCTATCCCTGCATCAACATTTATCCTCTTGGTTCTGCTTCTTTGGGGAACCCTAATACAGGGAGGGAAGTTCCCACACTTCCAGCCTAAAAAATATGTGGACTCCAAAGTTCCCAAAATATTCCTGTTTTCACTTGAGTTCACCTGCTTTGGATGTAACCAAAGGGAGTTTTTTGGCATGTCCAGGAGACATGGCAAAGTCCAGCAGCCTGGAGCTGAGAGTGAGAATCAAGGCAGTGCCCTGGGAAGCAGGTTCTGGATCAGGGACCATGCCAGACAGACCAGTGCAGGGGGTGAGGGGGATTTTGCCATCTTGTCTCTTTGCCTGCCCCATTCTCCTTTAAGTGCTCGCCCTTCCCCTGCTAGCCAGGTCATCTTCCCACATGTTCCTGGATCTCTGGCCTCTCCAGCTCTTCCTTGTCCCTGCCATCTCACTGCTGTAGACACTCACACCTTGGGGGGGAAGGAGGGTGCCCCTTCCCAACATAATCCCACACGTGTCGTTTTACTCATGCAGCAGACATACAAACCCTGAAGAGTACACAAAAGAAACAATGCAAAGCAAAGACTACCTTAGCTATGAAGAGTCCGTCCCTACGTCTTTCATAGTTCTGTTACATATCTTTGTGCAGTATTTTCATTTTGAAAATTAGTTCATAGGAACAGACTCAGAGGACTCAGAGATATAAATATTTCTGCTCTGAGATGTGTTTTTGGAGGGAAAAGGGAGCAGAATGGCTGGAACACTTTATTGAGAAAGGAAGAGGAAAGCTTTAAAATGCCTAACAATAGCTTAATTTACTGAAATACTGCCTAGGTTAACAACTCTATTGACTATTTACTGTCCAGATCAGGGTTTCTGTTTTTATATGTGGCTTTGCAGAGGAAATTTAATCTTAGTAATAGGGTGGGGATGGGGGGAGACATTTAATGGTCACTTTCATTATTTCATGAAAAAAATCTTATTTGCCTTTAAAAAGTTTCCCCCATTCAAAGTCTTGATAGTAAACATTATTTAGGGAGTAATAATGAAATCTCTAGCATCTCTGGTGTTTCTGCTGTTTTATATGAGGCATGTATTCACAAAAATAAAGTTTAAAAAGCTTTTTGAAAGATGATAAACATGTGAACCATACTGAGTGTCAAGGAAGCTCTGGGCCAGCCTCCAGCCTGCTTGGACTTACAGGCTGGCATGGGGGCATCGGGCTCAGTGTTGAGCACAGAGCTTGATGCTGGAAACTGGGAATCCTCACTTTCCCTCTAACTTGAGTAGGTTCATTTACTACGCTCCGGGCACTGCTCTGAGCAACTACAATCATCAGCTCATTTGATACATATAATGACCCTGGGAGGCCCTTTTTTTCTCAATGCCTTCCACAGTCAAGTAAACCCAGCATGGGGCAGTGAAGTCATCTGCCCGCATCCCCTTGGAGAGCAAGGGCAATTGGGTTTGAATGAATTAGAATGGCTATTGAGTCTGCGCTATCACTATTACTTTTATTGCTATTGCAAGAGGGCAGATGGAGCAAAATGAGATAGACCTCAAGGTATGAGACGAATTTTGCTCTATCCCCAGTAAAAATTTAGGGTGAGAAAACCAACAGAGCAAGCACATTTATACTCTTTCTTTTAACATCTTTATTGGAGTATAACTGCTTTACAATGTTGTGTTAGTTTCTGCTGTACAACAAAGTGAATCAGCTATACGTATACATATATCTCATATTCCATCCCTCTTGCGTCTCACTCCCACACTCCCTATCCACCCTTTTAGGTAGTCACAAAGCATGAAGCTGATCTCCCTGTGCTATGCAGCTGCTTTCCACTAGCTATCTATTTTACATTTGGTAGAGTATATATGTCAATGCCACACTATCACTTCATCCCAGCTTACCCTTTCCCCTCTCCGTGTCCTCAACACCATTCTCTACGTCTGCGTCTTATGCCTGTCCGGCCCCTATGTTCTTCAGAACCATTATTTTTTAGATTCCATATATATGGGTTAGCAAATGGTATTTGTTTTTCTCTTTCTGACTTACTTCACTCTGTATGACAGACTCTAGGTCCATCCACTTCACTACAAATAACTCCATTTCTTTTAATTTTATGGCTGAGTCATATTCCATTGTATATATGTTGCACATCTTAACTCATTCTTCTGTCAATGAACACTTAGGTTGGTTCCATGTCCTGGCTATTGTAAATAGTGCTGCAATGAACATTGTGGTACATGACTCTTTCTGAACTATGGTTTTCTCAGGGTATAGGCCCAGTAATGGCATTGCTGGTCATATGGTAGTTCTAGTCATAGTTTTGTAAAGAACCTCCATACTGTCCTCCATAGTGCTTGTATCAATTTACATTCCTACCAAAAGTGCAACAGAGTAACCTTTTCTCCACACCCTCTCCAGCATTTGTTTGTAGTTTCTTGATGATGGCCATTCTGCCTGGTATGAGGAGATACCTCATTGTAGTTTCTATTTGTATTTCTCTAATGATTAGTGATGTTGAGAATCCTTTCATGTGTTTGTTGGCAATCTGTATATCTTCCTTGGAGAAATGTCTGTTTCGGTTTTCTGCCTATTCTTGGACGCGTTTCTTGTTTTTTACATTGAGCTGCATGAGCTGCTTGTAAATTTTGGAGATAAATCCTTTGTCAGTTTCTTCATTTGCAAATATTTTTTCCTATTCTGGGGGTTGTCTTTTCATCTTGTTTATTGTTTCCTTTGCTGTACAAAAGCTTTTAAGTGTCATTAGGTCCCATTTGTTATATTTGTTTTTATTTCCATTTCTCTAGGAGGTGGGTCAAAAAAGACCTTTCTGTGATTTATGTCATAGAGTGTTCTGCTTATGTTTTCCTCTAACAGTTTTATAGTGTCTGGCCTTACATTTAGGTCTTTAATCAATTTTGGGTTTATTTTTCTGTATGGTGCTAGGGAGTGTTTTAATTTCATTCTTTTACATGTAGTGGTCTAGTTTTAGCAGCACAACTTATTGAAGAGGCTTTTTCTCCATTGTATATTCTTGTCTCCTTTATCAAATATAAGGTCACCATATGTGCATGGGTTTATCTCTGGGCTTTCTATACTGTTCCATTGATCTATATTTCTGTTTTTTGTGTGTTTTTCTTTCTCAAGATTGCTTTGGGAGTTAGTGTTAATGACACTGGGTGGTTACTCAAAACCTGGGCGACGTTCTGGCTAAATCCTCCCTTCTTCGTTTCATTAATATGATTATAGCCTTTTCATTATTTTTTTATATACTCATTACTTCGATCATTTGCACAAACCCTTTTCAGCAGAGGAGACTGACTTGAAGAATCATGGCTAGGTCTTAAGAGTAACAATTTTTTAATAAAGAAAACTTCAAGATGGTGGAGGACTCAGACGTGGAAATCACCTTCCTCACCACAATTACATCAGAAATACATCTACATGTGGAACTACAGAACACTACTGAATGCTGGCAAAGACCTCAGACTTCCCAAAAGATATTTTTTTATTTCCTCTTTCTCTTCTTGTGAGTGTATAAGGGTATGCTTCTTTGTGTGATTTTGTCTCTATAGCTTTGCTTTTGCCATTTGTCCTAGGGTTCTGTCTGTCCGTTCTTTTCGTTTAGTTTTGTTTTTTTTTAGTATATATTTTAGTGCATGTTGTAATAGGTGGATTGGTTTTTTGGTTTGGTTGTTCCTTTTTTTTTTTTTTTAAGAAATTCACGTTCTTTTATTTATTTATTTATGGCTGTGTTGAGTCTTCGTTTCTGCGTGAGGGCTTTCTCTAGTTGCGGCAAGTGGGGGCCACTCTTCATCGCGGCCTCTCTTGTTGCGGAGCACAGGCTCCAGACGCGCAGGCTCAGTAATTGTGGCTCACGGGCCCAGTTGCTCCGTGACATGTGGGATCTTCCCAGACCAGGGCTCGAACCCTTGTCCCCTGCATTGGCAGGCAGATTCTCAACCACTGCGCCACCAGGGAAGCCCTGCTCTCTTCTTTCTTTAAATTTTTTATTATTTAAAAATTTTTTTCTTAATAATTATTTTAAAATTTTATTTTAATAAATTAAATTTATAATATTTTCTTTCTCTAAGTTTGCGTTGTGTGGCTGACAGTCTTAGTACTCTGGCCATGTTTCAGGCATGTACCTCTAAGGTAGGAGAGCTGAGTTCAGGACAGTGGTCCACCAGAGACTTCCTGGCTCAAAATAATATCAAACAGTGAAAGCTCACCCATAGATCTCAATCTCAATGCTAAGACCAAACTCCACTCAAAGACCTGCAAGTTACAGTGCTGGACACCCTATGCCAAAAAACTGGCAGGACAGGAACACAACCCAATCCATTAGCAGAGAGGCTGCATAAAATCATAATAAGGTCACAGACACCCCCAAAAAGAACCAGAAAGCCATGATCCAACCTCATCCACCAGAACTAAGCACCAGTTCCCTCCAACAGAGAGCCTACACAACTCACTAAACCAAGCTTACACACTGAGGGCAGACACAAAAAACAACGAGAACTACGAACCTGCAGCATGTGAAAAGGACACCGCAAAAACAGTAAGCTGAGCAAAATAAGACAGAGAAACACAGAGCTGATGAAGGAGCAAGGTAAAAACCCGCCAGAACAAACAAATGAAAAGATAATAGGCAGTCTACCTGAAACAGAATTCAGAGTACTGATAGTAAAGATGATCCAAATCTTCTAAATAGAATGGAGAAAATACAAGAAACGTTTAACAAGGACGAGGAAGAACTAAAGAGCAACAATGATGAACAACAAAATAAATGAAATTAAATATGCTTTAGAAAGACTCAATAGCAGAATAACAAGCAGAAGAATGGATAAGTGACTAGGCAGATAAAATAGTGGAAATAACGGAGCAGAATAAAGAAAAAGAAAATGAAAAGAATGGAAGAGAGTCTCAGACTTCTGGGAAACAATAAAACTCGAGGAAACTATAAAACTCTTGAGGAAAACATATGCAGAACACTCTATGACATAAATCACAGCAAGATCCTTTTTGACCCACCTCCTAGAGAAATGGAAATAAAAACAAAAATAAACAAATGGGACCTAATGAAAGTTAAAAGCTTTTGTACAACAAAGGAAACAATAAACAGGATGAAAAGACAACCCTCAGAATGGGAGAAAATATTTGCAAAGGAAGCAACTGACAAAAGATTAATCTCCAAAATTTACAAGCAGCTCATGCAGCTCAATATCAAAGAAACAAACAACCCTATCCAATAAATGGGCAGAAGACCTAAACAGACATTTCTCCAAGGAAGATATACATATTGCCAACAAACACATGAAAGGATTCTGAACATCACTAATCATTAGAGAAAATCATATCAAAAGAAAAAGTGGTATCACCTCACACTAGTCCGAATGGCCATATCATCAAAAACTCTACAAACAATAAATGCTTGATAGGGTGTGGAGAAAAGTGAACCGTGTTCCACTGTTGGTGGGAATGTCAGTTGATACAGCCACTATGGAGAACAGTATGGAGGTTTCTTCAAACTAAATATAAAACTACCATACAACCCAGCAATCTCACTACTGGGCGTATACCCTGAGAAAACCATAATTCAAAAAGAGTCATGTTTCGCGATATTCATTGCAGCTCTATTTACAAAGCCAGGAGATGTAGGCAATCTAAGTTTTCATCGATGGATGAATGAATACAGAAGATGTGGCACATATATGCTTTGGAATATTATTCAGCCATTAAAAGAAATGAAATTACTTGTAGTGAGGTGGGTGGACCTAGAGTCTGTCAAACAGTGAAATAAGTTAAAGAGAAAAACAAATACCGTACGCTAACACATATATATGGAATAAAAAAAATGTTCTGAAGAACCTAGGGCCACGACAAGAATAAATATGTACATGTAGAGAATGGACTTGAGGACACGGGGAGGGGAAAGTAAGCTGGGACGACTTGAGAGAGGGGAATGGACATATATACACTACCAAATGTAAAATAGATAGTGGAAAGTACTCACATAGAACCGGGAGATCAGCTCAGTGCTCTGTGAGCCCTTAGAGGGGTGGGATAGCTAGGGTGGGAGAGAGACATAAAAGGGAGGAGATAATGAGATATATGTGCATGTACAGCTGATTCACTTTGTTATAAAGAAGAAACTAACACACCATTGTAAAACAATTATACTCCAAGAAAGATGTTTAAAAATAAAAAGGAAAAGATTGCTTTGGCTATTGGGGCTCTTTTGTGTTTCCTTACAATTGGCTATTTGGGTTCTTTTCTGTTTCCATACAAATTGTGAAATTATTTTAGTTCTGTGAAAAATGCCATTGGTAGTTTCATAGGGATTACATTGAATCTCTAGATTGCTTTGGGTAGTAGAGTCATTTTCACAAAGTTGATTCTTCCAATCCAAGAACACAGTATATCTCTCCATCTATTTGTATCCTCTTTAATTTCTTTCTTCAGTGTCATAGTTTTCCGCATACAGGTCTCTTGTCTCCTTAGGTAGGTTTATTCCTAGGTATTTTATTCTTTCTGTTGCAATGGTAAATGGGAGTGTTTCCTTAATTTCTCGTCCAGATTTTTCATCATTAGTGTGTGGGAAACGAGATTTCTGTGCATTAATTTTGTATCCTGCAAATTTACCAAATTCATTTATTATCTGTAGTAGTTTTCTGGTAGCATCTTTATGTTTCTCTATGTATAGTATCATGTCATCTGCAAACAGTGACAGCTTTACTTCTTTTCAGATTTGGATTCCTTTTGTTTCTTTTTCTTCTCTGATTGCTGTGGCTAAAACTTCCAAAACTATGTTGAATAATAGTGGTGAGAGTGGGCAACCTTGTCTTGTTCCTGATCTTAGAGGAGATTGTTTCAGTTTTTCACCATTGAGGACGATATTGGCTCTGGGTTTGTCATATATGGCCTTTATTATGTTGAAGTAAGTTCTCTCTATGCCAACTTTCTGGAGGGTTTTCATCATAAATGGGTGTTGAATTTTTTCGAAAGCCTTTTCGCATCTATTGAGATGATCATATGGTTTTTCTCCCTCAATTTGTTAATATGGTTTATCACGTTGATTTGCGTATATTGGAGAATCCTGGCATTCCTGGGATTAACCCCACTTGGTCATGGTGTATGATATTTTTAATGTTCTGTTAGATTCTGTTCACTAGAATTTTGTTGAGGATTTTGGCATCTATGTTCATCAGAGATATTGGCCTATGGTTTTCTTTTTTTCTGGCATCTATGTCTGCTTTGGTATCTGGGTTATTGTTCCCCCCTAGAACTAGTTTGGGAGTGTTCTTCACTCTGCTATATTTTGAAAGAGTTTGAGAATGATAGGTGTTAACTCGTCTCTAAAAGTTTGATAGAATTCACCTGTGAATCCATCTTATCCTGGACTTTGTTTGTTGGAAGATTTTTTAATCACAGTTTAAATTTCAGTGGTTGTGATTGGTCTGTTTATATTTTCTATTTCTTCCTGGTTCAGTCTCGCAAGGTTGTGCTTTTCTAAGAATATTCCCATTTCTTCCAGGTTGTCTATTTTATTGGCATATAGTTGCTTGTAGTAATGTCTCATGATCCTTTGTATTTCTGCATTGTCAGTTGTTACCTCTCCTTTTTCATTTCTAATTCTGTTGATTTGAGTCTTCTCCCTTTTTCTCTTATTTGTCTGGCTAATGTTTTATCAATTTTGTTTCTCTTCTCAAAGAACCAGCTTTTAGTTTTATTGATATTTCCTTCATTTCTTTTTCATTTATTTCTGATCTTTATGATTTCTTTCCTTCTGCTAACTTTAGGGGGGTTTTGTTCTTCTTTGTCTAATTGTTTAAGTGTAAGGTTAGGTTGTTTATTTGAGGTTTTTCTTGTTTCTTGAGGTAGGAATGTATTGCTATACACTTCTCTCTTAGTACTGCTTTTGCTGCATCCCATAGGTTTTGGGACATCGTGTTTTCATTGTCATTCGTTTCTTGGTATTTTTTGATTTCCTCTTTGATTTCTTCAGTGATCTCTTGGTCATTTAGTAGTGTGTTGTTTACCCTCCATGTGTTTGTATTTTATACATTTTTTTCCTGTAATTAATATGTAGTCTCATAGCATTGTGGTCAGAAAAGATACTTGATACAATTTCAATTTTCTTAAATTTAACAAAGCCTGATTTGTTACCCAAGATATGATCAAACCTGGTGAATGTTCCATGAGAAGAAAGTTTATTCTGTTGTTTTTGGATGGGATGTCTTATAAATATCATTTAAAGTCCCTCTTGTTTAATGTATCATTTAAAGCTTGTATTTCCTTATTTATTTTCATTTTGGATATCTGTCCTTTGGTGAAAGTGGGGTGTTAAATTCTCCTACTATGATTGTGATACCATTGATTTCCCCTTTTATGGCTGTTAGTATTTGCCTTATGTATTGAGGTGCTCCTATGTTGGGTGCATAAATATTTACAATTGTTATTTCTTCTTGGATTTATCCCTTGATCATTATACAGTGTCCTTCTTTGTCTCTTGTAATAGTCTTTATTTTAAAGTCTATTTTGTTTGATATGAGAATTGCTACTCCAGCTTTCTTTTGATTTCCATTTGCATGGAATATCTTTTTCCATCCCCTCACTTTCAGTCTCTATGTGTCCCTAGGTCTGAAGTGCATCTGTTGTAGACAGCGTATATACAGGGTTTTTTTGGTATCCTCTTAGCCAGTCTATGTTTTTTGGTTTGAGCAGTTGATCCATTTACATTTAAGGTAATTATCGATATGTATGTTCCTATTACCATTTTCTTAATTATTTTGATTTTTTTGTAGGTCTTTTCCTTCTCTTTTGTTTCCTGCCTAGAGAAGTCCCTTTAGCATTTGTTGTAAAGCTGGTTTGGTTTTGCTGAATTCTCTTACCTTTTTCTTGTCTGTAAACCTTTTAACTTCTCTGTGAATCTAAGTGAAATCCTTGCTGGGTAAAGTAATTTTAGCTGTAGCTTCCGTAGTTTCTTTCTCCTTTGATTTATCCTGTACGGGACCTCTGCCTTTCATGGACTTGACTATTTCCTTTCCCGTGTTAGGGAAATTTTCAACTAAAATCTCTTCAAATATTTTCTCAGACCCTTTCTTTTTCTCCTCTTCTGGGACCCCTATAATTAGAATGTTGGTACGTTTAATCTTGTCCCTAGATGTCTCTGAGACTGTCCTCCTTTTTTTTTTCTTTATTCTGCTCTGTGGTAGTTAGTTCCACTATTTTATCTTCCAGGTCACTTATCTAGTTCTTCTGCCTCTGTTCTTCTGCTATTGATTCCTTCTCGAGAATTTTAAATTTCATTTATTTTGTTGTTCCTCATTCTTTTTTTGCTCTTCAGTTCTTCTAGGTCCTTTTTTTCTTGTCTTCTTTTTTTCCATTCTATTTCCAAGATTTGGGATCATGTTTACTATCATTACTCTGAATTCTTTTTCAGGTAGACTGCCTATTTCCTCTTCATTTGTAAGGTCTGGTGGGTTTTTACTTTACTCCTTCATCTACTGCATATTTCTCTGTCTTCAATTTGCTTAACTTGCTGTGTTTGGTGTCTCCTTTTCACAGTCTGCTGGTTCGTAGTTCCCGTTGTTTTTGGTGTCTGCTCCCACTGGATAAGGTTGCCTCTGTGCATTATGTAGGCTCCCTGGTGGAGGGACTGCTGCCAGTGTTCTAGTCAATGAGGCTGGATCATGTCTTTCTGGGGGACAGGACCACGTCCAGTGGTGCGTTTTGGGGTATCTGTGACCTTATTATGATTTTAGGTAGCCTCTCTGCTAATGAGCATTGTTGTGTTCCTGTCTTGCTAGTTGTTTGGCATAGGGTGTCAAGCACTAGAGTTTACTGGTCGTTGATTAGAGCTGGGTCTTTGCATTGAGACATAGATCTCTGGTAGATCTTTCGCTGATTGATATTACTTGTGTCCAGGAGTCCTCTGATGGTCCAATGCCTTGAACTCAGCTCTCCCACCCCAGACGCTCAGACCTGACACCAGGCTGGAGCACCAAGACCCTGTCAGCCACACGGCTCAGAGAAAAGGAGAAAAAAAAAGTAACAAAATAAAGTAAAATACAAAGTTATTAAAATAAAAAGTAAAAATATTATTAAAATAGAAATATTGAAAATGTAATAAAAAAATAGAAGAGAGCAACCAAACCAATAAACAAATCCACCAATGACAACTGGCGCTAAAAACTATACTAAGACACACATGAAAATCAGAAACTAGTCAGTCAGATACAGCAAACCCTAAGTCTACAGTTGCTCCAAAAACCACCACCTCAATTTTGGGATGATTCATTGT
The DNA here is from genome assembly GCF_028023285.1 of Balaenoptera ricei. Lineage (NCBI taxonomy): Eukaryota > Metazoa > Chordata > Mammalia > Artiodactyla > Balaenopteridae > Balaenoptera > Balaenoptera ricei. The sequence continues at coordinate 52,446,709 of NC_082640.1, read as the reverse complement.
CTATTCAAGTATTCCACAGATGCACGGTACATGGTACAGTTCATTGTGGAGATTTAATCCAGTTCTCCTGAGGCCACATGGAGAAATTTCCCTTTCTCGTCTTTGTGCGCACAGATCCTGGGGTTCAGCTTTGGATTTGGCTCTGCCTGTGCGTGTAGGTTGCCCTTGGCATCTGCTCTTCACCCAGACAAGAGGGGGTTAAAGGAGTTGCTGATTGTGGGCTCTGGCTCACTCAGGCTGGTGGGAGGGAGGGGTACAGAATGCAGGGTGAACATTGCCGGCAGAGACCGGCCTGATATTGCTACAGCCTGAGGCGTGCCATGTGTTTTTCTGGGGACGATGTCCCTGGATCAGGGACCCTGGCAGTGGCAGGTGGAACAGGCTCCCAGGACGGGAGGTGTGGATAGTGACCTGTGCTTGCACACAGGCTTCTTGATCGCTGCAGCAGCAGCCTTAGCATTTCATGCCCGTCTCTGGTATCTGCACTGATAGCTGCAGCTCATGCCAGTCTCTGGTACTCGTTTAGGCATTGCTCTGAATCTCCTCTCCTTACACACCCTGAAACAATGGTCTCTTGCCTCTTAGGCAGTTCCAGACTATTTTCCGGACTCCCTCCTCGCTAGCTGTGGCACACTAGCCCCCTTCAGGCTGTGCTCACGTAGCCAACCCCAGTCCTCTCCCTGGGATCTGAGCTCCGAAGCCCATGCCTCGGCTCCCAGCGCCCACCCACCCTGGCGGGTGAGCAGACAATTCTCTCAGGCTGGTGAGTGCTGGTTGGCACTGATCCTCTGTGTGGGAATCTCTCCGCTTTGTCTTCTCCACCCCTGTTGCTGCATTTCCATCACTCCAAAGATTCCCCCACCACCCACCCCTCTCTCCTCTAGTGAAGTGGCTTCCTAGTGTGTGGAAACTTTTCCTCCTTCATAGCTCCCTCCCAGAGGTGCAGGTCCTGTCCCTATTCTTTTGTCTCTGTTTTTTCTTTTTTCTTTTGCCCTACCCAGCTATATGGGGAATTTCTTGCCTTTTGGGAAGTCTGTGTCTTCTGCCAGCGTTCAGTAGGTGTTCTGTAGGAGTTGTTCCACGTGTAGATGTATTTTTGATGTATTTATGGGGAGGAAGTCTTACTCCTCTGCCATATTGAAAGTCCTCCCCCACGTTTATGCGCTTTATCTTTGACACCCGTGCCAGCTGTAACTGTACTTGAGCTAGAGAAATTATTAGGGAAATGTCAGTGCTATTACAGTGATGCTGGAATATCCGAGAAAGTTGGTTGATTTTCAGGGTTTTAAAAGGCAATGCTCCTTTTTCCCAACATAATAGCAAATCTTTGTGTCAGCGTATGTTGACCTTGCCCCCACATAGTTATAGCAGTCCCAAGGACACATCCGGTATTCTCTCTGGCTGATGCACGAAGGGTGGCCAGAGAACAGTGACATCTCTCTTTTATGATTGTGTTTCCTGTCAATGTGCCATGTAGCATATTCTGCCCTCCATTCCCACCTGCCCCTTTCACAGATGAGAAAACTGAGTCTTAGAGAAAGATTGCAGTGTAAGTTCACACAACTGGTGCACTCTTGCTTCTCCAAAAGTCCAGGGTCTTCTCTACCACACCAGGCTTTATCTGGGCTGTTATTAGCTAAAGAGACCCAATGTCAAAGCAAATGAACCCCTGTACGGCATTCTAGAAATATTTTTTCTATATCACTTCCATCTGTATTCTGACCACTGCCTCCTCGATCAATGATTGAAAAACATGTACCTGCATGCAAGACATGACAGAGCTAATGCTTCCCTCCCCCAAAAAGAATATGGAAATTACAATTCTCGGGGGATTCCTAAGGGAAGCATGCATCTTTCAGGGGAGAAAACCTGGCACATTCTTTATCAAAGCATTGTGGACATGTTCAGAGCCAGCTTAGTATATAATGCTAGGAATTCTTGGAGCATCTCTCCCCAGTGCTTTGCTTTTTCCACTAAGTGAACCAAGCAAGAGAGGGGAGACTGCCTCCTGGATCCTGATTCAGAGGCTTCTGCCTGAATCAGGTAAGCCCTGGACATAGAACAACTCTCCTGACTCATCTGCTTCTGGCCTGTCATCTGGGCTCTTAGGAAGCTTCACGTTTTTCCCCACTCTATTCAGGGTTAGAGCACATCTCAGCAAGAGTGTGGGAACCATTCCAGGACTATTTGAGCAATGTCCATGTGGGTGCACTCAACAAGCAACCACCGAATAGATAAACCACAAATAATTGTCTGTGAACATAGAATTTCTACCAAAAGTATTTTGAAGACCCTGCTTGTCTACTGTAAAAGTTGTCTCTTTTCCCCTTTGAGCTCCCCTGTCCCTCTCAGCTGCCCAACAGCAGTATTGCTTGGTGTAACTGGCTTATCTGATATGAAAAAGGAGGGAGAAATGGGGTCTGAGAGCTTAGCTTTTCCAATATTTATGAGAAGATGCCTATGCTTATCCCACTTGTCTACCGATGTACCTGTTTATTAGGAAAATCATTGTCTTCAGTGATGAAACCAGAAGTGTCTGGGATATGTGCTTTATTGTGGCTTTAACAGCATGAAAAGATGAAAGAAATCTGTAAACCAAATAATTTCTCCTGCTGAACCAGGGAAGCCATAATGTAACTGGAGAGAAAGTCTATCAATGCATTTTGGTTATAAGGTGTTCTTTCCATACACTTCGTCAATATTTTCAAAAAAGTTCGGTTTTGTTGATTTTTGTAGTTTAGGGAGCATGTCTTCTATGAGCTATTCACACCTGTTCACATTAGGTGCTTAATAGATCTTTATTCTGTGTAGGTGACTGCCCAAGACAAACCATGTGTGTTAATAGCTCAGGATGATGCAGCCCATGTAATTCCTCATTTGGGGGATGCCATTTGACTAAGTAGGTGATTAGTTCATTAATGAGAACATACGCTGTTCCTAGTCAAAAACTTTGTCCATCAACAAAGTCACACCATCAAAGAAAAAGAGGCATGGGAAATCTCTATAATTTCTGCTCAATTTTGCTGTGAACCTAAAACTGTTCCAAAAAATAACGTCTGTATATAAACAACCAAGGGCCGAGGGAGAGTCTCCAACGAAGAAGCAAAGTGGAAGCAGTGCCTCTTCCCAAGATTTACAACAGGAGCTTGTTGGAGCAGGTGTGTGGCACCTCATCAGAGGGCGGAGAAAGGGAGGGAGGGAAGGAGGAAGGAAGGAAGGAAGGAAGGAAGGAAGGAAAGTTCTGGTACATTCTTAATTGATTTTCATTATCTGGGAACACAGCCAAAACAATCCAGTTATTCTTTGTGGAAACATGAAAGAGCGACTTGAGTAATGTTAAAATGTGCCAGGTGACTTTCATTCTTTACTTTTAGATACATTTCCTCTCCTTGGATGACTAAGAGCTGGAGAAAATCGGATAACCATATATTTCATCCCTTTTATTGGAGCCATGCCAGCCAGGCAGAGTTTGTAGCTTTGAGGACAATGCATATTTTTTGAATTTGAATTAGGAAAATAGTTGTGGAGAATGGGAAGTACCTCTTTTCTTTTTTTGACACATAGCTTACATCAAGTGGCATATTTCCCCTGAACTTAGCGTGCTGGGATTTTAGGTCATCACCTGTAAACATGTGATCTATTCGGAGGGTACTGGGAAAGAGGAACATCACTCTGCTCTCCACCTGTTAGGCTTTTTCTGATATAATGCATATTTTTGTGTTAGTGTACTTGGGGTAATGGAGCCATGGGGGCCGACTCTCAGGTCTGGTTTAGATGAGGGATTTCAAATCTTAGTCTTCTTAATACCTTAATGTGAAGTGGTGCTTTGCTTTTAATTCTTATAAGTCTGATGCAGACCTTGAGCATCAATACAGATGTGCTTTGCTATTTAGTGTTTCTCTTACAGCTCTCATTCCATTACTGGTCTTTCTAAAGAAGTTTCGTTAAAGAAGCCCCATTGTGAAAAGCTAATATAGGAGAGAATTGAGTATCTGAAACAGTTTCTCAATTTAGCTGAATTAAATACTGTTGATCTTTGAAAGACAATACCATTTTTATTTTGAACACTATATAAAATTCCATAAACATTTATTAGGAAATATCAAACCACAAACTGGTGCTTTCTTTGATCATAGGTTTATTTATTGAGAAATTACCAATTGATAAAACATTTTTTATTTAGATTTTGGTTCTTACATCTGCCATTTAATAGCTAAGTAAATTTCTTTATTTACTAAGGGGTGTTGAGGTCCCTAACTATAATTGTGGATTTATTTTTCAGTTCTTGTAGTCTTTCCTCATATATTCTGATGTTGTTTGTTAGGTACATACTGATCTAGGATTGCTTCGTCTTCTTGCGGAATTAACGCCTGTACATGTCAGCATGGATTAAAAAAGACCCGTATGTCATCTACGAGAAACCCACTTTAAATATAAAGACTTACACAAGTTAATATCAAAGGAATGAAGAAACATATACTAACACTAATCAAAGGAAAGAATAGGTATTTAACTTCAGACAGAGCTGGCCTGAGAACAAGGAAGTTAATTGAGGTAAAGTGGCACTTTTTCCATTAGAACTATGAACATATTAATCATAGTCATTTAAAAATTCTTGTGTGGTAATTCCAACATCTGTTGCATCTGTGAGTATAGTTCTTTTGAGGACTTTTCCTCTCCAAATGGTTTTGTGTTTGTTTGTTGCCTTTTGGCATGCCTTACGCTTTTTTTGTTGAAATCCAGGCCAGTTGTATTGGTTAATAGGTTCTTGTAAATACACTTTTCTAATGAGACTTTATGTTAATCTGGCTTGGAGTTGGGTTGTGTGTAATGTTTGCTGCAGTTGTAGGTTCTAGAGGCTAAAAATTCCTGCAGTGGGCTTGCATTTGCTTCTCTTTTTTGATTTGGGCTTCCTGAGTATGCCTCCTCGGAGAGGGTCTGGGTCTTGTAGCTCTTTGGCTGTAACCCACTGTTCTTATACTGGAGCCCTGTTGGTTTGGAGTGAGGTGTTGTGGATGGGGAGCTTTCTATAAACTTATGATTATACCTCAGTCTTCATGTGGACCTGTGTTTCTGCGCTGTGAGTTCCCAAGTTTTTCTCCAGTGGAATAGGTATTCTTCTAACTCCTAGTCCCTGCCCCGCTGCCGTCCTCCCAATCTATTTCCTTGAAGTGCTAGTCCCTCTTGACTCTGTCCTACCCCCTGAGGTGAGACAGGAAGACTAGAGGGTTGGAGTGCAAGGATGCCCTTCTCTCTTACGGGATAAGGCTCTGGTAAAGTCTTTCCCTTCTAGAGTAGATCTTTGTTTTAGCAAATGTTAGCGTGTATTTCACAATGATTAGTCTTCCCCTGCCAGAGAAAAAAAGAGATTTTTTGGATCTTCACTTTGACCGCCTTACAGGACTCATGGAGGTTAAAGCCCATGAAAGTGTTGGAGGCCCCTTGAGGTAGTTGCCGCCCAAGTTTTTTTGGTCTCATATTAGCTCGTACAGCCTTCAGCAATAACCAAATTTATTATTTAAGTGTTTTTGCCAGTTTTGGGCTTCAGCAACTTCTCCAGATAAACAGTCTCCACCTTGACTCTCCATGTTTCCTTGTCTCTGCAGATTTCTGGGTGGTGATTGCCCTGAGACCTCAGTTCTCTAATGGGGCCAAGACTAGTCAGTGACTTTCAGTTAGTCCAGGCTTTTCTCATGGTAAAGATGGATGTGACGACTTCCAAACTCTTTTCATGTTGGAACTGAATCTGGGAATCCCTTCATATGCTCTTTCAGTTAGAGTTAGTGGTTAACAGTCAGGAATTTTCAAAGGTAGATGTCCTTGAAATTTGAAATGAAAGATTGCAAAGCTAAATAAATGTCATATGTTCCATTTACTGTTGGAATCAGCGAGAATCTCAATGCTGCTGCCTTGAAGCATTCAGTGTTCTTGGTCCTTGTCTTCAAGGATGTTGAGAGAGTTATGTATCTAACCAGGAGATATAAATAGTAGCTAGCATTTACTGATCACCTACTATGTATGAGATACTGTTTTAACGGCTATATTCCTATATTAATTAATTAATTAAACCCCTAAGAAAACCCAATGTGATACATACCATTGTTCTCCTCATTTTCCAGATAAGGACACTGAGGCCCAAGATGCTTAAGTAACTTGCTCAAATTCACATGACTCAAGAGTCTTAAACAAGCCCCAGATCTCATGCTCTTAACCACTGTGCTTTACCTCTCTGTAACAATTATGTGCAGATAATATACTGATACGAATTCATAATAAGGCAAACAGTAATAAGGGCAGTAAAATTTCCTCTGACATTTCATGGTAGCAGAGTTAGGGGACTTACTCCTCCATAGGAATTCAGGGAAGAGTTATCATTTTAAGTTGTTAAAGTTAAGATTTAACAAGCTCTTGTGGTAGGAGAAGTTTGGGGTACAGAAAAAATGGTGGTCCGGCCCAGGGACTCATAAACAATGTTCCGTGAAAAAGAGGGACAGATGCCTGGAATGAAACATCAGACTGGGAGAGCTGAACTCTTTTCTTTCTTTTTTTTAAAAATAAATTTATTTATTTATATTTGGCTGCGTTGGGTCTTCATTGCTGCACGCAGGCTTTCCCTAGTTGCAGCGAGCAGGGGCTACTCTTCGTTGCGATGTGTGGGCTTCCCATTGCGGTGGTCTCTTGTTGTGGAACAGGGGCTCTAGGCACATAGACTTCAGTAGTTATGGCATTTGGGCTTAGTAGCTGTAGCTCACGGGCTCTAGAGCACAGGCTTAGTAGTTGTGATGCACGGGATTTGTTGCTCTTTGGCATGTAGGATCTTCCCAGACAAAGGCTCGAATCCGTGTCCCCTGCATTAGCAGGTGGATTCTTAGCCACTGCACTACCAGGGAAGTCCTGAACTGTTTTCTGAATTAGAGCTTTTGAATTAAACAAATGACAGGGTCACCCAGGTGTTTGAAGAAAATCAATGTGTAGCAGAGTACAGGGAGAGCTGAAGAGAGAGGGAAGGGATGCAGCGTTGTGAGGTGGGAAGGGGCAGAATGTCAGGACTGATGAGGATGCCTGAGGTTTGGGGTGTGCAGTCAGGGAAAGGGAGGAATCAGAAATGACTCTAGCATTTGACATTTGTGTACCTCGATAGTGATGCCATAGTTTGCTAAACACCAAATTTTATATATATGTGCATATATATATTTACATACACACATATACACACACATATATGTAATATATGTGAAAATATGAATTTTAAGTGAAATTGGAGCCATTAGAGGAGAATCCCTCAAATACTCCAGCTTTCTGGGTTGTTATAATTATCTGGGCTTGAACGTTCGCGGGGCGAATTTTCTAATAGCCAGAGAAAAAAGGGGAGTTTTGTCTGTGGTAACTCCCTCAGAAGAGGGCTCTGTCATTTCTTCGGAAGAGACATACTTCTATTAAGTATAACATCTAAGGAGAATTTAACTCAAAGGGAACAGTGGAAATAACAAAGGATTGTGTCCTCACCTTCCACTCCCACTAGGACATCACAAAATTGTCGAGGTTAACCTTTGAAATCTTCCAGCTTTGGAAAACGTCGACCAAACACTGGGTCTGTTTTTCTCTCCTTGCAGCCCTTCTAAGGGTATTTCTTTACCGTTTGACTGGAATAACAAAATATTTCCCACTTTCTGATCCTTGTGAAAAGTTTTCCACAGCCAACAATTTATCAGATTATTAGAGGAGAGAACAGCGAGACGTTTAGAACTTGGTGCTTTTTGGGGTAAAAAGAATTTTAAGGGGAAGACTGAGCTGCATTCTTTCTCCTAGAAATACAATTTCAGGCTTCCTAATGACTTACAGACCATGTTTATTCTTTTGTTCTTACCTGACTGCATCCTTTACTGCTTGAATTTTTTTACTTTTAGTGACAATAACAAAAATCATTTCCCTTCAGTACTTAATTTTGGCAATTTAAGCAATAGCCAGAGGGTTAGTGTGTTGGGTTTGCAATTTTCCCCTTTGTACAAACAACAAACTCTGGAGAAATCACCACTCTTGTCACAAGTTGTTTCTTCTCTCTGAGTCACATACCCAGCTGTTTCTCTCCAGAAATCCTAGAGGCATTACATTAGAGGCATTTAAAATTTCCAGCTTGAAGGTATTTTACAGATAATCCCATCTGAGACTTCCATTCCATTCATGAGGAAACAAGGCCCAGAGAGATTAGCTGTGCTTCTGACAGGCACAGTTGGCCTTTAGTGGATACAAGATGGGAAACCACGGCTTCTGACTTCTAGTCTAGTGGTCTTTTCTTTACACAGTGTTGGGACGAATTACAAGAGGTAAAGTCCAAAATTAGTTCAACAACCTGCATTTGTCTTTTTTGAAAACTAAGTGATTGATAAATAAAAATAGAAATATTAAATATAGGTTGACATGAAAATACGTAAAACATTACCCTGTTTTGGGGCGTTTGCTCAGACCACTAGGGACAGCCTAGGGGTGACCAGCCAGCAGAGGGAGGAAAGCCCAGGGAGGAAGCCCCAGAAGCCCTGTTGGTAGAGAAAGTGAGCCTTAGAGCTGGCAGACAAACTGGGCTGGGCTCTTGTGAGTAGTGAGAGAGAAGACACAGGAGCCCAACAGGTTTCCACAGGACCCGTCTGCACATTTCTCTGCAGCTGAAATGCACAGGTGTAGACAAGTCGGGTGTCCTTCCTTGTGAGTTTTTTTTTTTTTTTTTTTTTTGCTCTTTCGTTCATCTTAGATCCTTTTAAGACTACATGGCATATGGAGACTCTGCCAAACCACTCAGCCATTTAATCTCCATCTCGCTGTCACCCCTCACCTTCTAAATCGATCCAGATAGTGAGAGGAGAGACCAAGGAAGAGTGTGGTTAGTCTCATACACTTCAAAAGGGGGAGGTACCAATTTCTCTTGTACATTTCCTGAAACTAGAAAAAATGGCACAAGACATAAATCCAAGACAAATTGAGCAGATTGATATTCTTCAAATTAGAACTAAAAATATTGTCATACATACATACTTGTATGTCATACATACAAGTCTAAGAAGGAGAATACAAGTGACAGCACACTGTGGGCCAGGAACTGTCCGACGTTATTTTCACTGAGCTGAAGCAAGAGGTCATGTCATTCCGCATGGCCAACAGGGAAGCAGGTGATGAGGGCGACTTGCTCAAGGCCAAAGGCCACACATTAGCATCGGCTTTCAACCCTTAATCATTATAGTTGAGCTTGAGGGTCAAGGCCAAGCAAAATCTCTGTGCCTCTCTGCTGGCCCAGGCTTGACATGGAAGCAGGTGGAGTACCATGCCCAAAGAAGTCATGGAGATAGCAACAACTCACCCACAGGATCATGGGGATGAAATAAAGGAAACCTCTTCTGTAACGCACCCAGGAAGGGCCCCACACATGATCATTAAGTAACTGATATCTGTATTATCTTGTTTAATTTTGCTATTGTTGACAAAGAGGCATTGAAAGGGGGTGGGTGTTCTGCTGGTTGGGTGTCCCTCAGGTATCTGAATGTAACATCTACAAACCACCCTCAGTGTGTCCCTTTCAGTTCTTTTCCCTATTTATTAAATTAAAACTCTGTCTTTGCATTCCTCAGAGTTGTCCTTGAATTCTGTCTCACCCTGTCACCCAGCTGCTGCATCCTCCATGTGTCTACATCAACTCTCAGCTTCCACCCGGCTCAGTGGTGGTCTCTCTGTGGACACTGGCAGATGATTCTTGCCACCACCTGGGCACTGACACTCCATCTCATCAGAGCAGCCACAAGTGTCAGCTGTGTCCTAGCATTCGCTGTCTCCCTCACTCAGAATAAGGGCCAAGTCTTCCCCATGCTCCCAGCTCCTCCACTTCCCAGCCAGCCACTCTGCTGGCTGCCATGGGAGCTCAGCCGTAACAGATACCTGTGTCCTGCAAACACTGGGCACGCCCGCCTCAGAGCCCTGCGTCAGCTCTTCTCTCCGAGCAGAAGCCTCTGCCCACACACATGTGCATACTTTCTTCTCACTTTCTTCAGCTCTTGGTATGAAAGCTCACTGCATTCAAGGAGCCTTCCCAGATTCCCCCGTGTATAACAGAACAGGGCCACACTCTCAAATTCTTCTTCATTTTCTCGGAGACACCATGTGTGTGTCCCTGTTTCTGTGTCCACTGCCTCTCCCACCTCAGTGAACTCCGTGAGCACAGGAGTTTGTTGTCTCTCCTCCTGCACCTCTAGGTCCTAGGTCAGTGCCTGGCACTTGGAAGGGCTCAAAGTGCTTTGGAAAGAAGGAAGAAATGGTAAGTGAGGTAGCTGGCTAGCTCTGCAGTCAGATCATTTTGGCTCAAATCCAAGTATGCACTGTTAATCTGGATGATGTAGGACAATTACTGTGTATTTCTAAGTTTTAGTTTCATAGCCCAAAAAATTAAGGTAATAATAGGAGGATAAATTAGGTAGCTTGTGTAGAATGGTGAGCCTAGCTCCTAGCGACAACAAAACTGACAGCAGGTGCCAGTTATCATTTGCAGTTTATTCACCCCAGGAATCTTACAAGTCCCTGTTGGCATCCTTCCCAGAAGAGCAGGCTAGACTTCAGTGGAGGGCCACCATCACCATGACCATGAATTTTTTCTAATTAACAGTAGCGTATCCTTCTCCAGTATTTTGGCTGAGATTAATGATTGTGTCTTGGGCCACACCTCACACTTCGGTGGAACCACGATGACACCTCCCACTCCTGATAAGAACTCTTTAACGATGGGTGGTGCTGCCTGTGTGTGGATGGGGTTCCTGAGAGCCCAGCTCTCGTCAAAGGCCAGAGGAAGGAAGGGATGTTAGCTGTGCGGGGAAGCACCAGGAGGACACTTTTAGGAACGCTGATGTACTTTCTCATATTTTGTGGGTTATGGTAGCAGTATGCCCCACCAAAGAATCTACTGTAGAAACTTCACATTTAATTAAGGTTCACTGCAGAGTTCCATTACATGGGTGTCTCACATGTATTTAAAACATGATTACTCAGCTACAAAAAAGAATGAAATAATGCCATTTACAACAACGTGCATGGACCTAGAGAGTATTATGCTTAGTGAAGTAAGTCAGACAATGACAAATAGTCTATGTTATCACTTACATGTGGAATCTAAAAAAATAAAACGAATGAATATAACAAAATAGAAGCAGACTCACAGAGAGAACAAACTAGTGGTTACCAGTGGGGAGAGTGATGGGGAGAGGGGCAGTACAGGGGAAGGGGAGTAAGAGGGACAAACTACTGTGCATGAAATAGATATGTAGCAAGGTTATACTATATTGTGCAGCATAGGGAAATATAGCCACTATTATGTAACAACTTTAAGTGGAGTGCAGTCTATAAAAATATTGACTCACACACAAAAAATTAAACATGATTCCATTCCCACAATCTCAATATCTACCACGGTGTTATGGAAGACTTTGACTAGGTAAAAACTCCCAGAAGTCAGTGGCTGCACCTGATATTTTCAGTACCACATGTCTTGCATGCAGCTCGAGTAATGCACAACCCATATTACAGAGTTTTTTAAATGCACTTTTGCTGATTGATAGCTCTGTTCATACCCAAGACTTGTATGTTATGTGATTTGTTCTAATGGGAACAGTTTGGGGAGGGAAAGGGCATTGTTGATAATTCTGAGAGAAAAACAAGACTGAATTGTGCTGTGCCAGGAAAATTCAGGGTATTCAGGGTTCCATTTCAACAAGGAATATCTCTCTCCATTAATGTCCATTGTGAGTTTTAGCATATTTGTCTCCTACTCTCTTTGTGTCTCAAAATCTGCCCCCAGATGGCAGCTACTTAGTGAACGTCAGTCTGTAACCTGGGGTAGTGTCTGTGTCCTGTGTGTAAAGGAAAAGACCATGAGACTAGGAGCATGTACAGCTCAACAATTAAAAGACAAATTGGTCAATTAAAGATGAGCAAAGGAACAGAATAAACATTTCTCTACAGAAGATATACGAATAGCCAATCAGTACAGGAAAACATGCTTAATATCATTAGGGAACTGCAAATCAAAACCACAATGAGATACCACGTCATACCCACCAGGGTGGCTATATCACAAAAGATATCATAACAACTGTTGGTAATGATATAGAGAAATTAGAACCCTTGTACATTGCTGGTGAGAAGGTAAAATGGTGCATCTGCTCTGCAAAACAGCATGGCAGTTCCTCAAACAGCTAAACATAGAGTCACCAAATGATTCATCATTTCCATTCCTAAGTATATATCCAAGAGAAATGAAAATATATGTTCACCCAAAAATTTACACATGAATGCTCATAGCAGTTATCCGTAATATACAAAAAGTGGAAAAAAACCAAATATTCACCAACTGATGAATGGATGATAAAAGATGTGTTTATCCACACAATGGACTATTATTCAGCAATAAAATGGAATGGAGTACTAGAGGTATGCTATCGATACAATATGAATGAAACGAAAACATTTTACTAAGTGAAACTAGAAACAAAAGACAAATATTTGTATGATTCCACTTATATGAATTACCTAGAATAGACAAATTCATGGATACAAAAAGTATCTTAGTGAACGCCAGGGGCTGGGGGTAGGGAGGAATGATGCGTGATAGCTGAAAAGCATAGAAGGTGTTTCTTACTGGAGTGAAAAAAATGATCTAGAATTAGATATTGATAACCAATGCATTGGTAATCAATTTGTGAATATACTAAAAACCACTGAATCGTCCACTCTTAAAGGATAATCTTTATGTTATATGAATTTTAGCTTGATAAAGCTGTTAGTTTTTTTAAAAAAGAATTTCGGTGATTTATAAACAGTATTAACCATAATGAATTTTACGGTTATATAATAAATTATATTTTACTTTTGATTTCTGTGACAATTTGAAAAAGATGTCCGTAGCTGGAGAGTGGGGAAGACTTAGGTGGGGGAGTAGAAGTGGGGAGGGAAGTCCCAATATGCAACTAAATTTGACCTCTCGGCAGCTCTATCTGTGATTCTCATTCTTCCAGTCAGAGATTCCAGAGATAAATCTGCTCCCAATGTGCTTCATCATTTAGTTATTCATTTCTTTGCCATTTATTGAGGATCTACTATGAGGCAGGATATCTGAAAAGACCTAGAGTTGCTCCCTCAATCCTTCTTGTCTTCGAACTAAACTCTACCTTTTCTTCAACATCTGTATATGGACTCAACTTGCAAAACAAAAATCATGTTGACATAACTTGCCACAATACCCACAATAAACCCTGGAATAGTGTATGTTCATTCACTGAAGAATACTAATTCTTGGACTTTATCAAAGGAAGTAAGGATCATTGTTATAGAAAAACGTGTCCATTTCAACTTTTCTCAAATAGGTAGGGTCTAATCAACCCCGATATTCAATAATCTGAGATAAATAAATTCCGTTATGTCCATATAAGAACAGGCTGCAGAGTTTGAACATGATACTGAGGATTTATATTCACTGACATGGAAGGAATTTCCTAATATATTATTGACTGAGAAATGCAGTTGGACCACAGCAGAGCCCTTATAAACACGTGGATTTATTTGATCTATACAGATAAGTGTGAAAGCAAGTATAGGGCTATGTTAACTGTAGGATCTTAATGGATATATGGGTATTCATTATAAAATATTGTCAAATTTTAAAAAATCTATATTATTCAAAATTCAAGGATTTTGTGAAATTTAGGGACACAGATTTACACTTTTGCAAATCTCTATAATGTTTGGCTTAATGAAAGGCAGATGATTTTTATATCTGCTCCTGCATTCAATCTTTTGTCACATGTAAATCTGATTGAAAATAATCCAGCTAAGACCGATTTGTAGTTCAAAAATAGATCAATATTTTGTTAGACTTTTCAGATAATCATGGATATTCTTCTTTGATATCACATAAAATTTAACATGTTGTAACTTATTAGAGTTTCGATATAATGTGGAAACTGATACTGTATCAATGAACTATTCATACTCTGTTACCTTGCACTCCATTGGTCTATAAGCAAGTATAGGGCTATGTTAATTGTAGAATCTAGATGGATATATGGGTATTCATTATAAAATATTGTCAACTTTTTTGTACATTTGAAATTTTCATAAGGTTATAAAAAGTAAATTATCCTCAAGAGTGGAACATTAATCCAGTTTTCTAGACTTCAAAGGGATTCCACAGAGATATTCTCCAATGTAAAAATTACCCTTGCATTCAGAAGTCCTATATTGTACTTGGAATATACATTTTACCCATGTGTGATTTTGTACATCATGCATTGGTCCTTTGGGAAATATTCGTTCACAGAGTTATGCAGATCATCCAAATGTTGACACAATATCCCACAGATCACTTGTGTTAATAGTCTCACCAATCTCATTAGAATACTATTTTAAGTATTGGGAAGCTGTCAGGCTCATGATGTTGGATACAAGTTTTCCAAAATTCAAATGTCCACTTTGAAATCTCAAATTTTAGTACTGTAAACAAATATTGTCAATTGTTTTCCTAGAAGTGACAGACTCCGTTCAATCATTTTCAAGAAAATATGTACCAAACACTCAAGTCACCATTTTTCTGCCAGTTGTTCTTACAAGTAAAAATGCTATTTCATGAGAAAAGCTTTGCCCTTCAGCACCTTGGGTTTCAGTTTGATTGTAGATGAGTGGTGTAGATTCATTCTAAATCATTTCTGGGAGCTGCTCTATTGGAGGGGATCTCCTTCACAGCTCTAGGATATGTTAAACTGAATGAAGATGGGAAAGGAAGTGTGGAGAGAAGGGTTGGCCCTTGGTAGCAAAGCAAACAGTAAGTCCTAAGGGTGAGATAAGTGACACACCCTCAGTGTGCCTCCCCAGTGAGAAGCCGAGCCCTGAGCTAACAGGTCTGCCTGAAGCCCTTTATCCCTGCCAGATTCCGCTGAGATCCAGAAAAGAAAAGAGGTGTCGGAGCACAGGATTTGTGATAATTGAGACGCTGGATGAACATTTAAAGAACGCAAATGAAAAGTGCTGGATAAATATGATTTATTCCATGTTCAAACACAAATATCAAGAGCCTACTGTGAAGTGTGCAATTTTAAAAAAGGGTTTCTTTTAATTTTAATTTTTCTCTTGAAGAACACAGAAATGTAGGAAGCCCTGGTTGCAGCATGTTCTAGGAGCTTGTGAGTTTACAGAGTTATGCAATGCAGAGAGTCACTTCTCAGGGGTTGTGGTCAGAGGGTCTGGTGACTCCTGCCCTGCGGCTGTTCCTTCGGAGGGTGTACACTTTCTTAGATCCAAGAGCTGCAGTGACACCTTCTGGTGGATGAGATGCACTGCAAGCTCTTTTCATGGACACACAGGCTTGAGGATAAAGGAGCAGAGAGGTATACTCGGTAGGAGGGTGGGCCCAAGGTCTCCTCCCATCCAGGATAGTTCAGGCCAAGCACCACTTCACAAAAGTGCCCCCAGACACTTGCATTGGCATGTAAGTGCCTACTCACCCAAAGAGGGCAAGACCTCACAGAGCTGCTTTGTCTAAAATGTTATGAAATTATAAATAAAATGTATTCCTTTTTATTGTTATGTCTCAGCCATTTTTTTGGCAGAATGTTCACTTTTATTTAGATTTTTAATATTTTCCACAGAGGTCTGTAATTAAAACAATTTAGTGAGAAGAGACATATTTATTTAGTTCTTTATTTTTGCAAGTAATCAAATTAAATAGAAAACAAAAGCTAGGATAAACAATAAAATTATATTTTAGCCAGGATGTTATAAATTCTCACATAAAGCTGGGGAAACAAACATTTGTGGTCTATCCCTTCCCCATGCTTAAAAACACAATGCAATATAAATTAAAAGGGAAGGTATCTTTATGGCTAGAAGTACACCATATAAGCATTCCCATCTAAGTTTATTGTAAACTTTTCTGTGAAGTTGCTATAGGCAAATGATATGTTACATTTTTAATATTTATTAAATAATTTCTATTTTTATGTATGTTTATCTTAAACCACCATCCAGAATTTTCTCTCTGTAAGAGATTCAAAGCAGAGGCTTATGTAAACCATGGAAGTCATGGCAAGATTATCTGAATATCTTTCTAAAACCTTCAAGCTCTCTGATTTAGTTCCAATACAGATGTTTTCATATGTTTCTCTTCTGTTTTTTAGAAGAAGTTTCTGTAGCTTGCCTACTTTGTTCCCTTCTATTCTGGGGGAAAAGGAGGAGGGAACAGCATTATTTTCCCAGGTAAACTTCCATGAAATTGAATTTAGCGACCACCAGAGGACTGAGTTGTTTGGTTTGCTTTTCACCCTCATTAACTCTCATGCAGGAGAAGACAGGAGACCTCTCCTTCCCGTGGAGAGTCCGCGGGGATTTTCCCATAGCACACTAGCCTTTAATGAGTGTGAGGGGTCAACAGACTGTAAGGATGAGAGGGAGGTCAGCTCTTCCGGGCTAATCTGTTCTTATATAAATGTTACTTGCTTTCTGTCATGTTTCTGAAACTAGCTATCAGCCGGAGACCGGTAACTGAAGACGATGTGTCAATTAAGTCAAATTACAAAATTTCGCATTCAATCTGTTATTTCAACATTTCCAAAATGATTGTTATCTTGCATCTTAAAGACTAGGATTTATTTAGCTGACGTTCAGTAGCCCCTTTGAGGATATTCCTATAACCCCCACTTTATTAACTTTTGAGAAAATACCAAGTTAAAAAATTAATATACACATGTGTATTTTACACACACACAGACACACACACACTTAGATCATTTTCCTAGCTTTGGACTCCTTGTATTTAATGATGATGACCACAGATGTTAATCATGCAAAATGATTTGCTCTTTGATCACATGTATTTAGTGTTAGAGTGGTTGCTCTTCCAAGCTATTGAATTTCTTTGAAGAGTTCAGATTGGCTCAATTAAATGTACTTATAGAATATTAAAAAGCACAGGAGCATAAGTGGCAAACTGACACCTTTTACTATCACCTTTCTGTCTTGCTCTTTATCAAGAATACCACGAGCTGGTTTCACTTCAGTGAGAGAATTAGGTTAAAATGTAAAATCTAGATGGTGAGTTCCATCAAGAGAGAATTTTTGCACACAGCCCGTGCCCCAACAGGATTTATCCATGAGTTTAAATCATAAAATTAAAGATGGTGTTTAAGTTTGAGGTGTTCTCTGAAAGAAATCAAGAATTAAAAATGTTGTGACCTTATAACTGTAAAAGTAGAGGTTTTCAAAGGACTGGGTTTTCTCAAAGAAAGTAGTAAAAACTGAATAATACCTCTTTCAATTGTCACATTTTTGTCGTTTTATTTTTCAATATACATTAAGAGCCTTTTGATGCAGCATTTATATCCATTATTTTCAAGTACAAAAAATAGACTCATGGTGAGCATATTTCCCTTTGTGTGATTTCACCATGTAAAGGAAATGGAAGTTTTAACAAAAGGATATTGCTCTGTATGCCTTGACATTCAAGTAGATGACTTTCATTTAATGTCAACATCATGTTCTTCTCCAGGTTGTTGTTGCTGTTCCAATTAGCTTGGGCTAACCATTCTATCTCAGATGTGAGAGCCAGATATTGGTATTTCAAATGACCATCTCTCCAAAATAATCATGTGTCAGAAGCTGTTAAACTGCCTAACATAACACTTTGTTCTTCTGTATTTCCAGGGACTAGCAAGTACATAAGAGTAAAACAAGTAATTATTTTTGATAAGCTTCACCTTATGAAAATAATATGAAATTGTATATTACTACAGATATAAAAACATTTGCAGCAACTCCAGTTTTAATGGCTTCTAAACTGGTACATAATTCATTAAATTTTGTGTTCTTTTCAGTTTTTTTATAATCTTTCTGGCAACCACCATAGGCTGTCTCTATTTGAGGGAAGAGGACCCCACATCTCCACATTTCCGACTTCCTTCACATTTCAATCTAGCATGAAGGAATCTCCTCCTCCTGCACGATGAAATCAGCAAGAGTACCCTGAATTTCTCCTGGTATATACTTTGATAAGATTTCTATATATTAAGAGGTGAAAATGTGGAGGAAAGCTGGTCCCCTCCACCAGGAAGTCCTCTCCAATAGGATTCCAGGTCCAGCTAAGCACAAGACATCACCCAAATCTTAAACCTAGAGTATAAGACAAATAGAACTTACCAGGATCAAAAATAGAAGCAAAAAAGAGCGTACACCAAAGGGAAAGGGTTGCGTTACACTGAGTTCCCTGAAAATAGAGCTGGGGAGTTCCATACAAAAAGCAACTGAGGAATGCTCTCTGCAGTTAGCCCTTAAAGAAGAGAGAAAGCGGGATTAGGAGGAGGGAAAACCTGACTCATACTGGGTTTGCCACTGTGAACTCTGGAGTTGTAACAGCCCTTCAGAAGGGTCCAAAGTTGAGGCAACGTGGCCAAGTCTTGGCTATGGAGACCCCGAGGAGGGGGCATAACTGTGATCTGACATTTTCAGCAGCTGAACTTCCTGTGGATCTATCCTGAAGAGCTCTAGGATGGAGCAACAAAGTATCTACTGTGGAAGCTGTGATGAGACAGTATGAAGGACATGGGTGGACTCTCTCTGCACACAAAAGTTAAGTGCTGGCTATGCATTCACCGAGGTTCTCAGCAAGGGGGAGCTGAGGTGAGTGTGGCTGATGCAGAACGTGATCTCACCATCACAGCCGTCCAGGGAGGGGAGTCAGACTTCCAGAAATCAGACAAACAGGAGAAAATTGGTTTAGAAAAATTAAAATTTCAGGAAAAATTTTCTGAAGAAATTTAGATAGTGTCTTCTGTGGGCGTGTGCAAGACTTGGTAATCAGGGGAGCCTTCTTTGAGGGGTGACAAGTGAGCTGACCTGAGAGTTAGGAAAGCAAGACCTCTGTGAAGACGCGGGGATGAGTGTTCCAGATATAGGGCTGGACGAGATAGGACAAATTGTCAGGTCACTGGATGGAGGATCATTGGCTCAGTTGTTGGGTGACCTTAAGGGAGCTAGTTCTGCCTGAGGAAAAAACTCACTAGCCAAGTAAAATTGGGATAAATGTTCTCTAAACTGAT
Source organism: Balaenoptera ricei (assembly GCF_028023285.1). Taxonomy (NCBI): domain Eukaryota; kingdom Metazoa; phylum Chordata; class Mammalia; order Artiodactyla; family Balaenopteridae; genus Balaenoptera; species Balaenoptera ricei. The sequence goes on along the minus strand of NC_082640.1, from coordinate 52,427,600 downwards.
GGATCTAGGTTCTTACTCTGGGTACCACCACATATAATTTCCTTTATCTTAAGCAGGTCTGTGAGAGAGGGATGGCCACTCACAGGTCTTGCTCAGTCTTTGCTCTTAGGGCCTATGACTACTTATCTATATCAGCTGATCCAAAAGGTAATGACTGGGATGGGGCCTGGGGGAGGACCATTTTCCTTATGGGCACTGGCTCTGAGGAAGCAGATGGTCTAATCAGGGGAGGAAACTGGATCAAAGATGGCCAGGGCAGCCAGCATTGTTACTCACGGGGGGTCCCATAAGGACCCAGTCTCCGTCTGGGATTTTAGGAAGCCTTTAATGTGTATCTTTGAGAATGACTGCAGACAAGGTGCAGATGAGGACGGTACTTTGAAGAAGTTGTAGGATAAAAGCAGAGATACCCAAACAAGGAGAGAAGTAGGTTATGGGCTTACTCTAGAGACAAAAGGACAAAAAAAAAAAAGCAAGCTGGGGTTGCAAATGTGAGGTTGGGCATCACTAAAGCAATGATGTGTCATGTGCTCTTTTTGCAGTTTGTTCAGTAATGAAGAAGAATTGGAAACTTGTAACGCTAGTGGGCATTTTTCTAGCCAACGAGGTTTTCTGCAACAATGCTGTGAAGGCAGTATGGAGTGGGGATTGAGACCAGAGGGAGGTAGTAAGGAAGCCAAAATGACATTTCATGAAAGCCCGGAGAGGGGGAGGGCTCTGGAGACAAGATGCACATCAGAAGTAAAATAATTTTTTACATCATTTTCTGACCCTCCAGGACTTGGTCTTGGAGACCTAAACAGGTCTGAAGACTTGAGTTTGTTCTTTCAGAAGTCTGAGCCAGTGTCTGTCGTCCATTAGAGGGCAGCTGCCTCCTCTGTGCCAAGGTGAGGAAGGCATACACCTGCCTCTCTTCCCTGAAGCGAGACTGCCTCTCATTGCTGGACACATCAGTTAGAGCCTGGCCACACAATAGGGACTGTGTCTTTTGAAGACAAGTTCATGATCAGTGGCAACCTCCTTCTCTGTCTGACTTACCCCCACAATCGATCAGTGAAGCATTGCATTTTCCTTTTCTCCACTGATTTCCCACATTGACGGGCATTTACTCCTCCCCCTCTGCCATTTATGGACTTAGCCAACAATCAAACCAGTTACAATATGTGAGTTATCATTCGTTCTTGTAAAGGATTTCAGCTATTAAAGCTCTGACTTAGGGCCTTCTCTGGTGGCGCAGTGGTTGAGAGTCTGCCTGCCATGCAGGGAACACGGGTTCGAGCCCTGGTCTGGGAAGATCTCACTTGCCTCGGAGCAACAAGGCTCGTGAGCCATAACTACTGAGCCTGCACGTCTTGGAGCCTGTACCCCGCAACAAGAGAGGCCGCGATAGTGAGAGGCCCATGCATCGCGATGAAGAGTGGACCCCGCTCGCCCCAACTAGAGAAAGCCCTCACACAGACATGAAGACCCAACAGAGCCAAAAATAAATAAATAAATTAATTAATTAAAAAAAAAAAAGCTCTGACTTAGACTTACATGAAAGGATTTGAACAACCTGTGAAGTTTCAGATGAGAGAAAATGGAGAGGAGGCCAACATGGCTGCCATGGTGACTGAAAATCTCACCAGAAGACTGACCACATGGGCTGACCCGATGGTCAGCCTGTGTTCTGGAGCCTTTCTATTTGGGCACATGGCTGTGGGATCTGATGTGTACATGTATTGGGTCTAAATGACCAAAATGAACCTTCCTTTAGAAGAGCAAGGAACTAATGTTTGTACCAAAAAGAAAGGAGTAATGACACAGAATGGTCACTACCTAAGCACAGGTACCTTGGTGTGGGCACATCAGTGTGTATGAAAACCATATTCAGAGGGACCTCAGGAAACATTTAAAGAACTGGATTTCTGTCATTACATTGTTTGTATTATGAAAAGCTCCTTTTGGTTTTATACATTTCAAGAGAAAAACTAAATAGTCTGCTTCTAATTATAGGGATCTGCTGTTGTCTCTAGTATTCAGTTTGTGTGGCAGTCACATGGCTCAATTATATGCAGGCACCATGTGGATGTGCCTTTTTGGGTATTGATATGATCTCCTAAGGCAGGTTGTACCTCTATATGTCTGGAGGCAGCCACAGTTTGCATCTGAGTAATAATGGGAGCTATGATGTTGCCTGGACAACAGGTTGTCTGGGAGGAAAAAATGTTCCTCTACCCTTCCAACTTCTTCTGGCTGGTCTAAGAATTCAAATGACATGAAACAGATTAGCAGAAGAAAATCAAACAAAGTTTAATAGCATGTATGCATGAGCAATACCCAGCAAAACAGAGTAACTCCCCAAATGGCTGAAATCCTCACCTTAATTCAGCTAAAGACAAAAGAAGATATTGGGAATAGAGGTTTGGGACTTCAAAGGGAAGTCAGGCAATTCAGATGAAGATAGAAAAGCAAATGTTTGGTAAATAAATGTTTGCTGGGCCAGCAGAGACAGTGGGACACAGAGTGGACTCTGATCTCAGAGAGTTTCCCTGCCAGTATAGCCCATATTCTTTGCATACATCTCTGTTAATCACTCTATTCTTGTAAGAGGCTCTCTATCTAAATTCTCCAGGCAGTTACAGGGAGGCTCGTTGGTTTTTCCTGAGTGTTTAGGACTTCATTGCTTTCAGTTTAAAATAATTCAAATGCCAGAGACATTTTGGGGTGGCAAGTTTTGCGACCCTACAAAGTGCTTCAATCACAGGAGGGAAAAGTGTTTGTTCATGGAGGATCTAGCAGGTGTGGCACCTTGTGATGTGGCTGTCAATGGAGATACTGTCCAAGTATCATTGGAGAGGCCTGGCTTAGCTAAGAGAAAGGTGCACACACATTACTGCTGTGAGTAGATGAGCGTGCTGTTCTACAGTGACACTGAAAATTCTTTCCTTAGAAGTTCCCAGACAGCAGTGGAGGGGAGGAGAGTATGGCCTTTTCCAGAACTATTTTTTTTGTCAGTTTTCCTGGAGTATGATCGGCTTAGAAAACATTGTTAAAAAAAAAGAACTTCTTTATAACTTGGCTACGTCATGATCTTGTAGCACATATCCAGACTCTTTACCAATCTACTTGAAGGTAACCATTACATAGTAATGCAAGTAGCATGAAATATGATATGCAGTATTACTACAAATTACATATATATTATCACCTTCTTTGCCTTTTTATTTTGAAATAATTTCAGTATTACAGGAAAGTTGCAAGAATTGGAAAAATAATTTTTGATACTCTTCACATTCCCCAAATGTTGAAAATTTACCACATTTATTTATTCTGTCTCTTTTTCTATAAACACAGACAACTTTTTGTTTTGTTTTGTTTTGTTTTCTTTTGCCGATCCATTTGAGATCTAGTTACAGGTATATTGCCTTTTTACCCCTAAATAAGTTAAAATGTAGTTCCTAAAAACCGAGATATACTTTTATATAATCAGAGTACATTTATAATAATCAGGGCATTGCATTGATACAATACTACTATCTAATTTACAAACTTTGTTTAAATTTCATCAGTTCTCCTAATAATGATATTTATAGCTAAAGAACACACACGCACACACACACACACACACACACACACACACACACACACACACTAACCTTCCTTCCTCGCAGTTCAAGACTCAGTCTATGATAACAAGCTGTATTTTCCCATTTTGTCATTTTAGTCTCCTTTAATCTGGGCTGGTTATTCAGCCTTCTTAAGACAGTGGCATTACTGTAACAGGTGGACAAGTCATTTTGCAGAACCTCCGTTCATTGGGGTATGTGTGCTCTTTGTGGTTAAAGTTGTGTTATGTATTTGGGCAGGTGCACCACAAAAGAGGCGTTGGCATTGTGTCCCCTGTCCCTAACTAGTTAGGTTCACTTTGATTACTTTTTAAGACAGGTCACCAGATTTGCTTGCTATAAAGCTATTTTTCTCTCCGTAATTAATTATTCCTATGTAGGCTGTCTGCAAAATATTTCTGTGAGGATGAAATTCTTACTCTCATTAAAAATAAAAAATCAGAGGCTCAGAAGCTGTGTAACTTTTCCAAGTCATATATTCTGCTGGGGGTACAGAAACAGGTATCATGACAAATTACAGTCTACTATGATAGAAAGCATAAACTGAAGGGAAAAGTGTATTTGTATTGATTTGCTAATAAAAGGATTTGAGATTTTGTAGGCCTAAATGGAGGAAGGCTCCCCTTGGAGGCAGTTTTAGTAGTATCAGAGAATAGGAAGAGAAAAGGAAACAGAAACATGTAATGACCTCATTCCTTCTTTCAGTTCCTGGAAAGTAGGACGTAAAGCTCCTTTCAGGTTTAGGTATCAGAGCCCCAAGACAACCATAGAAACACGAGAATGAGACAGAAATTATTTTTACAGCTAAAATAGAGGGCACACAGTCCTTTAAAATTGGGAGATGACAGAGGAGGAAGAGCCATGAGACTCATGCACAGCAAGAGGCAGTGGCTGTGGATCCAGGGTTATGTGATAGGTTCATGCAGCCAGCTGGGCTATAGCTGTGCCTAGAGTCTATGATTTCTGACTTCCAACTCCATGACTTTTTCCTGCATCATAGGTAGAAAAATCTTGAATGCAGGATAAAAATGTATCCCCTAAAATTCCAGTGTAAGAAATAAAAAGGAAAAAGGAATTCCCTAACTTTGTTTTGTAGGACTGATGTAACCTTCTTAATATGGCATCATTCTCACTGAGTGTCGTGTGTTGGGGACAGGTCTTGGACTTATGAATTTATGCCACCTGTGGTATGAGGACATCTTGTTCTGCCTTAGCTGGCTGCTTTGGGGTAAAGGATCAGTCTTTCCAGGTTCTTCTCCCAGCGCTCTTCTCCAAGCTAAGGTGTGTCTGTGCACATCCTGATCGTCACACAGGTCCTGGGGCACAAGGTCTTTGCTCATCTCTGCAGCAATAACCTTTTTCTCACCTTATCACAAGGCTCCTTCTGCGTCTACTTTTTACCTGCATGGCTGCTAAAACCTGTAATCTGCTCTCTGCCAGAATAGAAACTGGCACCCATGTCCTCACTAACGACCTTCCCTGTTCCTGTGCATCTCACATCTCTGTAAATCCACACCTACAGCTGCCATTCATGCATGGAGAGGGGTAGAGAGAGAGAGGGAGAGAGAGAGAGAGAGAGAGAAGTTGGGCAAGAGAGGGTGTAAAGAATGAAAGGAGGGAGGGAAAGAGAGACAGACAAGCAGAAAGAGAGACAGAGAGAGAGGGAGAAAGGGAAAGGGGAGAGAGAATTGGGAAGAAGCTGTACTTTCAAAAAACCTTTAAAATGCTTCAAATATAGTGTGAGTTCTTGTAAATATTATGGCAAAATTGAATCACTTTATACACAACGTATGTGGCAACTTTTCAAAACTGTATGTGATTATTTAAAATTTAGTCACCTGATCATGCATTAATTGCAATACCTACTCTATGCCATGCTCTCCTCACTGATTAACCTTCATGGGTTGCCCTACTTTTTGTTTACCCAGGAAAAGGATTCCAGGTGTAGGATAAGCAGAATCAGACCCATGTAATAAGGAAAGTTTTCACAGAAGAAGTGGAAAGAGATCAGGGAGAATGCAGGTCCTTCTCTTAGATGTCTCTCTATCCCTTTTCTGAGCATGCTGTCATTTCTGCTGTCATGTGGGTACTTCTAGATTGGGAACCCTACCACCTCATGAGGCTCTGGAATGGTCAGAAATGGGATAGACAACTCAGCTTTAGGTCTTTGAGAGAAGAACTCTTTCTTTTCTTCTTTTAGTTCTTTCCACAGTGGAAGAAGTTCAAAATTTAATGCCTAAGACTATATTGTGAGTTTCAAGGAACTGAGACCAGGACATTTTGGTCTAGGTTGTAAACTCATTCTTAGGACTTACCACCAGAAAACCTTATGGAGCTGTGAGGGCCAAAGTTCATGGACAAATACACACACACGCACACACACACACACACACACACAACACAGACATTATGCTAAGGTAGTTGGTCAAAAATGTTGGCATATGTTAGGTCTAGATATGAAGAATAAGAAAAAGGACATGGGAGTGACCTCATACTACCTACTGTCTCTCCTGGAAAACACATATATCAATAACAATAATAGTAATCTTACCTGATGTGCATAGTGTCACTGACACTGTCCTGAGGTCACTGCCTTCATGCTGTACCACAGTGCCTCATTTACCACTCACAGCACATATGTTATCAATTCTGTTATCAATACCTCCAATTTTACAGGATGCCAAGGCAGGCATGTAGGCTGTAACTCAGGATATACAGTTACTCACCGCAGGACATAGGGGGTTAAACTCAGGCACACTCTGAAACTGACACATACCCACTCAGTTACTGAAAATGAGGAATAGAAACACTGGAGAAGGAACATATACATCTGCTTAGGAGTCTGAGAGACAGTAGAGACACAGTAAATGGAGACTTGAAGGTTATAGGAGGTGTGGACGAAGAATGCTGCCTGTCATTTCAGTAAACAAAGGATATTCCAGCCATCAAGCCAGCAGCCACAGTGGTGTACCCTGAGGGGATTCAGGAGGGAGACTGCCCAGACTGTTGCATCTTCCCATACAAAGAAAAGTACTGAAGTCAATAACTTGAGATATCTGATTTTTCTTTAATTAACATTAATGTTTTGATGTTCCGACCAGCTGTTTTTGCTTGTTTGTTTTCCAAAACTCATATAATCCTACCTCCTTCCTTACCTCTTCAGGGCAGTCCCTCAGAGCTATCTGAGAGGCTGCCTCCTGGGTTTAAGTCCTCAGTCTGCTGATTAAACATTATTCTCAACTTTTAGGTTGTGCATTTTTTTCAGTCAACAGAGGAAAGGCAGTAGGGGAAAAGGAAGGGAAAGAAGGACATTACCAAAGCCAGCACGAAGGAAAGCCTTGATATTTGGGGAACTAAGGTCTCTACTGATGAAGTGCAAAGTTGAAGGAGCCCAACATCTTGAAATGATCTTGAATAGGTTTGCAAGGTTCAGATAATAAATTATTTACGTTTTCTAAGACCTGACTTTAATTCACCTTTTTTTCTTTCATTATTTTGAAAGGTTTAATAAGTTTGATATCCCCTGTAGTATTTTTGTATTTTAATTGTATTTTACCTTACTTTTGCATAATACTAAAAGTGCACTGAACAACTTAACTTTATATTGATGATTCAAAGGTTTTCTAAATTTTATAAAGCCTCAGAGGTCATTTTATCTCACATCAGGCAGCATTACACTAGAAGTGAAGAGTAGCAATTAGCAGAAAATTCTAGATAACCCAAGTGTGTTCAGCAAGGTAACAATGGTAAAAGTGAAACTGCAGAAATGTGTCTCAGGAGGCTCTGAGAAGCTCAGGTTCTTTATGGTTCAGTGCAGAAAGAGTTAGCCAGAGGCAAAGTGATAGATAAGAAGTGATTAGAATAGGACGAAAGTAAGTGGGCAAAGGTTTACCACCCAAGAACTTAGTGGGCTACACTTTTATAGTCAAAGAAAAAGCAGGGAAGGGAGGGACATGTACCCTTCATTCTTGAATAGACATCAAGAGATGTTTTCTAGTTCGGTTTCTCTTTTTCTTTTTTTCCTTTTTTTAACTTTTTATATTTTTATGTTAATAATTATTTTTTACTGTAATTATTTTATTTTTTCTTTCTTTTTCTTCTCCTTTTTCTTCTGAGCCGTGTGGCTGATAGGGTTTTAGTGCTCCGGCCGGGGGTCAGGCCTGTGCTTCTAAGGTGGGAAGGCCGAATTCAGGATACTGGTCCATCAGAGATCTCCTGGATCCATGTAACATCAAACGACAAACGCTCTCCCAGATATCTCCATATCAACAATAAGATCCAGCTCCACTGAACAACCAGCAAGATACAGTCCTGGACACCCTATGCCAAACAACTAGCAAAACAGGAACACAACCCCACGCATTAGCAGAGAGGTTGCCTAAAATCATAATAAGTCACAGACACCCCAATACACAACACTGGATGCGGTCCTGCCACCAGAAAGACAAGATCCAGCCACATCCACCAGAACACAGGCACCAGTCTCCTCCACCAGGAAACCTACACATCCCACTGAACCAACCTTAGTCACTGGGGGCAGATACCAAAAACAAGGGGAACTACGAACTTGCAGCCTGTGAAAAGGAGACCCCAAACACACTAAGTTAAGCAAAATGAGAAGACAGAGGACAATACAGCAGTTGAAGGAGCAAGGTAAAAACCCACCAGACCTAACAAATGAAGAGGAAATAGGTAGTCTACCTAAAGAGAATTCAGAGTAATGATAGTAAAGATGATACAAAATCTTTGAAATAGAATGGAAAAAATACAAGAAACATTTAAAAAGGACCTAGAAGAATTAAAGGGCAAACAAACAATAATGAACAACACAAAAATGAAATTTAAAATTCTCTACAAGGAATCAATAGCAGAATAATTGAGGCAGAAGAACGGATATGTGACACTGAAGGCAAAAAATAATTGAGGACAGTGTTAGACACCTCTGGGACAATTGTAAATGCATCAACATTCGAATTATAGGGGTCCCAGAAGAAGAGAAAAAGAAAGGGCCTGAGAAAATATTTGAAGACATTATAGTTGAAAACTTCACTAATATGGAAAAGGAAATAATCAAGTCCAGGAAGTGCAGAGAGTCCCATACTGCATAAATCCAAAGAGAAACATGCCAAAACACATATTAATCAAACTATCAAAAATTAAACACAAAGAAAAAATATTAAAAGCAACAAAGGAAAAGCAACAAATACCATTCAAGGGAATCCCCATAAGGTAAACAGCTGATCTTGCAGCAGAAACTCTACAAGCCAGAAGGGAGAGGCAGGACATATTTAAGTGATGAAAGGGAAAACACTACAACCAAGATTACCCAGCAAGGATCTCATGAAGATTCGATGGAGAAGTCCAAAGGTTTACAGACAATCAAAAGCTAGGAGAATTCAGCATAACCAAAAGAGCTTTACAACAAATGCTAAAGGAAATTATCTAGGCAGGAAAGACAAGAGAAGGAAAACAACTGCTACACCCAACACAAAACAATGAAGAAAATGGTAATAGGAATATACATATCAATAATTACATTAAATATAAATGGATAAAGCACACCAACCGAAAGACTTAGAGTAGCCGAATGGATACAAAAAAAAGACCCATATATATGCTGTCTACAGGAGCCCAACTTCAGACCTAGGGACACATACAGACTGAAAGTGAGGGGATGGAAAAAGATATTGAATGCAAATGGAAATCAAAATAAAGCGGGAGTGACAATTCTCATATCAGACAAAATAGACTGTAAAGACTATTACAAGAAAGAAAGAAGGACACTACGTAATGATCAAGGATCAATCCATGAAGAAGATATAACAGTTGTAAATATTTATGCACCCAACATAGGAGAACCTCAATACATAAGGCAAATGCTAACAGCCATTAAAGGGAAAATCGACAGTAACACAATCATAATAGGGGACTTTGACACCCCACTTTCACCCAAGGACAGAGCATCCAAAATGAAAATAAATGAGGAAACACAAGCTTTAAATGACCCATTAGATAAGATGTTGATAGATAGGATATTCCACGCAAAACAAGAGAATGTCCTTTATTATCAAGTGCTCATGGAATATTCTCCAGGATAGATTATAACTTGGGTCACAAATCAAGCCTTGGTAAATTTCAGAAAATTGAAATCACATAACGTATCTTTTCCGACGACAATATTATGAAACTATATATCAATTACAGGAAAATAAATACAAACACACCCAAGCTGAAGAATACACTAGTAAACAACCAAGAGCTCACTGAAGAAATCAAAGAGGAAATCAAATAATACCTAGAAACAAATAACAATGAAACACGATGACGCAAAACCTATGAGATGGAGGAAAAGCAGTTCTAAGAGGGACGTTTATAGCAATACAATCCTACCTCAGGAAACAAGAAACATCTCAAATAAACAACCTAAACTTACACCTAAACAATTAGAGAAAGAAGAACTAAAAAACCCCAAAGTTAGCAGAAGGAAAGAAATCATAAAGAACAGATCAGAAATAAAGGAAAAAGTAATGAAGAAAACAATAGCAAAGATCAATAAAACTAACAGCTGCTTCGTTGAGAAGATAAACATAATTGGTAAACCATTTGCCAAACTCATCAAGAAAAAAAGGGAGAAGACTCAGATCAATAGAATTAGAAATGAAAAAGGAGAAGTAACGACTGACACTGCAGAAATACAAAGGATCATGAGACATTACTACAGGCAACTATATGCCAATACAATGGACAACCTGGAAGAAATGGACAAATACTAAGAAAAGCACAACCTTCAGAGACTGAACCAGGAAAAATAGAAAATATAATCAGACCAATCACAAGCACTGAAATTGAAACTGTGATTAAACACCTTCCATGAACAAAGCCCAGGATTAGATGGATTCACAGGTGAATTCTCTCAAACATTTAAAGAAAGCTGAAACCTACCCTTTTCAGACCCTTCCAAAATGTAATGTAAAATAGGTAGCTAGTGGGAAACAGCCGCATAGCACAGGGAGATCAGCTCGGTTGTTTGCGACCACCTATAGGGGTAGGATAAGGACTGTGGGAAGGATACACAAGAGGGAGGGGATGGGGATATACATATGCATATAGCTGATTCACTGTGTTTCACCGCAGAAACTAACACAATATTATAAAGCAATTATACTCCAGCAAAGATTTTTTTCAGATAAATAAATAAAACACACAAGCAACAGGAAGATTTGCCTATAAAACAAAAAGGAAATTCATACAGAAAAAAGTTGGAAATAGAAATTTAACACAAAAATAAGTTCCATATCACTAAAAGAGAAAGTATAAATGAAAACAATGTGTTACCAGTTTAAACTATGAGATTAGCAAAAATTAAACCCTTGAAAGTGTCCACCAGTGTGTGGAAACAGGCAGTTTTATAATAACACAAATCAACACAGTCATCTTGAAAGTAACTTGGCATTCAATGCGTTTTATTTAAACCTGCAATCTCACTTCTAGGTGGGAGAATACTCCTTGTACCACAGAGAACAGAACAGATGTTCATATAAGTTAAAAGTTCATTCAGCTAAATTTTTGCCAGTGAAAACACTAACTGAGGTCAAATGGTTTCAAGACACGTGGATAATATTGATAAATAATATGTAGTGTTGGTGTAATTTTTTTCCTCAGAACAGTGGTGTCCACTGCCTACATTTCATCACTTAACAGATATTTCTAACCTTTTAAAGTGACGTCTTCCTTGCAATCCAGCGCACAATCTAACTCTGATTGGTAAAATATACGGAGTATAATGGCAAACTATAGAAAACTTACCAATCACACCTACACAGAGCAAGTTGTTCAAATGATCTCTCAAGCTAAAAAATCAAATTTACTTTGCTAAAATGCTTAACAAACAAATATTTAGTTTCCCTCTTTTCCTTTAGCAAACATTTTAAGAAACTTAAAGAACATGTTGTAATGTATCTTCCTGCTAGGAGGGTGCAAAAATGTTCATAAAGTTAAGGAAATAGATAATAGTCAAATACAAATAATGTAACCTATCGCTCGTCTTATGCTAATTGTGTGCTGGAAATCTGCTAAAGAATGTATAAAAATGTAAATGTCAATGTTAGAGCTATAAATTTCAGATAATTTTCCAAATGAGGTGTTTGCTATTTTTATGCTTTAACCTTTAAAAAATCAAATATACTTTGTGGTAAAATCAGGTAGAAAACTTGAGCAGTAAATTCTTTAATAAAACCTCAAGTTGATTTCATTTCTTTGATATGCTACCCCACTGAAACTGGGAGAAAAACCCACTATTGTGTATTGTTCACATTACTTGCTCTGTGAAAATTAGATCTGACTTGACTAGAAATTGATTAGAAACTGTGAACACGTTGTAATTTATAATCTATTGATACAAGTTAAGAATGAACAAACCAAAAAATAAAATTGGTAGTTTTTCTCTTTTGAAAGACTAGACTTCAAACTGTTTTCATGATTTTACTTGTTTTGATGTCATAAACATGAGTTTACTAGATTAGTATTTATTAGCATGTTACACACTACAGTGTCCAAATAAATCCACAGGGCCCCAAATACAAATAAAGTTCATGGACCAGCTAAGGAGAGGAGTCTCCTCCTCATGGTCTTGTGCTGGCCTCAGTGAGCCCTGGTGACCCAGAGACACCTGTGTCTGTACTCTGTCCCTGCTCATCTCTGTTGGTGTCCCACAGTGAGTCTGGTCAGAACTAGTGGTCCACTCTAGCTAAGCCAAGAAGAATTGTGAAAGAAATCTTTTGTCAGGACTTTAGTGTCTGTTTGAGGGATACTCTGACCACTTCTCGTTATTCTTCCTCAGGTAGCAAACTACACTTAACACAGAGTGGAGATCAAATAGTTACGCGTCTTCTCAGGAGCCTTTGAAAAAGAGAAAAATGGGCCCCTTTTCATGCACACAGGCATTGTTTTTAAATCTTTGTTTAAAATGTGTTGATACAATCTCAGCCCATTCACTTGGCTGTGTTGTTCATTAACCATGTAGCTAGACCAGAACGAACCCAAGTAAAGAACAGGCAAGGGACAAACATTGTCCAAGTATTTGATCCACATAACAATAGAAGCTCAGATGAAAATATATGTTGAAATCTGGTATAACAATTATTTCCAGTACCACTGCATAAGCAGTAACCATTGTCTTTTGATTTCTTTAAAATAAGCTTCTTATTTTGAGATAGCTTAATATTTATAGGAAAAATTGTGAAAATAAAATAGTAGAGTCCCCACATACCCAGCCCCCAGTGTCCCTACTATTAACATTGCAATATATCAAAATTAACAAACCAATATTGATATATTTTTATTAACTAATGTCCAAGCTTTACTCAACATTTCCTTAGTTTTTACCCACCTACTATTCGCTCTGTTCTATGAGTCCATCTAGAACACCATATTACATATAGTTGTCATGTCTCCTTAAGTTCCTCTCGGCTATGACAGATTTCTCAGACTTTGTTTTTGATGATCTTTACATTTTGGAGGAGTATTGGTTATTTTTTTGAATGTTCTCAATTGGGAACTGTATGTTTTTCTCACAATTAGACTGGGATTATGGGTTTTTAAGAGTAAGACCACAGAGGTAAAGTACAATTCCCATCATCATCATATTTTCAACATGGCTTTTCACTGTTAATGTTAACCTTGATCACCTGGCTGAGGTGGGGCCCTCCACTGTAGGTAACGTTCTCCATTGTGAAGTTATTTTACCCACTTTTTATACAGTACCTTGTTCTCTGGGAGGAAGTCACCGTGTGCAGCTCACACATAAAGAGTATGAAGTTAAGCTATACTTCCTTGAGGGCAGAGTATCTATGTAAATTATCTGGAATTCTCCTAAATGGATATTTGTCTATTCTCCCTGATATTTATTAATTCATTTACATCAGCATAAATTTATGAATATTTATTTTATACTTTGGTTTATTACCCAAATCTACTTTACTTTGCTACTTAAATTTTTCAAGCTTTGGCCATTGAGATTTCTTTCAGTTAGCTTTTTTGTCCCTTTGACATATGCAATATTATTATTTTTTTAAAACTCTTTCTTACTCTCTGATACTACAAGATAGTCCAGGCTCATTTTGTATATTTATTGCCCCAGTCCTAGAACTAACCATTGTTCCACTTTCATTTGAGAAATCAAGATCTGAGTATGAGGTACAGTCATTTCTACTAAAGTGTCATTTCTAAGTCCTCTCAGATGACAAAACAAAACAAAAAAATGTATGTATGATAATCAGATGATTAGATGCATTTCAAATGCATATTACTGTCTGTGAAGTTCATCTACAAATTTTGTGATTCCATTTTATGACACTCTGGAGAATGTAATACACATATCTATGCATATTTATATATATATAACTATGTAACTGTAAATGTACATGGCTAAACAAGAGTCCTTATTGACGTCTCCAGTTCTAATCAATTACAACATGAATCATTCTAGCATTTTCCCCTTGCTTATCTGTAAACTCTCATTTCAGTAGTTAAAATCCTGGCTTCCATTTGTTTAATTAATCCACCATTCAGCTGCTTAATTATTCAATTCCAGTGCACAGGTATAGTGGTTTCAGAATTGATAACCTATACCTACATGGAAACTTTATTAACTAGAGTACAGTACACACGTGCAGTTCCTTTTTCTTTTAGACTTACAGACTCCAATCATTTCAAATGTTTCTTAAGTCAACACATTTATCCCCCATCCCCTTCAGTGAGGTTATTTTATACACTTGTAAGACAGATTCTTTTGTCACATTCTATGTTCCTTTCTGGGATCCCCTAACTTCCTAAGTTTAAAAAATTTGTAGACGTTAAGGTTTATTTATAATTATAAAGTTCTATGGGTTATCAGACACATATTATTATATATCGATTCTACAGTATCATACAGGATAGTTTCACCTCCCAGGATAATAACCTGCCCTTCACTTATTTAACTCCTCATTCCCCCTGAACATTTGGCAATCACTGAACCTCTTTACATCTCTATAGTCTGTTCTTTTTCCGGAATGTCTTATAAAATGGAATTTCTCAGTAAGTTACCTTTTTTTTAGATGAGCTTTGATTTAGCAGTATGCATTTAAGATTCATCTATGCTTTTTGAGGCTTGATAGTTCATTCTGTCACTGAAAATATTCTACAGTATGGATGTACCATTTTTTAATGATTAAACTACTGAAAGATATCTTGGTTGTTTCCAGTTTGGGACAATTATGATTAAGCTGCTATAAAAGTTTAAGTGCTGGTAGCATGCCTGATCTATCAATTACTAATAGAGGGGTTTTTAAAGTCACCAAATATATTAGAAGATATTTCTATTTCTTCTTTCATTTCCAGCAGTTTTTGCCTCGTGTAACTTGATGCTCTCTTTGAAGGTGCATCATGTTTAGGATACTCATGTTTTATTGGAGAATTCATCTCTTTATCACTATGTAAAGCCTCTCTATTGCTGTCAATTTCTTATGAAGTATGATTTTTCTGATATCAGTAAATATATTTCAGCTTTTTTTGTTACTCTTATTATGTTATATATTGCCGCATCCCTTTGCTTTTAACCTGAATCTTTATATTCAAAGTATGTTTCTTTTTCTACTCTGACAGTCTCTATATTTGATGCATTTAGACCACTCACTGATAAAGTGATTACTGATATAGTTTGATTAATATTTAAAACATTGTAACAGTTCTGTTTTCAATACATGTATTTTTTTTACTCTCCCATCCTCATTTTCTACTTCTGGCTTTAATTTAGCAATTTATATGAGTCCATATTAATCTGTTCTCTTTGTATACCATTATACCTCTAAAAATTCTAATGGCAATGTACAATTTTAACTAAATTAAATACACCTTCAAATAAACGTACACTGTTTCAAGCGCGTGTTACAGTTTCATCCGTTTGAGATTGCTCTCATTCATCTCACTTATCTATACATTATAACCACCCAGTGAATAGTTACTATTATTACTGTACAAACTTTTAGAATGTTAAGAATAAGGAAAAAAATATTTTATATTACTTTCATTTATTCTTACACAAATGCTCTTCTTTTCCAATTTGTAGATCCATGTTTCTGACCTCTACTGAGTTTCCTTCTCCCTGAAGAACTTTTAAAATATATTTCTTGCAAACCAGGTCTTATGGTGATGAAATCCCTTGGTTTTTGTTCATCTGAGAAAAATCTTCATTTATTCTTCAATTATGAGAGATAATTTCTCTGTACATAGAATTCTAAGTTGCTTTTTCTTCTAATAGTTTATTTTTCTCCACTGTCATTGTTTGCATAGCTTATCTGCTGTAAATATTCTCCTTGTTCCTCTGTAGGTAAAATGTCCCCACACCCCAAGCTTCTTTCAAGATTTTCTCTCTTACTTTGATTATCTGCAGTTTGAATATGGTGGGGTTTCCTTTTTGTTTTTGATTTTTAAAATATTTATCCTCCACTATATCGTCTGAGTTTCCTGAATCTATTGTTTTTTTATCTCTCAATAAATAGAAAGTTCTCAGCCATTATCACTTCAAGTATATCTTCTGCTTTGTCCTCTCATCTTTTCCTAGTATACGGCAGTTACATCTATCTTAGACCTTTTGAAATTGTCTCATAGCTCTTGGATGTTCTATGTTTATATTTAAATGCTTTTTGCTCTTTCCATTTCAGTTTGACAAGTGTCTATTGACTTACCTTCAAGCTTACTGATTCTTTTTTACTGATGAACACAACGAAGGCATTCTTCATTTATGTTACAATGGTTTTGACTTCTAGCATTCCTTTGGATACTTTCTTAGGGTTTCCATATCTTTACTAATATTACCCATCTGTTCTTACATGTTTTCTAGTTTTTAAAAGTTAGATGCCTTAACATATTAATTATAGTTACTTTAAATTTCATGTCTGATGATTCCAACATCTGTCATATCTGAATCTGGTTGAGATGCTCTTTTTCTCTTCAGATTTTCTTTCTTTCTTGCCCTTTGGCTTGCCTTGTAAAATTTTTTTGGAACGCCGAACATGTTGTATGGGCTCATAGGCACAGGGCTAACTATGCTTTGGTATGACTTCTTTGTTACTCCCACTACAAGCTGGGCTGTGTTTAGTGCTATTGTAGCTACAGGGGCCAGAAGCAAATCCCTGAATCAGTCTTATTTAC
This sequence comes from Balaenoptera ricei, assembly GCF_028023285.1. Taxonomy (NCBI): domain Eukaryota; kingdom Metazoa; phylum Chordata; class Mammalia; order Artiodactyla; family Balaenopteridae; genus Balaenoptera; species Balaenoptera ricei. Next base: position 52,410,801 of record NC_082640.1, on the reverse strand, counting down.
CCCTTCTATTGACTCTGGGCTCCCCTAATTACTGCTCCTGAGAGACAGTCTGTTTCTTGCAGCAATTTCAGCTGAATCCACTCTTGTTACACTAGAGTTATTTTTGTGAGGTGGCACAATGTGGGTGAAGAAGGCTTCATACTCTTCTGACTAAATCTTGGCATTTCAGTGGGTCTGTGACTCAGGACTGTGACATTCACAAGTGTTGGAATAGACTTTTTGCCATCTCATCCCATTCCCTCCTCAGCAACAGTGTTCCCCATCTACTCCCTGAAGCCCTGACCTTGTTGACTTCCATGTCTTCTGACAAGAGAGCGAGAGGTAGCTAGAGTGGGAGGTATTCCCTTTCCCCAACCAGGATAAGGCTCTGGCAACACCTTTTGCCCTGTAGAGTTGGTCTTTTTGTTATGAAGAAGACTGAGCAAATTTCACAGTCATTACTACACACTACTTTACCCCTGCCTCCATACTCTCTGTCCCAAAGCCTAGAGGGGACCTTTCTTGGATCTTCACTAGTGAAAAGCTTGCAGGGTCATTTAGGTAAACCCTACAAAGTGTGGGAATCCCCTTATGGTCGGCTCCATGACTCATTATAATCTAGACTCAGCTTCCAGGACTTCATCAAAATCACCTATTTAAGTGTTCCTACCACCTATGGTTCTAGCAACTTCTGCTCCAGGTAAACTTAGCTGTTTATCCTGGATGTACCTGTCTCTCCAGATTTCAGGGTGGTGGTTTGCCTAGCAATTTTAGTCCTTGCATGAATCCAAACATTTTTCAGTTAGTCCTGCTTTTTCCTGTTGTATGACCTGAAGTGAAAAATTACAAGTTCTTTATATATTGGAGCACAACCCTTAATATTTAAGGTAAAGTAATTTCCTTATGTTACAGGGTTTGTTTTTGAAGTAAAAATTGTATTTATATAGCTCTAGGGTCTACTCTCAATCCCCATGCAAACTGCCTCTAAAGTGCATGCTCCACAGCTGGATGAGGACAGGCATGTTAGTGACCAGCACCAACAAATAGATGACAGAAGATAACACTGCATTCATTTTCTGCAGGAATACTGTGCATCAATCAAAAGACAAGATAAAAGGAGATACATGATTAAACATGCTCCTTTCATTAGCCGGGCCAATAAGAAGGACTTTAACCTGTATCATTTTAGGTGTCTGATAGGGAGGTGGTGTTTAGAAAAGACATGTTTTAAACAGTGACTTGGTACATACCTCCTAGTTTGATTAAACCCAGAGCCATCATGTTTAAAACAAAGATGCCTGGAATGAATTTTCATATTAGTACATTAATATATTTGGCCAGAATATATATGCACATTCCCAAAAGACACTTCGTCTCCACGGGTATGTAAAGGGGGAGGGAAATGTGCACATTTCTTGTGCTAACCCTGGGTAAGAATGTGGACACCAGCCACCATAAGAAGGTCCCTGAGATGGGCAATTGTACAGACAACCCTTCTTCAGATGGGGCATTTAATGGGCTGGCCTTTTAACTGGGGAAATGTGGCTGGGCAGAGAGTGAGATGGAGATGTCCTTGTGCTGCTCTCCAAGCAACTGAACCTTTTCTCTATATTCTCTCCCATCACACACACCTCAAATACCCCTAATAGTTTTACACAGAAAAATGTTGCTCAGAGTAAATAAAAAGACTAAACCTTGATGGGACTTTCCTACAGAAAGATAGCCTTGAATTTTATTTTTCATATTTTTACACTTAATAAAAACAGAGAGTTAAAAACAATTCAATGATATTCAGTCAGAAAAATAGAAGCTAGCATGATAGTGTGTTTCAAATGTGAATATTGTTTCAAATGCGACAAAACTGCAGATTTCTTCTATTATATGTGTGTTTAGGACCATAACCAGAGGTGTTTGTTTCATTTCTTTCTATTTTTTAAGGAGAAAACTATTTTATTAGTCCATGGATATGGACTATGGAGACGTCTAGACATATGGATATGTCTATGGAGAATACACCATAGGGTAAAATGAAGCAATGAGTGGCCTGGATTTTCTTACTTTTCTCTGGCAAGATGTTATCCCCAGCATATGACACCCCTGTCGTGTGATTTTTCTGTCTAAATTTCTGGGATCTCTAGAGTTGGGGGATGTATTGCAGGGGCGGGGGCTGTGGTGGGGCACAGGGTCAAAAAACTAATCACCCAAGGGAGAACCTAATGTTTAATGAAATATTTTAGGTTTGTAACTATCGTGTTTTGTTTGTCAATAAAAAAGGTAATGGGGTTCCACACATAAAATGCCCTGAACCACTCTTATAACATGACTTGTCTTCCTGGAACGATGACATTAGTTTTACAAGGAGTACTGTTTGACATGCCTCTTTAGGTCTGAAGAATTTTGCATTACTGTGTATCAAACAACAACAGCAAAAACCAAAACTGATAAACTATTTAGAAGAATTAACGTAAATTAATACAGGAAAACATTATTTTCGGCATGCATGATTATAATTCTCCAAAATTAAGGATAGAGATACATAGATTTGTTGAGATATAAAATTAAGAGACAGGGAGAAACTCTTGCTTAGGCTTCAGAATATATCACTGGGCTGGATTGAAGTTGTGCTGACTTTCATGTTCATTAACCATACTTCTGGAGCGTACCAACTGAGGAGTTTTATTGAAAGCATTTAAGTTTCCTATGTTTGGCCTAAAATTCATTTGAACAATTTGAATTTTAGTTTTGCTGTCAGTGGCTCTAATACAACTGAATATCTCAACTATATTAGGAAAATGACACAATCTCCTAAATTTAAATATAAAACTACCCTATGATCCAGCAATTTCACTCGTGGCATATATTCAAGAGAAATGAATGCAAATACTCACCAAGAAAGTTCAAGGATATGCACTGCAGCTTGGCTTATAAAATTCCCAAATGTCCATCAACTGTGTTACCTTTATATAATTAAATACCTCTCAGAAATAAAACAAAGACTAAACTATTGACATATGCACCAACATGATGAAGCTCTCAGACATTAAGACATTAAGAAGCCAGACACAAAAAGTGTGTACTGATTATGCAAATTATAAAAAGTTAAAGAACTTCAGAAAGTAATGTATGAACAAGTAGTATTCACTGGAACGATCTTTTAGATAGCATACAAATGTGATCCAAGGAATGTCTTTTGTTTCAATAAAAATGTACAACACATTAAAAAATCAGGGTTTTACTGTTTATCTTTCATCTCAATGCAAGTATTTTAAATTTCTATTACTGTTTAAGTTTCAGAGGGCTAACCACAGAGTTGACTTCTTCTAATACTTTGTATAACTGTGGCTTCAACAACTTTTAAAACTGTTGTACAAATGAATTTCCCATGTTATACTACATGGAACGCCATGTAGAAATTGTATCAAATTTTCCTTATGATAAGAATGTAATTTGCTGAGTACATTTCTTCTCAGATGCCCATTTTATTTTGTGGTTCTCAAAAAATAGCTTGAAAATATCATGAGCTGAAAGCTGTATTATCATGCAACTGCGGGGCAAAGCTCCCACAGAGAAATTTGTTCTAATAACTGTTTCTCAAAACCTTGGGCAATGTTTCCTAAGTAAAGCAACATATACTGACCAATGAATGTATTTTAATCTGTTGCCAAATAGTTTTCCAAATATTATATCAGCCATTTTCATGGAAACAGAATGTTTTCTAAAATAGTATGCAGATTTTTTAATTTTACAAGATCCACTTCTATAGCATACAGGCTTGGTCTGGATTCCTAGGACTCTTCCTTGACTAACGCCAGCTACTATAAGAAGGATAATTTTAACTTACTCCGCTCAGTAGCTTTCTTTTTGTGTGTTTTTGAAATAAAAATTCAACACTGATGAAGAGATGTGAATGTAAGGCAGTTTTTTTTTCTTTTTAAGAATTTAGCGCTTTTTAAAAAAAAATTATTTAATTTATTTATTTATTTTTGGCTGTGTTGGGTGTTCGTTGCTGCACGCGTGCTTTCTCTAGTTGCAGCGAGCTGGGGCTACTCTTCGTTGTGGTGTGTGGGCTTCTCATTGCAGTGGCTTCTCTCATTGTGGAGCATGGGCTCTAGGCGCGTGGGCTTCAGTAGTTGCGGCACGCGGGCTCAGTAGTTGTGGCTCACGGGCTATAGAGCACAGGCTCAGTAGTTGTGGCACACGAGCTTAGTTGCTCCGCGGCATGTGGGATCTGCCCGGAGCAGGGATTGAACCCATGTCCCCTGCACTGGCAGGCGGATTCTTAACCACTGCACCACCAGGGAAGCACTAAGGCAGTTATTAACAAAGCAAACCGAAACCACATTTGATTCACTAAAAGTGAAAGAATAGATGAGAGTCTGAGTACATTTTTTAATATTAAAATGTTATATTGAGGCACAATACAGTAAAGTGAAAAGTTAATGAATTTCCATCATATATTCACCCACGTAACTGCCACTCAGATCAACATGTAAAGCCCTTCCAGCATTCCAGAGGGCTCCATTGTACCTTTTCCAGTCAATGCTGTCCATTTGCACACCAACCTTCAAACAAAAGTAACTGGCCCTCTGAATTCTATTTTTGCTGATTATTTTTACTTCTTTTTAAAGTTCCTATAAATTGTGTCATTTTTGTATGTAACCGTTTCTGATATTTGGTCTCATTCACCATTTTGTGTATGAGATTCATCCATTGTGTACAAGTTGTTCATTTTTTTATTGCTCTTAAAGATTACAATGTAAATATACTATAATATTTTAATTCACTATATTTTTATGTACAGTTGAATTATTTCCAACTTATCGATATTACCAATAAAGCTACAACACCTTCTTGAATATCCTTTTGTTCATAAATGCATTTTTTTCTGTTGGGTATACATCGAGGTAGGAGGTCTTCTGTCTAGGAAGATGGAATAGATAGAGCCCTAGCCATACCTTGATTTCAGCCCAGTGAAACCCGTGTGACTCTTATAGACAGCAAATTGTTGGATTATTTTCCCCCTCTCTAATTCATTCTGCCAATATTTGCCTTTTAACTGGAACTTTAATTGATTTTACATTTGATGTAATTAAATAAGGTACAGTTTTAATAATGTAATTAAATAAGGTAAATTTGGTAAGATTTACAACCGGCATTTTCTACTTTTTTCCTATACATATAATGTCATTTTTTTCCTGTTTCTCCATACTGCCATCTTTTGTTTTAAATATGCATATTCTAGTGTATCACTCTAATTCCCCTCTTTTCTGCATTTTAAAAGGCAGTGTTAAATGTTAGTGTTTTCCTGGAAATTATTATATAGTTAGCATCTTAACTAACAATCTAGTTTAAATTAATACTAACTTAATTTAAATCCTTTACAGAAATTTTACATCGCAGTTTCTGTAATATAAAGCTCCTTTCTTTCCCCCTCATTATTATTATTATATAATTATTGTCATCTTTATTCATTATAAGCTCATGAACACAATTTAATAACTTTTGATTTATGTAGCTCTTTTTCAAATCATAAGGGAGTTGACAGATTTTATGAAAATACATTGACATTCTCATTTACATTTACCTATATAGTTACATTTACCATGGCGCTTTACTTGTTTGTTTGGCTTGTTTGTTTACTTTGTCTTTCCATTTCAGCCTGAAAGCCCTTTGGAATTTCCTGAGAGGTAGGTGTGCTAATGACTGATCCTCTCAGTTTTTAAAATCTTGGAATATCTTTGTTTCTTCTTAATTCTTGAAGGAGAGTTTTGCTTACTATAGAGTTCTTGGTTGACAATATATTTCCTATGACAATGTCAAATATGTCGTCCCAGTGCGTTCTGACCTCCATTAATTCTCATGAGAAGTCAGCTTTACTCTTGTTGATCCCTTGTACGTTTGACTATGATGAATTTAGGTGTGGAAAATCATTGTTTAGTCTGCTTGGAATTTATTGAGCTTCTTATATAGAGAGCTTAATATTTTACATTATATTTGGGGAATCTGCGGAAAGTATTTCTTCAAATTAGCTTTTTGTTCCTTTCTCTCTCCCCTTTCCTTCTGGAGCTTCCATTACACAAATATTGACACACTGATGGCATATCATCTCTGAGGCTCTGTTCATTTCTCTTCATTCTTTTTCTTTTCAGTTCCTCAGACTGAATAATCTCAGTTGACCTATCCTAAAGTTTCCTGGCTCTTTCCTTTTTCAGCTCAAACCTGCTGTTGAACACGCTTTGTATATTTTTTGTTTTACTTATTGTACTTTTCTATCCCAGAACGTTTACTTGGTTCGTATATGTAATTTCCATTCCTTTATTGTTATTCTATATTTGGTGAAACTTAAGGGATTGTAGATATTTATAAGCTAATTTTAAAATTTAGATGGGAAAGGAAAGTAACAATAATATCTAAACCATTTTGGAAAAAAAGAAAAGTTTGATAACTTACGTTACCTCATATCATACGTGACTATAAAGCTAAAGCAACCAACAATGCTATTGTGAGAAATATCTACACAGATCTACATAATTGACACTCTAGAAATAAACCCACATTAACATAGCCAACTGAATTTTGACAAAAATATGAGAAAAACTAATATTTTCAATAAATAGTGCTGGAAAAATTGGTCATCCATAGGCAAGAAGATGAACCTAGACACACACCTAACACCTTACACAAAAAGTAACTAAAATAGGTTACTGACATAAATGTAAAATATAAAACCTGAGTATTTCTAAAAGAAAACATGGAGAACTTTTCCTTTATTTGGGGTTAGCCAAGAGTTTCTTAGCTATTACATCAAAAACATAACCTGTAAAATTTTTTAAATTTGACTTATTAAATTTAAAACATTTTACTCTGCACTTGGACACTGCTAAGAGAGTAAGACAAGCCACAAACGGAGAGAAAATATTTTCAAATTACATCTGAACAAAGGGTTGATATCCAGAATGTATGAAGAACACTCAAAAGTCAACAATAGGAAAACAAAAAACCCAATAAAAATAAGTGAAGTATTTAAAACAAACACTTCACCTTATAAAGGTATATGCTTCAAATATGCATGTGAAAGATGTTCTACATCATTAATCTTTAGAAAATTTTAAATTAAAATTACATTGAAATATGGTTACATATCTTGTAAATTATCGTTTTATAAAATGACATACAAAGTGCTGGTGAGAATGTAGAGCAACGAGAACACATGCATTTCCTCTGGAAAACAACATGGTACAGCTCCCTTAGAAAAGTTTATTGGTTTACATAAAGCTATACATGCACCTACCACATTATTATGAGCATTCCCACTTCTAGGAAATGAAAAATATTCACACACACACACCACACACACACACACACACAAAACCCGATCACAACACAAAGGAAGGCATTGTATAACTAAATCATCTTGAGTTCAGAAAAAGTCTTGCTGAGAAGCCAGCAAGGACCCAACTATTTAATGATATTTTTTCAGATGATAGAACAAAGTAGTCCTTGAACTACAGATAAAATCTGTATTTTATCTGTACACAGGAAAGGCAATTCAAGCAGGGAAAGTAGTAGAGTCTGCCCTCGATATCGGCGGATTCCCACATTTGCAGATACAGATGGCCAAAATGGTCCCTTAGGCCATTTTATGTAAGGGACTAGAGCATCCATGAATTTTGGTATCTGCGAGGGGTCCTGGAACCAATTATCTTGAAGGACCATTGTATATAATACAAAATAAAAATGTGGTTAGAATGCAAGTGTGGGGCACGTTTGGACACAGGGAGGCAGGGCAGGAATCTGTTTTCTGCATTGTGAGTAGGTTTAGGCCAAAAATGGACCTATGAACAGGGTGTCAGTACTGTACATTGAAACAGGAGAGAAAGGGCCCTCTAATTGCTGCCTGGGTGGAAAAAAATGCTCTTTTGCTGTACTCAAACCTGTGCTTAAGATGTTTAATGATGGCTTCCAATCCTGCAGTTATCAATATTCAAGTTTCTTATTTAGCTACAGAGCAACGGTTTCTTTGTAATCCCTTTTCTTCCCCTAGACGTACCTAATAACCTTTGTTCTAAACCTAGGGCATTTTCAATTAGTATATCAAAAGGCTTAAGCTATGACATTTGTAAAAACCTTTGACTTGGAAGTATTTTTTCTAGAGACTCACTCCTGTGCTTTACCTCAAGACCCTTAGTGGGGGAGAGTATTTTATTTTAGATTCAACTTAAAACATTATATGTGCTTGTTACTTGAATAGCTGACTCTGAGAGTCTAGTCCATTTTGTTAAAATGTCTTCAATTTTCTGCCTCAAGACTATTAAAGTTATTTCCTGAGAGAGGACAGTAGACCCAGATCTTCACACAAAGACAGAAAAGGTCAGAGCTGAGTCAGAAGTTAAATATCTCCATTTTGTTAACATGCACTTTGAGTACTCATGCAAAGAAGAGAAATATTTGGTCTTGCTTCCAGGTGAAGTTTAAGCAGTTACATATATATTATAGTATACATAATTAAAACCTATGTTTACTGCATGCTTATTTTTATTTTTATTTCATATTTTCAAAGTTACAAATAAATTTAGATAATTTACCATTTTGTCATCAAACAATTTTTAAAAGCAAATATTTCTTATATTTTTTTAGAAATTCAGATCTTCCGCCTTAAACTATATAATGGAAACACATACGTTTATTTTGGATTTTCCTATTTAAGATTTTTTAACATACTTCCCATTTGTATTTTTTTTCGCCAAATATTCTGCAATGATTTAGGATTTTTTCCAATTAATTTGTCTCCTTTAAAATACTGTCTTAAAGTAACAAATAATGTTGCCTTCCTTATACATTGCTGAGATAATATATTTTATATTTTTGTATAATAATAATTGATTAGTTCCTTTCACTTTATTTTCCTTCCATTCACATGTTGGTTTACTTGTTTAATTAAGGAAGCACTTGATTTTCCTAGAACTAAACAATGTGGGTCAAACAAATCCAGAATTCTAAGTAACTTTATAACGCCATTATTCCTCAACATTAGATAAGAATGTGCAGATTTTGTTCTCTTTCAAAATAGTTGCACTTGGAGTGTTCCAAGTCCAAGATGAGCTTATAAGACTGAGAAAAAACCATCTGGCTTAAAGAAAACTTTTTCCCTAAATTTCGTTAGTATTGTCTTTTACTTCATTCTATGGTTTGTTCAATGTGCATTTATTGTAGAGAAGTTGTGTTTTGTAAGCAGTAAGCGGAGACGATGTATTTGATCTCAGGGCTGGCTAAGTAACTGCAGAATTGATAATTGGACCAATCTTTGGTGTTGGACCAAAGATTTAGCCAAGGCAGATGGGAAGGTACAAAATGAAGCAGTCACAGCTGTGAAAGCCACAGTGCTTGCCACATATTTTACTGTTTCCTACAATTCCGGTATGGTGTTATTCTACTCCCGGATGGTTGCAGAGGGCATCTCTCCTCATCATGGTACCTGCTGGGCTCTAATTGCTTTCTGACTTTCAGATGTCATGAAGTCTATCTACCTCCACATAGAATAAGATACTCAACTCAAACAGGCAGTTGGAATCATTGTTTTCTTTTTAACTTGTTTTGGTAATGCACTTTGAGACCTTGAGTTGTGCAATGATTTTTCCCCCCATGGTCAAGTTTTAATATATTTTAAGTTTCCATAAATCGTCTTGTGCAATATGTTATACAGCTTTTCAGAAACCACTTTTAAAATATTAAGACAATTAAATGAATTTCCACAAAATAAGAACTTTTCCAAATCAGCCTCCCCAAACATTCTTTCTGTCTGCAACATCAGGCAAAATTCACTCTCCCCATCTTCTAATTTTTTTTTCTTGGCTTCCAGATCAACTCTCTGTGTTGTCTGTCACCCACTGCACGTACTGCTTCAGTGTATCCTTCTTAGCTTCTTTCTCTTCCTCTCCTGGAGCTGCTGGTGCCCCAGCTGGGGGCTCTTCTCTCCTTAAGTGTGAACACTCTTGAAGAGCCCCCATCATGTTTTCAATTATTCTCTCTATATTAATGAGTTCGTAGACTTACCTCTTTAATCAGACCTCTGTTATCAACTACAGATCTATTCATCAAAATATCATTGGCTGTCTCACTGCTGTTACAAAATCAACAAGCTGCAAACCTATATCTACACCTTCATCCAGGGGATTATCAAAGCTTGTGGGGTTTGCCTGGCAGTTCCTTTCCTCAGCTGCAACAATGGAAAAGTTTGAACTGAGAGTATTTGTGTACAGAAAATTTTCTAGATTTAGAGTGACAGCAAAGGCACAGAAATAACTAGAAGACAAAAGCTTTGCATTACAGTTATCTAAGAACAGTTTAGCCTAAAAAATTTGGTATAGAATTTTTTGCTATTTAATTTCATACAGCATTGCTTTATAGCATTTATTCATCTAATCATTTTATGAGAACAGCATTAAGTAAATATATAAAAAGTTTTAGGCACCATATTAGGCAATGAGATTAAAAATCCCTGTTCCTTGCTCTCAAGGAGACAAATCTTACCATGAAAGTGAAGCTCTAAGGTGCTCCCTGCCCCACCCCGGATGGCTGTATGGAATTTAAGAGGCATATGTACCTTATGTTTCCGGCTAGGCCAGGTTTGACCATTCACTAATATCATAGCTTGTAGTAAAACACAGCCTTTGCCCACATTTTATAGTTTTAAAGATTCTTTTGATTGTGGGACGCAGCACAGTGACAGTAGGAAGAAAGAGAGAACATTTTTATAACTTGCAGTCCCAGACAAGAGAAGGCTGCCTCGCATGCTCAAATGAGGGGTTACAACTGGGGCAGGGTCACAGCAAGCTGGAGCTCTAGGGGGCAGCTTGCGCATGGCAAGTGGGCTGGGGTTAGCTTGGTATCATGGGCTCCCTGTAGATTGGCTGAGTAATTACTTCTGCTCTCATAGAGGCTGTCCTCAGTTGTCTGGTACCTGAGGGCAATGACGGCTGGTGCATAGTGCTCTGAGTGTGAGATTCTGATAAGCGAGTTGTAGTATGGACTTAATCAGCTGCTCAAGAGAAGGAACTGACGAGCCTCTAGCTAAAATTGAGTCAAGACAAATTAAAAACAAATAAACCTGTATTACAAGCAAATAATTTGTTAATCTGATTTTTTACTTCCATATTTTAGATTACCTTATGATAGCTACACACTCCACAATTCTGTGACTTTTACCCCAACTTTAAAACTATGCCCTTTGACCTAGCTACCTTGGTAATGTGACGAGGTTATCATGGTTTGAAGGCTGTCTGCCATTGTCTTCTTGTGCCATAACCCTTCCTCTCCAAATGTTGTCAGAGCAGGTTAACGTCTTCCTCAATTTTGAAATACAATAGTGACCTCAGGAATGGCAGCAATCAATGATCCCTAGTTGGTATTATGACCTTTGCTAAGCTGTGATGGTCAATGTTCTGTCAACCAATAGGTGGACTCAATTCTGTATTTCAATACCCTGCTCTGTTTGCTGTCTCCCAGTTTCCACTCTAAATGTGAACATGTCGCCCTTGGAGTGCATGTTTCTTCTAGAACTATTGTTTTAATTTTCTTTGAATATATGCTCAATAATGGAATTGCTGGATATATGGTAGTTCTATTTTTAGTTTTTTGAAGAAACGGTCTACTGTTTTCCACAGTGACTGCACCAATTTACATTCCTAACAATAGTGTACAAGTGTTCCCTTTACTCCACATACTCACCAAAATTTATTTGTGATCTTTTTGGTAATAGCCATTGTGGCAGCTGTCAGATGATATCTCACTGTGGTTTTTCATTTGCATTTCTCTGATGATTAGTGATGTTGAGCATTTTCTTATGCTCGTTATCTGTATCTCTTCTTGGTAAAAACTTCTATTCAGGTCTTCTGCTCATTTAAAAAAATTATGTTTTTTTGATATTAAATTGTATGAGCTATATATATATATAAACATTTTTATTGACGTATAATTGCTTTACAATGTTGTGTTGTTTTCTGCTGTATAATAAAGTGAATCAGCTATACATATACATATATCCCCATATCCCCGTATCTCATCCCTCTTGTGTCTCCCTCCCACCTTCCTTATCCCACCCCTCCAGATGGTCACAAAGCACCAAGCTGATGTCTGTGTGCTATGTGGCTCCTTCCCACAAGCTATTTTATATTTGGTAGAGTATATATGTCAATGCTACTCTCTCACTTTGTCCCAGCTTACCCTTGCCCCTCCCTGTGTCCCCAGAGCCATTCTAAACGTCTTCGTCTTTATTCCTGTCCTGCCCCTACGTTCATCAGTACATTTTTTTTTTAGATTCCATATATATATGTTAGCATACAGTATTTGTTTTTTCTTTCTGACTTACTTCACTCTGTATGACAGACACTAGGTCCATCCATCTCACTACAAATAACTCAATTTCGTTTCTTTCTATGGCTGAGTAATATTCCACTGTATATATTTGCCAAATATTCTTTATCCGTTCGTCTGTCGATGGACATTTAGGTTGGTTCCATGTACTGGCTATTGTACTAGTGCTGCAGTGTATATTGTGGTACATGATTCTCACAGTATATGCCCAGTAGTGGGATTGCTGGCTCGTATGGTGGGTCTAGTTTTAGTTTTTTAAGGAACTTCCATACTGTTTTCCATATTGGTTGTACCAATTTGCATTCCCACCAACAGTGCAAAAGGGTTCCCTTTTCTCCACACCCTCTCCAGCATTTATTGTTTGTACATTTTCTGATGATGGCCATTCTGACTGGTGTGAGGTGACACCTCATTGTAGTTTTGAATTCATTTCTGTGATAATTTGTGCTGTTGAGCATCTTTTCACGTGCCTCTTTGTCATCTGTATGTCATCTTTAGTGAAATGTCTATTTAGGTCTTCTGCCCATTTTTTTAACTAGATTATTTGCTTTTTTGATATTGTACTCCATTAGCTGTTTGTATATTTTGGAGATTAGTCCCCTGTTGTTTCATGTGCAAATATTTTCTCCCATTCTGAATGTTGTCTTTTTGTCATGTTTATGGTTTCCTTTGTTGTGCAAAAGCTTTTAAGTTTAATTAGTTCCCTTTGGTTTATACTTGTTATATTTCCGTTACTCTAGGAGGTGGTCAAAAAGGATCTTGCTGTGGTTTATGTCAAAGAGTGTTTTTCCTATGTTTTTCTATAAAAAGAAAGAATTTTACATTGTCTGATCTTACATTTAAGTGTTTAATCCATTTAGAGTTTATTTTTGTGTATGGTGTTAGGGAGTGTTCTAATTTCTTTCTTTCACATGTAACTGTCCAGTTATCCAGCTTGATTCCTCCAACTCCGTTTTTCTTTCTCAAGATTGCTTTGGCTATTCAGGGTCTTTTGTGTTCCCATATGAATATTTAAATATTTTGTCCTAATTATGTGAAGAATGCCATTGGTAATTAATATGGATTGCTTTTTATCTGTAGATTGCTTTGGGTAGTGTAGTCGTTTTCACAATATTGATTCTTCCAATCAAAGAATATGGTATATTTCTGCACCTGTGTATATCATCTTAGAGTTCTTTCATCGGTATTTTATAGCTTTTTGAGTACCCTTTCAACTCCTTAGCCAGATTTATTCTTAGGTATTTTACTCTTTTTGTTGCAGTGGTGAATGCGTGTTATCTTAATTTCTCTTCCTGATTTTTCGTTGTTGACGTATAGGAATTCCAGAGAATTCCATTCATTTTTGAATCCTGCAACCTTATCAAATTCATTGATTAGTTAGTAGTTTTCTGGTGGCATCTTTAGGATTTTCTATGTATGGTATCATATCATCTGCAAACAGTGACAGTTTTATGTCTTCTTTACACTTTGTATTCCTTTTATTTCTTTTTCTTTTCTGATTGCTGTGGCTAAAAATTCCAAAATTATGTTGAATAAGAGTGGCAAGAGTGGGTATCCTTTTCTTGTTCCTGATCTTAGAAGAAATGCTTTCAGTTTTTCACCATTATCATACTGGTTGTGGGTTTGTCATGTATGGCCTTTATTATGTTGAGGTAAGTTCCCTCTATGCCCACTTTCTGGGTAGTATCATAAATGGGTGTTGAATTTTGTTAAAAACTTTTTTGGCATCTATTGAGATTTTTCATATTTTCTCTAATTTGGTTTATTCCATTGATTGATTGATTTGCATATATTGAAGAATCCTTGCATTCCTGAGATAAACCCCACTTGATCATGGTGTATCATCCTTTTAATGTGCTGTTTAATTCTGTTTTACTAGTATTTTGTTCAGGATTTTTGCATCTATGTTCTTCAGTGATACTGGCCTGTAGTTTTCTTTCTTTGTGACATCTTTGTCTGGTTTTCGTATCAGGGTGACGGTGGCCTCGTGGAATGAGTTTCAGAGTGTTCCTTCGTCTGCTAGAGTTTGGAAGAGTTTGAGAAGGGTAGGTTAGGACTTCTGTAAATGTTTGATAGAATTCTGTGATGCCATCTGGTCTTGGGTTTCTGTGTGTTGGAAAATTTTTAATCACAGTCTCAATTTCAGTGCCTGCAATTGGTCTGTTTATATTTTTTATTTCTACCTGGTTCAGACTCAGACGGTTGTGCTTTTCTAAGAATTTGCCCATTTCTTCCCAGTTGCCCATTTTATTAGCGTATAGCTGCTCGTATTTATCTCTCATGATCCTTTGTATTTCTGAAGGGTCAGCTGTTATTTCTCCTTTTTCATTTCGAAGTCTACTGATTTGAGTTTTCTCCATTTTTTCTTGATGAGTCTGGCTAAGGGTTTACCAATTTTATCTTCTCAAAGATTCAGCTTTTCGTTTTAATGATCTTTGCTATTATTTCTTTATCATTTACTTCTGATCTGATCTTTATGGTTTCTTCCCTTTTGCTAACTGTGGTGGATTTTTGGGTCTTCTTTTTTTCTCTGCTTTAGGTGTAAGATTGATGTTTCTTGTTTCTTGAGGTAGGATTGTATTGTTATAAACGTCACTTTAGAACTGCTTTTCTTGCATCCCAAAAGTTTTGAGTCGTAGTGCTTTCATTGTCATTGTTTCTAGGTATAAAATACCTAAAACGCTGGGCCTGTAAGTTTACCATTCACTGATATAGGGAATAGGTTTGAGGGCTATCTGAAGAATGTTGGAGATGGAACGATGTGATTATGATTCCTGTTAGACTTACAAGTGGAGATTCTGAGTAACTCACTTGGAAGATGTGATTTTAGGACAGTAGAGTCTAGATGAGAGATAAAAATATGACAGTCTTTCACAGGTCCTTGGTATTTAACACCATGGTACTGAATACAGCCACCTAGAGAAAAAGTGTAGATATTAGGGTTCAGGATGGAGGGCTGGGTTCCTAGCATTTACTGGCTAGAAAGGGAAAAGAAATGCAAAGCAAATGGAGATCACCCAGGGAGTTGCAAGGAAAAGTCAGGGAGCAGCCCACAACCTCACAAAGCATTAGCAATGATACTTATTCATTTCCATTTTGTATTTGCTTATAATTCTTATTATCATCAAACATTTTTAATTTGTCACACACATGCCAGACAGATCTAAAAATTGCAGCTGCTTAGGAAGAATGAAAAAAGGATCAAAATTCTTCAGGCTGATCTTCCAACAGGGTGTATTTTATGCAGCATATAAGGCGAAACATTTTGTTTTAGAGTTACTGAACAGAGAAACTCTAATTGTGTTTTTGGTTAATAAAAGGAATATAACTGAATGTGTTTCATATTGGAGTTTTAGCAGAAACAGAAATTTTATTTATTATCTGGGAAATAATTTAGTTTGAATTCTACCTGACCAAGAATGGAAAAGTGGCTTTTTTTGCCAATCTTTTCCTACTTTCAACTGCCCTCTATTCCAACCTAGATTTAACTCGAGTGTAGGTATTTTCTTCCACTCATTCAATCGTTCTCCTAATACATATAGAGCACCCACTCTGTCTAAGCCCTTAACAAAAACTTGACATGCAGTGAAGAAAAGCAGATGTGGCTGACTCCCAGTGAAGCTTGCTGTCCTGAAGGGAAAACAGAAATGAAAACGGTATGTATGCCTAACAGAGCAGGGTGCACATGCGACATTCAAACTGAGGCTCTGCCTTAGGAAATTGGCCTTAGGGGATGTCTCTTTGGAAGTGGCACAATCTGAGAGAAGAGCAGGAAATAAGTCTGAGTGCTGATGTGTCTGCGGTGGGCATGTCCACTGGGTCAGAGGAGCAAGGAGGGAGTAGTTCCGTGGATCCAAGATGGACAGCTGAAGGAGGCAACCCTCATGCACTAAAAGGACATTTTGCCCTCAGTACCTTAGTTCAAAAGCTATCCAGATTCTATGACCTGAAGATAATGGTGTGGTTGTTTAAGTGACATTTGAGTGTTTACTTTTAGTAAACGTTATTTCATTTCCTTATTATTCACTCACCAGAGAACTATGCACTCAATAGCTTAGCTAAATGTAAAGTTGCTTTTTAATAATATTAATTGTATTTCACATTTATATGAAGACGTTTTATAAAACAATACTTTGAAGTCTGGAACTTACTTTCTAAAGACAATGTTTAAGGCTGGCATTGCCTACTTCAAAGTACAAGGGAATCCAATGAAATGTGTTCAACTTTGGAGCAATCACCCTGCGCCTCTGGTAGAATGCACATGGAGCACCACCGCCTGCCCAAGGTCCACATTCGTGAAGACACGTCTCCTTACACAAGAAAGTCTCAGAATCCTCACCCCATCCTGGTCATTGGCATGCTGTAGTGCTTCAAACTGCCGTTCTTTTCAGACACTTGCTCTGCCCATCCTTTTTCCCATGTCCTACAATCTCTCAAGATCTTTTGGCTTTCCCTGGAAGGGTAATACTATGTCTCTTCTGAAAAACGAACCCCGAAACACCTTTCAGCATTATAAATAGCAATAAATAAGTAGTGGAAGATATTTTTCAGCAATTTTGGTCCTTTGTTTTCAAGAATCTGTACCTGTCTAGGCAATATTTTTATGGCCTCTGGTATTCACGTGTGTACTTTTGAGGTTTTCATTAGTGCATGGATTTTTTCTCCACCAAGCTGGAAATATTGGTGAACAGTTCTTGCCTTCTGGCTAAAAAATGATTCCTTTTCAGCAATACTCATCCCTAGCTATGCCACTTGCACTGTAAGGTACTTGATTCCATCAGGAGTATCAAAATCCACCTGCCGGTGTCACTTCTCTTTGCTGCATATTAACAACCCACGTTAATCTGTGTTAATATAAAAATTGATGTTGAAAAAAAAAAGGCCATGAAGAACCTAGTGGCAAGACGGGAATAAAGACACAGACCTACTAGAGAATGGACTTGAGGATATGGGGAGGGGGTGGGGTGAGATGTGACAGGGTAAGAGAGTGTCATGGACATATATACACTACCAAATGTAAAATAGATAACTAGTGGGAAGCAGCCGCATAGCACAGGGAGATCAGCTCGGTGCTTTGTGACCACCTAGAGGGGTGGGATGGGGAGGGTGGGAGGGAAGGAGATGCAAGAGGGAAGAGAAATGGGAACATATTGTATATGTATAACTGATTCACTTTGTTATAAAGCAGACGCTAACACACCATTGTAAGGCAATTATACTTCAATAAAGATGTTTAAAATAAATAAATAAATAAAATATAAATATGAGTAAGACTTTAAAAAAAAAAAAACTGATGTTGGTCAGAGCTTTTCCTGTGCCAGACACTATAAAGCACACAACACACCAGACCCAATAAGTAGGTATTTTTAATATTTAGTCTCCATTTTACCGTTAAGGAAGCAGAGATGAGAGTTATAATTTTGTCCAAGAGGTGGACCTAGAATTACTCCTTAAAGGAAATATAAATCTAACATGGTTAAAAATAGACCATAATAATCTGATTTATCTAACTATCCAATTACTTGAAGCTATCAAAAATGGAAGATAAGTGACAATGTTAATAGTATAACTTTGGAGTAAATAATAGATCTTACCATAGTGAGGGCCTGAGATTAGTTATTTCTGTCCTAGTGTAAAGAACCTTTTTTTTGAAGGAAGATTTGGGGTAGAGGAAAGGGGCATACCTCTTGGTGCCCCTAAAATAATTACGTGTGAGTTACAGATTTTGCCAGTGAGTGAAAGCAGCCCTGCTGGGAGCAGAAGATTACTGCTTTCCACATATCACCAGTTGTTGCAAATCACCAAATGTTTCATATGAAAATTCTTGGGTGGCAAGGTATGATCTGTGAAGTGTCTCGTCATGTGAGCAAAGCTGTGTTCTCTAGGATTAGCTTCTTATCATACTCATTAGTGTATTTGGGTACACAACCAAGAGGAATGTTAGGGTAAAAGGTCTGTGTGATGTGTGCATGGGTAGTATTTATTAACC
The DNA here is from genome assembly GCF_028023285.1 of Balaenoptera ricei. Taxonomy (NCBI): domain Eukaryota; kingdom Metazoa; phylum Chordata; class Mammalia; order Artiodactyla; family Balaenopteridae; genus Balaenoptera; species Balaenoptera ricei. The sequence continues at coordinate 52,392,461 of NC_082640.1, read as the reverse complement.
CTGGAGCAAGTTTCTCAAACTTCATTTCCTACCTTAATTGAAATGTAATTAACATATAGTATTTTGTAAGTTTAAGTTATACAATGTATATATTGCAAAATGCTTCCATAATAAGGTTAGGTGACACATCCTTCACATAATTACCATTTTTTTTCTTATTGTGAGAACATTTAAAATCTACATTCACAAGATTTCAAGTATGTAACACAGTATTGTGACCTATAATCAGCATACTGTACTTCAGCTTCCCAAAATTAATTCATCTTATATCGGAAAGTTTGTACTCTTTGATCAACATCTCCCCACTTCCCCCACCCTGCCTTGTAAATATCAGTTTAATCTCTGTTTATTTTCAAATTACACATATAAATGAGATCATACAGTATCTGTCTTTTTCTGTCTATTTCACTTAGCATAATAGCGTCCAAGTTCATCCATGTTGTTGCAAATGGCAAAATTTGTTTTTATGTTTGAGTAGTATTTTATATAAATATATATTATATATATTTATATATACACACATATATATGTATATACAGATATACCAACACTTTTTTATCTATTCATCTGTTGATGGACATTTAGGTTGCTTTCCTATTTTGGCTTATGTAAATAGTGCTGCTATGAACATTGAAGTGCATGTATCTCTTTGAATTATTGTTTTATTTTTTAAGAGATATACCCAAGAGTCAAATTGCTGTGGTATATGGTAGATCTATTTTTAGTTTTTTGAGAAACCTCCACGTTTCCACAGTGGTCCCACCAACTAACAATTCCTACCAACAGAGTACAAGAGTACCCTTTTCTCCACATCTTCGCCATCCCTTGTTATTTGTGGTCATTTTAATGATAACCATTCTGATGGGTGTGAGGTAACATCTCCTTGCGTTTTTAATTTGCATGTCTCTAATGATTAATTATGTTGAGCATCTTTTCATGTGCCTGTTAGCCAGCTGTATGTCTTCTTTGTAAAAATGTCTATTCAGGTCTTCTGCCTTTCTAAAATGAGGTGTTTTTTTTAAATGTTGAGTTATATTAGCTCTTTATATATTTTGGATATTAACCGCTTATTCGTCATGTCATTTGCAAATATCTTCTCCCATTCAGTAGGTTGTCCTTTCGTCTTGTCGATAGTTTCCTTTGCTGTGCAAAATCTACTAAGTTTAATTACGTCTCATTTGTTTCTTTTTACTTTTATTTCCTTTGCTTTAAGGGACTGATCCAAAACCAATATTGCCATGATTTACGTAAAAGTGTGATCTACCTATGTTTTCTTCTAGGAGTTTTATGGTTTCAGGTCTTACATTTGGTTTTAGTCCATTTTGAGTTTATTTTTTGTATATGGTGTTAAAGATTTTTCTAATTTCATTCTTTTCCATGCGGCTGTGCAGTTTTCCAAACACCAAAGATACTGTCTTTTCTCCATTGTGCATTTTTGCCTCCTTGTCACAAATAGACCATAAGTGCATGTTTTACCCAATTTTAGTCATATTATTAGGGAATTTATTGTCATTAAGTTGTATGAGTTTTATACAGTTTGGATATTAACCCCTTGTCAGATAGAGGGCTTGCAAATATTTTCTCCCATTCCATAGGCTGCTTTTAATTTTCTAGAGTATTTCTTTTGCTGTAAAGAAGCTTCTAGTTTGATATAGTCACACGTTGATTTTTGCTTTTGGCATTTGTGCTTTTGGTGTCACAGCCAAAAAATCATTGCCAAGACCCATGTCAAAGAGATTTTTTCCTTAAGTTACTTTCTAAGCGTTTTATGGTTACACGTCTTACACTTAAGTCCTGAATCAATTGTAAATTAAATTTTTGTGAGTGATATAAGATAGGGGCCAAGTTACATTTTTTTTTTTGCAACACCACTTATTTTCCCCAGCACCACTTATTTACGGGTCAATTTTTTCCAAACATTGAGTATTCTTGGCTCTCTTATCAAATATTAGTTCACTCTCCTCTATTCTTTGTAATCTATTTCATTGTTCTGTGTGTTTGTTTTTATACCAGCATCATAATATTTTGATTATGTTCGCTCTGTTATATAGTTTGAATCAGGACGGTGTTTGGTCAATATATTTAGGTGCTCCATTTTGGGTACGTGTATATTCACAATTTTTATATCACTTTGATGAATTGACCTTTCTTGTCTCTTAGTACAGTTTTGACTTAAAGTCTATTTTATCTGATATAGGTAGCTACCCATGATCTCCGTTGGTTCCATTTGCATGCAGTACGTTTCCCCATCACTTCACTTTGTGTCTATGTGTGTCCTTGACACCGAAATGAGTCTGTTCTAGTTGGCATATCACTGGGTATTTTTTAATCCACTCAACTCTGTGCCGTTTTATTGGAGCACTTAGTGGTATAATATGATTCTCTTCTCTATCTCTTCTATGTATCTACTTAGGTTTTTGCTTTGAGGTTACATTGAGGTTTACTAAAATATCATATACATATAACAGTCAATTATAAGCTGATAACAACTTTTATCCCCCCATATTTTATGTTTTTCAGGTCACAATTTATTTCTTTTATATTGTTTATTCATTAACAAATTATTGTATCTATATCTACTTTAATACTTTTGTCCTTTAAACCTTTATACTAGAATTAAATAGTTAACACACCACCATTTCCAGTATTATTCTAGAGTATTACCAGTGTGTTGTATATTTTTATGTTAATTAGTGTCCTTTCGTTTCAGCTCGAAAAACTTTCACCATGTCTTGTAAGGCAGGTCTAGCAGTGATGAACTCCCTTCGGTTGGTTTAGGAAAGTATATCACCATTTCTGAAGGACAACTTTGTCAGTTAAAGTATTCTTGGTTGGCAGTTTTTTCTTTCATCACTCTCTCCTGGCCTTCAAGTTTTCTGCTGAGATAGCCACTGACAGCCTTATGGAGCTTCCCTTGTATAAAAGGATGTTTATTTTCTACTCCTTTTAAAATACTCTGTGTTTTTATAATTTATCTAAGAGAAGACTATTTTGGATTGAAATTTTAAGGCGATTTATAGTTTCATGAACTTGAAGAGCCAAGCCTCTCCTCATGATTGGGAAGTCCTTTTATTTTAATTTCAAAAATATTTTATTGTAGTTGACTTACAAAGTTGTGTTATGTTCTGCTATACAGCAAAGTGATTCAGTTTATATATATATATATATTCTTTTTCATATTCTTTTCGGTTATGGTTTATCACAGGATATTGAATATAGTTCCCTGTGCTATACAGTAGGATCTTGTTGTTTATCCATCCTATGGATGGATAAAGTAGTTTTTTGTTAATCCCAGACTCCCAATCATTCCCTTCCCCACCCCCTTCCCCCTTGGCCACCAAAAGACTGTTTTCTATGTCCGTCAGTTTCTGTTTCATAGGTATTTTTATTTGTGTCATAGTTTAGATTCCACATATAAGTGATGTCATATGGCATTTGTCTTCCTCGTTTTGACTTACTTCACATAGTATGTTAATCTCTAGGTCCATCATGTTGCTGCAGATGGTGTTATTTCATTATTTTTCATGGCTGAGTAATATTCCATTGTGTTTGTTTGTGTGTGTGTGTGTGTGTGTGTGTGTATCATATCTTCTTTATCTAAATGGACAGTTTAGATATCCATCTAAACTGTTATCAGTTTAAACTGATATCAGATTAGATATCTATCTTCATCTCTAAATGGACTGTTAGGCTCTTCCAGGCCTGTTTACTATTGTAAATAGTGCTGCTTTGCTCATCGGGAGGTATGCATCTTTTTAAATTATCGCTTTATCTGGGTATATGCATAAGAGTGGCATTTCTAGATCATATGGTAAGTTTATTTTTTGTTTTTTCAGGAAAATTCGTACTGTTTTCCATAGTGGCTGCACCAATTTACATTCCAACCAACAGTGTAGGAGAGTTACCTTTTCTCTCCAACATTTATTGTTTGTAGACCATGATGGTCATTCTGGTTTGTGTGAGATCGTACCTCCTTGTAATTTTGTTTTGCTTTTCTCTAATAATTAGCAATGATGAGTATCTTTTCATGTACTTATTGGCCATCTGTATGACTTCTTTGAAGAAATGTTTATTTAGGCCTTCTGCCCGTTTTCCAATTGGTTTGTCTGTCTTTTTGTTGAGTTGTGAGTTCTTCGTATATTTTGGAAAGTAAGCCCTTGTCAGTCGCATGATTTGCAAATATTTTCTCCCAGCCCGTAGGTTAAATTTTCATTTTGTTTCTCATTTCCTTTGCTGTGCAAAAGCTTATAAGTTTGACTAGGTACCATTCATTTATTTTTGCCTTTATTTCTATTGCCTTGGGAGACTGACCTAAGAAAATATTGGTACAATTTATGTCAGAGAATGGTTTGCTTATGTCCTTTTCTAGGAGTTTTCATGCCTTATATTTAAGTCTTAAAGTCACTTTGAGTTTATTTTTGTGTATGGTGTGAGGGTGTGTTCAAACGTCATTGATTTACATGCAGCTCTCTAACTTCTCCAGCACCCATTTTTGAAGAGACTGCCTTTTACCCATTGCATATTCTCACCTCCTTTGTTGAATATTAATTGATCATAGGATTTGGGGTTTATTTCAGGGCTCTCTATTCTGTTCCATTGAACCATATGTCTGTTTTTGTGCCAATACCACGCTGTTTTTATTATTGTAGCTTTGTAGTATTGTCTGAAGTCTGGGAGGGTTATGCCTCCTGCTTTGTTCTTTTTCCTAAGGATTACTTTGGCAATTCTGGGTCTTTCATGGTTCCATACAAATTTTAGGATTATTTGTTCTAGTTCTGTGGAAAATGTCATGGATAATTTGATAAGGATCGCATTAAATATGTAGGTGCTTTGGGTAATATGGCCATTTTAACAATAGGAATTCTTCCAATCCAAGAGCTTAGGATATCTTTCCATTTCTTTGAATCATCTTCAGTTTCCTCTATTAATGTTTTGTAGTTCTCAGAATATAAATCTTTCACCTCCTTGGTCAGGTTAATTCTTAAGAATTCTATTTTTTATGTGATTTTTGTTTACTTTCCCTTACTTATATTTCATTGTAATTGTAGAGTAATACAACTAATATCTATATGATAATATTATTTCATTCTGCCTTGCTGCATTCATTTATCAGTTCTAGTATTTTGCGTCTGTAGTCTTTAGGGTTTTCTATATATATAGTATCATGTCATCTGCATATAATACAATTTTACCTCTTCCCTACCAATTTGAATACACTTTATTTCCTTTTCTTGTCTGATTGCTGTGGCTAGGACTTCCAGTATGTTGAGAAGAAGTAGTGAGAGTGGGCATCCTTGTCTTATTCCAGATTTTGACTGGAAGTGTTTCAGCTTTTCACCATTGAGTGCTGTGTTGGCTATGCATTTGTCATAAATAGCTTTTATTATGTTGAGATATGTTCTATCTATACCCACCTTGGTAATCGTTTTTTTCATGAATGGATGTTGAATTTTATTGAATGCTTTTTTTGCATCTATTGAGATGTGATCATGTCGTTTTTGTCTTTTTTTTTTTGTGGATGTGTTTTAACACATCGATTGATTTGTGTATGTTGAACCATCCTCGTCACCCTGGGATGAATCCAATTGGTAGTGGTGTATGATTCTTTTTTTATGTGTTGGATTCAGTTTGCTAGTATTTTGTTGAGAATTTCTACATCTGTATTCATCAAAGATATTGGCCTGTAATTTTCTTTTCTGGTAGTACCTTTGTCTGGTTTTAGTATCAGGGTGATGGTGGCTTCATAGAATGACTTTGGGAGTGTTCCTTCTTCTTTAGTCTTTTGAAAGAGTTTCAGAAGGATCGATATAAGTTCTTTTTTGTATGTTTGGTAAAATTTGCCTGTGAAGCCGTCAGCCCTGGACTTTTGTTTGTAAGGAGTTTTTTTGTTTCTTTTTCTCTTTAATTACAGATTCTATTTCACTTCTACTGATCAGTCTATTCAAGATATTATTTTGATTCAGTTTTCATGGGCTGTGTGTTTCTAGAAAGTTGTTCATTTCTTCCACGTGGTCAAATTAGTTAGCATATAATTGTTCACGGTATTCTCTTACGGTTTTTTTATTTCTGCTGTGTCAGTTATGAGTTCTCCTCTTTCATTTCTTGTTTTATTTATTTGGGTCTTCTGTATTTTCTACTTGCTGAACCTGGCCACAGGTTTGTCAATTTTGTTTACCCTTTCAAAGAACAAGCTATTGGTTTCATTGATTTTTTTCCTTAATTTTTTAACTCTATTTTATTTGTTTCTTTTCTGATCGTTTATCTTCTTCCTTCTGCTGACTTTAGGTTTTGTTTATTATTCTAATTATTTTAAGTGGTGTGTTAAGTTGTTTATTTGAGATTTTTTTTAGTTTCTTAAGGAAGGCCTGTATTGCTATGAACGTCCCTCTCAGAGTTGGATTTGCTGCATTTTTATAGATTTTGTATGGTTGTGCTTTCATTGTCATTTGCCTCAAAGTATTTTTTAAATTTTTAATTTGATTTTATTTTTGACCCGTTTTTTAGTAGCATGTTGTTCAGTCCCCATGTGAGTTTTTTCTTCTCATTTCTTATTCTGTGGTCAATTTCTACTGTGGTATTTAGAAAACACTAGTTGTTTGAAATTATTTACCTCAAAGAGCCTGCAGAACTTCAGAAAAGGTAAGACTTCTTACAGGCATCCTGTGCCTGCACACACACACACACACACACACACACACTAACACACACACACACACGTGTACTCATGCACACACTCTTACAAAGTTATTAGAAAACAAATAAGAATTCTCTTAAAGAAGCTACTCTGATGTAAGGTTTAGGCCAGCAGTTTCTCAAATTATGTTTATTTCATAATTCAAATAGACTCAGGAAAGCCCTGAATAACAAAATCCAGTACTTTTGTTTCATACTAATCTTTTAGAGCCTCTAATGTAGTCATCATCTCTAAGAGGGCGGGAACGTGAACCCTGTCCAAAATGTATCTGTGAGACACGCAGTCGTCTTCCTTTTCATGCTAATCTCTCAGCTTCATCCTGAACTCCTGCAAGTGGTGAGCTCTAATTTTCAAACAAAGCTCTGCCTTTGCAGACGTATGGAAATACTACAGCTTCCAGACATGCTCAATCTCGGGGGCAGGAGCCCTCCTCCTGCTTCCAGGCACCTCCTCAGCATCTTTCCTTACCTCAGGTAATTCAGGGGAGAGCTAGAGGAACACACAGAATTCAAGCAATAAAACGCAGCTCTGCAGAAGACGTCTTTATCACTTTATCCCATTTGGACCAAGACATCCTACAAGGTTTTAATAATGAAATCTAAAGTATTTTTTAAAAAATTAAATTTTTAAAAGTTAAGACAGTAAATCGCATGAAAATAGAAAAATGTAGAAATGTTTACATTTTCTGGTTTTTAGATAGAAAGAAAATAATTTTGTTATATTGAGCTTTCTATATTTTCCCCAAGGTGAATCAGATTATGTGGTTTAAAATGTTGAACAACAAAATGAGATATATATAATGGATTATATGGGCTCCTACTTTAGGAAGATAGGTTATTTGTGTGAGTTGTAAGGGAAAAGGTCCCCTAACACGATGTCTCATGGGTTATGAATATAGGGGTTGACTCAGAATATTTAACACCTGCATTAGTGGAGTCACATTGTAATCATCAACTCAAGTTGAAGTTTGTGTAAAGTTCAGTTTAAAGAATTGAATGCCCTCAAAGGTTGGCCAGATTCTTTTAGTAGAAAGTGAGGTGCTCTCCTGACGTGTTTAAGGTGCTGGTGGCTATGATTTGGTAATTTTCTGTATCTGCATGTAGTCTCTTTAAAATACTCAAAACATTTGAAACATGATTTTGCAAGCTGCTGTCAGGCATTTTGCGGTGGAGATAACCTGAATGGATATCTGGTTCATAAACGGAGAGTCTGGAAAAATTCTGCCTATTCTACAAGAACAAGTTATTTCCTGGCAAATACATTTGGGAGTGTATTTTCATAGACTGGACTAAAAACGTATCTTTTGCAACTTCCTGTCCTGTTGTCATTCTCTTAATTTTTAATCCACTGCATAATACTGCCTCAAAATATTAAAATGTATGTTACTCGTTTACATCAGAGTAGAACATAGATAATCGTATCAGTAACGTTTGAAATTTCACAAAATTATTCAAACCATTTTAGATGCAAAATTTTTTATTTTTGCAAATTTGTACACTTTGACCAAAACCTCCTCATTTCCACCAACCAGCCTCTAGTAACCACCATTCTACTCTTGCATCTATGAATTTGACTTTTTTATATTCTACATGTAAGTAATATCATACAATATTTGTCTTTATCTGGCTTATTTCTCGTAGCATAATGCCCTCCAAGTCCATCCATGTTGTTGCTAGTGGCACAATTTCAATTCTTGTATGGCTGAGTTGTATTCCATTGTATAAATATATATACCACAGACTTTTTATCCAGTTTTCTGTTGATGGAGGTTACTTCCATATCTTGACAATTGTAAATAATGCTGCAATAAGTATTGGGGTCCATGTATCTTTTCTAATTATGGTTTTCTTTCTCTCAATATATGCCCGAGACTGGGATTGCTGGATCATATGGCAACACTATTTTTAGTTTCTAAAGGAACTTCCATACTGTTCTCCATATTGGTTGTAGCAATTACATTTATCATGAACAGTGTAGAAAGGTTCCCTTTTCTCCACACCCTCTTTTATCGTCTTTTTGTAGACTTTTTAATAATGGCCATTCTGACCGGTGTAAGGTGATACCTCATTTTAGTTTGATTTGCATTTCTCTAATAATTAACATATTGAGCAACTTTTCATGTGCTTGTTGGCCATCTGTATGTCTTCTTTAGAGAAATCTTTATAGATCTTCTGCCCAGTTTTTGACTGGATTATTTTCTTTTTTTGATATTGAGCTACAAGAGCTGTTTGTGTATTTTGGAGATTAATCCCTAGTTGGTTTCATTATTTGCAAATATTTTCTCCCATTCTGTGTGTTGTCTTCTAGTTTTGTTTGTGGTTTCCTTTGCTGTGCAAAAGCTTTAAGTTTAATTAGGTCCGATTTGTTTATTTTTGATGTTATTTTCATTACTTTAGGAGGTGGAGCCCAGAAGATGTTGCTGTGATTTATGTCAGAATGCTATGATTATGTTTTCCTCTAGGAATTTTATAGTATCTCGTCTTATATTCAGGTCTTAAATCCATTTTGAATTTATTTTTATGTATGGTGTTAAAGAAAGTTAATTTTATTTTCTTACATGTAGCTGCACCATTTATTGAAGAGATTGTCTTTTCTCCATTTTATCTTGTCACTTTTGTCATTGATTAATTGACCATAGGTGTGTGGGTTTATATCTCTGCTTTCTATATTGTTCCACTGATCTATAGCTCTGTCTTTGTGCCAGTACCATACTATTTTGATTACTGTAGCTTTATAGTATAATTTGAAGTCAGAGAACCTAATACCTCCCACTCCATATTTCTTTCTCAAGAGTGCTTTGGTTATTCAGGTCTTTTGTGTTTCCATACAAATTTTAGGATTTTGTTTGTTTCTTCTTGATCTGCAAAAAAAAAAATGCCTTTGGTAATTTGATAAGGAATGCACTGATTCTGAAGATTATCTTGGGTAGTATACTCATTTTGACAATATTGATTCTTCCAATCCAAGAACGTGGTATATTTTTCCATCTGTGTCATCTCCAGTTTCTTTCATTAGTGTCATCGTTTTTGGAGTACAGGTCTTTTTTCTCCTTAGGTAGGATATTCCTAGATATTTTATTCTTTTTGATGTTATGGTAAATGAAATTGGTTTCTTACTTTTTATTACTGCTCTTTCAGTGTAAATGTATAGATATGCAACAGATTTCTGTGTATTAATTTTGAATCCTACAACTTTACCGAATTCATCGATGCGCTCTAGTAATTTCCTGTTAGCATCTTTAGTATTTTCTATGTATAATATCATGTTATCTGCAAAAAGTGACAGTTTTACTTCTTTTCCAAGATGATCACTTTTCTGATAGCCATGGCTAGGACTTCAAAAACTGTGTTGAATTATAGTGGCCAGACTGGAGATCTGTTCCTTGTTTGTTCCTGATTTTAGAGGTAATGCTTTCAGCTTTTCACTTTTGATTGTGATGTTACCAGTGGGTTTTTCATATATGGCCCTTATATTGAGGTATAGTTCAATTTTGTTTTTTTCAAAGAACCAACTTTTAGCTTCCTTTGCCATTTCTATTGTTTGCTTTGTCTCTATTTCATTTATTTCGGCTCTGATCCTTATGAATTATTTCTTTCAGGTAACTCTGGGTTTCTTTTGTTCTTTCTGTAGTTGCTTTAGGTATAAGGTTAGCTTGATTACTTGGGAGTTTTCTTGTTTCCTAACACTGTATTGCTATAAACTTCTCTCTTAAAACTGTTTTTGCTCCGTCCCATAGGTTTTGGATCACTGTATTATCGTTTTTATTTATCTTTAGGTATTTTTGGATTTCCTATTTGATTTCTTCAGTGATCCATTTGTTATTTACTAGCCTATTGTTTAGTCTCCATCTGATTGGTTTGTTTTTTACAGGTTTTTTTCTTGTAGTTAATTTCTATTCTCACAGCAGTATGGTTGGAAAAGATGCTTGATATGATTTCAGTTTTCTTAAATTTAGTGAGGCTTTCTTAATGGCACAGCATGTGATTTATCCGAGAATGTTCCAAATGCATTTGAAAACAATGTGTATTCTGCTTCTTTCAGATGGAATGCTTTATGATAGCAATAAAGTCCATCTGGTCTAATGTGTCATTTACGGCCTGTGTTTCCTTATTGATTTTCTGTCTGGATGATCTGTCCATTGATGAGTGTGGGTTGTTAAAGTCCCCTACTACTGTTGTGTTACTGTCGATTTCTTCTTTTATTGCTGTTACATTTTGCTTTATATATTGAGGTGCTCCTTTTCGGTGAAGATATATTCACAATTGTTTTATCTTCTTGTATTGATCCCTTGATCATTATGTAATGGTCTTCATTGTCTTTTGTAACAGTCTTTATTTTAAAGTTTATTTTGTGAGTATTGCTACTACAGATTTTTTTAATTTTAATTTGCATGGAATATTTTCCATCCCCTATCTTTCAGTCTGTATTCTTCCCTAGATAGGAATTGGGTCTCTTGTTGGCAAAATTTATATGGGTCTTGTTTTTGTATCCATTCAGCCATCTTTTGGTTGGATATTTAATCCATTTTCATTTAAGGTAATTATCAATATGTATGTTCTTCTTGCTAGTTTAATTGTTTTGGATTTGTATTTGCAGGTGGTTTTTCTTCCCTCCCTCTTTTGTTCTTCTGTGACTTGATAACTAACTTTAGTGTTGTGTTTGGGTTCCTTTTTCTTTTTTGTGTGTGTATCTATTGTAGAGTTTTGGTTTGTGGTTACCATGAGGTTTTGATATAACAGTCTGTAAACAAAATATATGGTTTTAAGTTGCTGGTCTTTTAATTTCAGATGCTTTTCCAATATCCTACATTTGTCTTCTCCTTATCTCACAATTGCTTGTTTTGATATCATTTGTGTGCAGATTATTTCGTACTTTTACTGTATGTTTGCCTTTACTGCTAAGCTTTTCCATTCATAATTTTATTTCTAGTTGTGGGCTTTTTCACCTATACATATTCCTTCAGCCATTGCGGCAAAGCTGGTCCAGTGGTGCTGAATTCTTTATGCTTTTGCCTGTCTGTAAAGACTTGATTTCTCTGTCAAATCTGAATGAGACATATGCTGGGTAGAGTGTTCTTGCTTGTAAGTTCTCCCTTTCATCACTTTAAATATGTAGTGCCACTCCCTTCTGGCCTGAGGAGTTTCTGCTGAGAAATCAGCTGATCACCTCATGGTGATTCCTTTGTATGTTATTTGTTGCTTTTCCCTTTTTGCTTTTAATATTTTTTCCTTGTGTCTAATTTTTGTCAGTGTGATTACTATGTGCCTGGGACTGTCTGAACATGACTTGGGTGACTGTTTCCTTTCCCATGTTAGGGAAGTTTTCAGCTATTATTTCTTCAAATATTTTCTCAGGTCCTTTCACTTTGTTTTCTCCTTCTGGAACCACTATAATGTTAATGTTGGTGCATTTAATGTTTTCCCAGAGGTCTCTTAATCTATCGTCACTCCTTTTCATTATATTTTTTCTTTATTCTGTTCTGTGGCGGTGATTTCCACCATTCTGTCTTCCCGGTCACTTACCAGTTCCTCTGTTCAGTTATTCTTCTATTGATTCCTTCCAGTGTATTTGTCATTTCATTTATTGTATTGTTCATCTCTGTTCTTTAGTTCTAGATCGTAAACATTTCTTGTATCATCTCATTTTGTGCCTCCATTCTTTTTTCGAGATCTTGGATCATATTTACTATCATTACTCTGAATTCTTTTTCAGGTAGATTCCCTATCTCCACTTCACTTAGTTGTTCTTCTGGAGTTTTATCTTGTTCCTTCATCTGAGACATATAGCTCTGCCACGTCATTTTGTCTAAACTTCTGTGTGCTTTCCTTTCTGCAGGCTGTAGTGCTGTAGAACTCTGCTCCGCAGTAGGCGAAGCTGGTCTAAGAGGCTTGTGCAGTCTTCCTTGTTGGTGGGACTGGTGTCTGCCCACTGTTGAGTGGAGCTGGGTCTTATCCCTCTCGTGTGTCTGATAGTGTCAAAGGCTGTGTTTAGAGGGAGCTTTGGGCTCAGGAAGGCTTTAAATATCCTGTCTGCTGATGGGTGGGGCTGGGTTCTTACCCTGTTGGTTGTTTGGCCTGAGGTGTCCCAGCATTGGAGCCTACGGGCTGTTGGGTGGTCCAGGTCTTGGCATCTTTTTGGTCAACAGTTGTTCAGTAGTTAATTGTGATCCTGTGTTTTCATGAGAGGAGTTGAGCTCATGTCTTTCTACTCCACCATCTTGATCATGATGATAACTTTCACAAGTGTTTGCTTATGTCCAAACTCATTAAATAGTGTACAGGCAAGCCTTGAAGATATTTTGGCTTCAGTTCCAGGGACTCTTTTTCCCTTTTCCTTTGCATTTATTCTAGTTTAATTGGTTCATAGCTCTCGAATCCAGCACTTTCAGAAAGCGTTTCTAGCACAAAATTGGATTTCCTTTTTTGAAAAACACCGATCTTATCCTTAGCCTTTCCCACACCTTCCCTTGGCCTGCATCCCTGTTTTTTTCTATTCTTCCTTCTACACTGTGCCATCTGTTTCTTGCATATGTCTATGTGCTATCCTCTGTAGTCCTGTGTTAGGCTCAAGAGTTCTTCAGTCTGTTTCAAAGTCTACATTGAAAGAGATAGTTCCACAGTGGCTCTGCCATTATGAACAAGCTCATACACAAGTGTGAAGAAAAAGATTCTGCACAGGGTCAATTTGGGCATGTACCTTAGCTTATGCAGCTCCAGTGTGTGTTTCTCTTTAAGATGGGATTTTGGCTATGCCTTTAATGTTTTCACTAGAATGACACACCACTTGAACACTTTGGAAAAGTTAGTATGTGTGGGATGACATGCACATAAACAGATTCTGTGATGTGTCCCTGTGCCTGTACAGAAATGAGAGAAATATCATGTTGCATCATAAGCACATGCCTTACCTAGATATTTGCAACGCTTTCCTGGGGATGTTTATACCAGGTATTAAGATACAGAATATTTGAGTAATGTATTTCTAATAACTTTGCTTTTAAAAGTGAAGAATTTTGTGGAATGGTAATTGATCACATTGGTGATAGTCGTGTTAATATTTCTCAAGCAGAGGGAATGACATGATCCAAGGGTACGAGGTTACTGGTGGCTCAATAATGATACCTCCATGCAAAGACCCAGTGCTGCTGATGTAAATGTGTATCTTTCATGTTGGGAAACACAGAAAGGTGAAACCCGCACTTCTGACTCTGTTATTAATTTATCTGGAGCACTCAGACCATGGTGGCAAAGGGGTTGTCATGTTACAATCTGTATTACATGCCTCTATTTATGTGAGTCAGTCGTTAGCAAACCATCTTTGTTTACATTTGGAAACGTGCATTTTTGTCCTTGCAAAACAACTTTGGTATAAACATATACATATATTGATGAAGTGGATAATTGCAAAAAGTAACCCCTGCAGGAAGCAATAATGAGTTCACCCAGTTCTATATTACATCTTACATAAACCATAATACCTGCAATGTTACATGGTCATTATTTATCTTTCCTTTCTCCCTGCAAGCAGCTAGCCCTTATGTGCCTTCTTTAACTTCAATAAACATAGACATCATTCCCATTTACTGCAGCATCTTAAGGTTGCTCAGTAAATATTTTCCTTTATCAATTTACTAATGCTCTCTGCCTGAAGCCTGAGACTGTCTAAAGAGAATTTGCTTTTCATTGGAGCTATTCTTCCTTACAAGAATTTTAATTTTTAAAGGTCTTATAGGTGATAAGCTGCTAATATTTATGTTTATCACCATTATCTGGGCTGGCAGAATGAAGAGCTGACAGTCTAGAGAAGTAAATCAGTGTAAGTAGCTACAGCAGATTCTTTTATGTATATGTGTTGTGTATGCTTGAGAGTATGTATCTGGTGTGTGTGTGTGTGTGTATGGATGGGTGGTACACCTATGAGTGTGCACAGTGTATGTCTGTGTGTGCGTGAGTGTGCCTATTAACCTAATCTGAAGGTGCTCTGTAACTTGATTCTACACCATTACACAAAGCTTTCAAGATTTGGGGCTCTGGGGCTCCTTCATGCGACATTATTGGTTGCAGCCTAGTAGAGGAGGCAGAAGCACGGCTGGTGACAAGGTACTTTTTCCTCTCTCATGAACTTGCAAAAAAAGTGCAGAAACTATACCCAAATCCCCACTTCAGTGTTCTTGCCGCATGATACATCTCTATATCTCAGTCTCTGTCTGTATTAAGCAGAATTCTCCAGGAAAACAGAGTCAATTGAAAAAAGGGAGACATTATAGATATTAGCTCATGTGATTATGGAGGCTGCAAAGTCCTATGATCTGCCATCTGCAAGTTGAAGATCGAGGAAAACTGGTGGTGTAATTCAGCCTGAGTCAAGGCCTGAGAACCAGGTGAGCTGATGATGCAAAACTGGTTTAAGGGCAGGAGAAGGTGAGATGACATGTCCTAGATCATTCAGTGAGGCACAAAAAAAGAACAAATTCCGCTTTCCTCTGCTTTTTGATTTTATTCATTTTCTCAAGGGATTGGATATTGTCCACCACCATTAAGAAGGCAACCTTCTTTACTGAGTCCACTGATTCAAATTCTCTCATCTAAAAACATAAACACACCCAGAAATGTTTTATCAACTTTCTGGGCCTGCATTAGCCCAGTCAAGTTGACATAATATTAACCATCACAAATCTTCCCCTTGACAACTTGAGAAATATACATACCACTTTCAACATACTATCTCCAAATAAAGAAAATAATAAGGGCAGAATTCTGCCTAAGATGAAAAAACTATCCTGTGTACAATAGAAAACACAATAATTCCTTCCCCCGAAGAAAATCCTTGAATAATTTTACTCTTCTCCTTGAGGTCCGGTAACTTAAATACTATAATGTAAAATTACTAACTCTTAAATACTATGATATAAAGTTAATATATCTTATGTTACATAAGGGAATAAGAGAAGGAAAAATATTTGCTTCACACACACAAACATATAACAAAATAAGGACGAATATTCATGACAATTACAGCCCTCTTTTCTGTAATTGTAATGACAGCTGATATTTATAACTACCTTCTTCCACTACATATTCCACATACCCTCGGCCATCAGCAAGTACTTAATATGGTTACGGTTCTTTAGATGGTGGGGTTACCCAAGACTTCTCTCTTGGAGTGTGTGGGACATTAGTAGCCCTACCTAAGTTGGATTGTTTAGTTTTCCATTGACTTCTACCACAGACCATGGTACTACTGAGATGTCCTAAGGGATCTGACATACATAGTCTTGTATTCCCGTCATACACTTCCTTAACTCTGCTTTGAAGTGATATCATCCAATATCCCCTCAGGAGTCAGAATCAATTACTCCAGCCACCACAGTAACTCCTCCCTTGCCTGTTGATTCAGAAGCATGAGTAACACAAAGTGGCTGGGTGGCTAATCTAAACCTCCAATTCAATGAAATCATAGGTGTCTCCTGGTAGAACTAAGATCTCTAGGCCTGCAGAACATAAAGTCATAAGAAGCAAAAATTTCACTAGTGGGTAACTAAGGGTAAAAATGAGGTACCACTCCCATCTCCATCCTTTGATTCCTGAAGCTATAAATCCTCACCATCAGAGAAACACCGTACTCTCTGGATGATGATTCAAAGTCTATGCAACCTCCTGGAGAACCTTGCTTTAACCCTGAAAAGTATTGCCACCTACCTACTGGCAGAGCACCTGAGTCTTCAAAAAGTCATTCCAGTATCCATCAAGACCAATGACTTCCAAAAGCATGGGTGCTTCGTCACAGATCTTTTGCTGGCAAATGCTAGACACTGGCTTGAGGTACCCGAAGTGTCTACATGACCTAGACATCATCCTAAGGACAAAAAAAATGCAGATCATGGCCAGTCCGCTGGAAGGCAGCTTTTAAGAAAGATGCCTCTCCGATTCTTCAAATGCAACTAAATGGCCCATAATTTGATCATATTTCATCCTCCTGAATCACATTGACATTCATGCTGTTTATCTCCATTACAATTTGGAGGAAAGCACAACAGGGCCACTTAATAATAGTACTTTTCGACAGTGACATGCATTTGTGTAACCAATTCTCACCCTGATTGAAATGGAAATTGTGGAAATTGATTTAATACAGCCTTGGTTACTGGGAATGTAATCATCTTTCCCTGAAATTGTATTCCCATTCACATCCTTATCAAGACTTGAGAGATGTTCACAGCTGTCTCATGATTTGAGAAAATGCAAACACCATCTCATTATCTGACTGAGAAGCAATCAACATCAGAAGTAGGGTGGCAATAAAATGTGCCTCTCAGGGGAGTCCGTGTGAACTGAGCAGGACTGTCTCTCTTATGATCTGACAAAAAAAAAAATTACCAAAAGGAAAATAATCCAAGCTTATTTCCTTATTTCCTAAAAGTTATTTCTTTTTTTTTTCTTCTTACTTTTTGACCCCCTTCACCCGTTTCTTCCACTCTTTACTCTCTGCCTCTGGCAGCCACCAATCCATTCTCTGTATCTATTACTTAGGTTTTGTTCTGTTTTTCAGATTCCACATGTAAGTGAGATCATATGGTATTTGTTTTTCTCAGAAGGTGTTTCTATGTGAGTTAAATGGATGCAAATTATTGCATACAACCTATAGCAGAGGATGCAATGATGAGAATCTAGGCTGCCCACAGTCTTTTAGAGGAGCTTTTGATTCATGAGACACTCAAGCATGGGACAGTGGCTCTCCAGGAAAGAGCAGTGAGTGTCACCTCCCCAGAACTTCGTTTTCTTTGACTCTCCCATCTCCGCAATGTTTCTATCCCTCCCTTCTGGTCCCATTGCCCATATCATCCTCTCCACACTCTCGTTGCTCGAGTCCACCCATATCCACTCCTATAAAGCTTCTTTTCCTTCTGTGCCAATCATACACCCTTCTAAGCACACATTCATGAACCTCAAAAGTTCTTGTTCCTTACTCTCTGTTTCAACAATTTTTAGATGTAATATGGATTGGCCATTGAAAATGTATCAATATGAAAATATGAAAGGGAACCATTTTCTTTCAGAAAATACTGTTCTCTCAGTGAGACAAAGACACTTTCAGAGCCAGTCCGCAAAGAGTAGCGGCTGCTCTCCTTTTGCCCCAGTCTCACAACGTCATATCTGCTGAATCCCTGGAACATCAAAGTGAGCACATGTGATCTGTGAGCCAAGGACAGACTGTGTGCTTCATGTAACACATGTGACAACGTGGGGGCTTTCCAAAAAGAAGGGAAAACCCCTTCAAAAAGTGTTGTCAAACAAAAGATTTCATCCTCCAAAAAAGAAACTATAAAACAAATTACAATTAGCTTAATAAAACTTGAAAACTTAAGGTGATGGTTTGAACATTGCTCTCTGGAAGTCCTTTGCAATTGCATAGAATTAATGTTCCCTGAATTTAACATTAAATTTCTCAGACTCATATGCATTTTCTTTTTTCAGTTTTTCTCTCTCATTTCGTGCTATGTAAGTGTAATTTTTCATTATCAAAGACTGACAACAAAACACTTGCATGTTTCTACATTTATTTCTAATTGGCTATTTCTGATTTGTGGGGAGTGACAGAAATGTGACTACGGCTGGCTGAATCTCAAGGATCCCCAAAATCACTTAATAGAGACCATACCAGTGGAGTAGCAGCTATATACAAGAAGATTTGAGCTTACTAACTAAACACTGACTTTTTTTTTTTAAGACAGTAGAAATGGGCTAGGTTAGATTATGTATTTATTTATTTATTTTTATATTTATTTTTGGCTGTGTTGGGTCTTCGTTTCTGTGCGAGGGCTTTCTCTAGTTGTGGCAAGCGGGCGCCACTCTTCATCGCGGTGAGTGGGCCTCTCACTATCGCGGCCTCTCTTGTAGCGGAGCACAGGCTCCAGACGTGCAGGCTCAGTAGTTGTGGCTCACGGGCCCAGTAGCTCCTCGGCATGTGGGATCTTCCCAGACCAGGGCTCGAACCCGTGTCCCCTGCATCAGCAGGCAGATTCTCAACCACTGCACCACCAGGGAAGCCCTAAACACTGACTTTTCGGCTAATTTAGTTATTATAATAGTATTGGATAAATTTGAGTATTATATACTGTAATATTAGTATAATCAATAAAGTCTTAAATATATTACCTTTGCTAATATTTTGCCCACAGTTTCCTCAGAACGTTTCATTTTATGTATTTTTAGTTTCTAGTTTTTCATATTAGACAGACAGACAAAAACAGTATTTCGAGGTGACTTTTTGGTGATAAGTTGCATGCTGCAATAATCTAAAAAAATGTCTAGAGTAAAGGAAAAGCCATAAACTCCTCCTCATGGCACCTACATCCTTGCTCAATGCTGAGCCATGGGGGCACACGTTGTACTTGTCCAATACATTTATGTTTGCTAGGGCAAACATAAGTACACACATATACACAGGTACACGTTTTGTTTTTTAACTAAGATAAACTCATACTCAACATGTCATTCAGAATCTTGCATTTTTAAAGGGCTGTAGGGATCCTTCCAATGCAATACATATAGTGCTACTTCAATTTTTTAATGGTTGTGTAGTAATAAAGAATGCAGATGACCTATAATAACTTCTACTATTCAAGTTGTCTAAAGATGGCATGTCAATAAACATTTATGTGTGCCTATTTTGTTTTTATTTATTACTATTATTTTTATTTTTTGCTTGCACTGTATTTCTGTCAAATTCACAAGTCAAAATTTATGAACATTTATTACTTCAACAAATAGTGTCACATTTCATGCCATGATTTAATATGAATTAAGAGTGTGCAACTGGCCTCTTTTCCCCCACTTTGTCACTGGGTGTTATGATATTTTTTATAATGCGTTGCTACATATATATATCTCATCTTTTCGAAACACAACACTATGAGACTAGAAATCAACTACAAGAAAAGAAAAAACTGAAAATTTATTTATACAAGTTTACCCCAGGAAATAAGAAAAATCTCAAATAAACAACCTAACACAAAGGAAACACGAAAGTAGTAAAATAAATGAAATCATAAAGATTAGAGCAGAAATATATGAAATAGAGACTAGAAAAATAGAAAAGCTCAACGAAACTACTTGTAGGTTTTGGAAAAGATTTTTTAAAAAACAGAAAACCTTTAGCTAGACTCATCGAGAAAAGAGAGACGGGACCCAAGTCAATAAAATCAGAAATGAAGAAGTTACAACCGACACCACAGAAATAACAAAGATAATAAGACTACATTGAAAAACTATACTCCAATAAAATGGAGAACCTAGCAGAAAGGCACAAATTCTTAGTGATCTACCATCTCCCAAGAATGCACCAGCAAGAAACAAAAAGTTTGAAAGGACCAGTAATGAAATTGAATCAGTAATTTAAAAACTCCAACAAACAAAAGTCCAGTACTACATGGATTATTAGGTGAATATTACCAAATATTTAGAGAGGAGTTAACAGAAATCCTTCTGAAATTATTAAAAACAATTTGCAGAGGAAGGATTGCTCCCAAACTCATTCTATGTGGCCAGCGTCACCTTGAAAACAAAACCAGAGAAAGATACAAAAAAATAGAAAATTACAGGCGGATATCACTGATGAACATAGATGCAAAAGTCCTCAATAAAATATTACCAAACTAAATCCAGGAGGACCTTGAAGTTGGCGGAAGTGTAAGACATAGAGATCACCTTTCTCCCCACAAATACATCAAATATACATCTACAAGTGAAACAACTCCTACAGTACACCTACCGAATGCTGACAGAAGACCTCAGAATTCCCAAAAGGCAATAAAATCCCCATGTACCTGGGTAGGGCAAAAGAAAAAGAAAACAGAGACAAAAGGATAGGATGACACCTGCACCTCAGGGAGGGAGCTCTGAAGGAGGAAACGTTTCCACACACTAGGAAGCCCTTTCACTGGTGGAGACAGAGTGTGAGCAGGAGTATTCTTGGGAGCCACAGAGGAGAGCTCAGCAACAGGTGTGCAGAAGGCAAAGCGGAGAGATTCCCACACAGACGGTCGGTGCTGACCAGCGCTCACCAACCTGAGAGGCTTGTCTGTTCAAGCGCAGGAGCAGGTGGGGGCTGGGAACTGAGGCTCAGGAATTGGAGTTCAGACCCCAGGAAGATGACTGGGGTTGACTGTGTGAACACAGCCTGAAGGGGGATAGTTCGCCACAGCTACCTGGGAGGGAGTCCAGGGAAAAGTCTAGACCTGCCTGAGACAAGAGACAATTGTTTGGGGTGGGTGATGAGAAGGGATTCAGAGCACTGCCTAAATGACCTTTAGATATTGGTACGAACCACGGCTATCAGTGTGAACTGAAGAGACAGGCATGAAATGCCAAGGCTGCTACTGCAGCCAACAAGACTCCTGTGTGCAAGCACAGGTTACCGTCCACTCCGCCTCTCCTGGGTGCCTGTGTAACACACCACTGCCAGGGTCCCATGATCCAGTGACCACTTTTCTGAGAGAACACATGGTAAGATCAAACTGGCCTCTGCCGCCGCAGGCTCACTCCTCATTCTGTACCATTCCCTCCCCTCGGGCTGAGTGAGCCATAGCCACCTCCTGTCAGACGCCAGAGGGCAAACAACACGCAGAGGCCGGGACAAATCCAAAGCTGAAACCCAGAGGCTGTGCAAAGAAAAGAAGGAAATTTCTCCCTGCAGCCTCAGGAGCAGCAGATTAAATCTCTACAATCAACTTGTATCCTGCATCAGTGTAATACTTAAATAGAAAACAAATCCTCTCAAAATTGAAGCTGGGACTTTGGCAGGAACTGTAGATTGAGGTTTCCTGGATGCGATTGACCAGTTCTTGATTTATGTGTTTATCTTAGTTTAGTTTTTAGCTGTTGCTATCTTTGGTGAATTTGTTTATTGGTTTGGTTGTTCCCTTCTTTTTTTTAATTACTATTTTTATTTTATTTATTTTAATTTATTTTTATTTCTTTTTTGTTCTCCCTTTTCTTCTGAGCCATGTGGCTGACAGGGTCTTGGTGCTCCTGCCAGGTGTCAGTCAGGCCATACCCTTGGAAGTGGGAGAGCCGAGTTCAGGACATTGGACCACCAGAGAATTCTAGGCCCCACATAAAATCAATTGGCTAGAGGTCTCCCGGGAATTTTTTATCTCAACACAAAGACCCAGCTCCACTTAATGACTAGCAACCTAGAGTGCTGGAAACCCTATGCCAAAAACTAGCATAACAGGAACACAGTCCCACAGTTTTGGCAGCAGAGAGGCTGCCAAAAACCATAAGACCACAGACACCCCAAAACACACCACTGAACGCAGTCCTGCTCACCAGAAAGACAAGATCCAGCCTCATCCACCAGAACACAGGCAACACTCCCATCCAACAGGAAGCCTACACAACCCACGGAACCAATCTTACCCACTGGGGGCAGATACCAAAAACGATGGGAACTACGAATCTGCAGCATGCAAAAAGGAGACCCCTAACACTGTAAAGTTGAGTAAAATGAGAACACAGAGAAACAAAAAGCAGATGAAGGAGCATGGTAAAAACCCACCAGACCAAACTAATGAAGAGGAAATAGGTAGTCTATCTGAAAAAGAATTCAGAGTAATGATATTAAAGATAATACAAAATCTTGGAAAAAATAGAATGGAGAAAATGCAAGAAACGTTTAAGGACCTAGAAGAAATAAGAGCAAACAATGAAGAAAAACACGATAAATGAAAGTAAAAATTCTCCAGAAGGAATAAATACCCAAATAACTGAGGCAGAAGAAAGGATAAGTGACCAGGGAAATAAAATAGTGGAAATTACCACAGAGCAGAATAAAGAAAAAAGAAATAAAAGATTTAAGGACACTCTCAGAGACTTCTGGGACAACATTAAACACACTAACTTTCCAATTATAGGGTCCCTGAATAAGAAGAGAAAAAGGACTGAGAAAATACTTGAAGAAATTATAGTTGAAAACTTCACTAATATGGGAAAGGAAATAATCAACTCCAGGAAGCACAGAGAGTCCCATACAGGATAAACCCTAGGAGAAACACGCCAAGACACATATTAATCAAACTATCAAAAATTAAATACAAATAGAAAATATTAAAAGCAGCAAGGGAAAAGCCACAAATAACATACAATGGAATCCCCATAAGGTCAACAGCTGATTTTTCGGCAGAAGCTCTGTCAGTCACAAGGGTGTGGTAGAACATATTTAAAGTTATGAAAGAAAAAAACCTACAGAAAAGATTACCTTACCCAGCAAGGATCTCATTCAGATTTACAGAGAAGTAAAAAATCTTTACAGACAAGCAAAAGGTAGGAGAGTTCAGCACCACCAAACCATCTTTACAACAAATGGTAAAGGAATTCTCTAAGCAGGAAACACAAGAGAAGGAATAGACCTACAATAACAAACCCAAAACAATTTAGGAAATGGTAATAGGAATATACATATAGATAATTACCTTAAATGTAAATGGATTAAATGCTCCAACCAAAAGACAGAGACTGGCTGAATAAATATAAAAACGAACGCATATATATGCTGTCTACAAGAGACACACTTCAGACCTAGGGGCACATACATACTGAAAGTGAGGGGATGGAAAAAGATATTCCATGCATATAGTACTCAAAAGAAAGCTGGAGTAGGAATTCTCATTTCAGACAAACTAGACTTTGAAATAAAAACTATTACAAGAGACAAAGAAGGACACTCCATAATGATCAAGGGATCAATCCAAGAAGAAGATATAACAATGGTAAATATCTATGTACCTCAATTAATATAGCTAATGCTAACAGCCATAAAAGGGGAAATCGACTGTAGCACAATAATAGTAGGGGACTTTAACCTGCTACTTTCAACAATAGCCTGATGAACTTAAAATAAAGAAGGAAACACAGCTTATTTGACACATTAAACAAGTTGTACTTAAATGATATTTGTGGGTCATTCCAAAAAACAACATAATACACTTTCTTCTCAAGTGTACATGGAACATTCGTCAGGGTAGAACATATCTTGGGGCACAGTTCAAGTCTTGGTACATTTAAGTAAACTGAAATTGCATCAAGTATCTTTTCAAACCACAACAGGAAAAAAACGGTAAAATAATCCTCCAAACACATCAAGGCTAAACAATACACTACTAAGTAACCAGGAGATCGCTGAAAAATAGAGGAAACAAAAATTATCTAGAAACAAATGACAATGAAAACTCGACTGCCCAAAACTTATGGTAAGTAGCAAAATCAGTTCTAGGAGGGACGCATATAGCAATACAATCCTACCTCAAGAAACATGAAAAATCTCACAACCTAATCTTATACCTGAAGCAATTAGAAAGAACAAAATAAACCCTCAAGTTAGCAGAAGGAAAGAATTCATAAAGATCAGATCAGAAATAAATGAAAAAGAAATGAAGGAAATGGCAGCAAAGATCAATGTAGCTAAAAGCTGGTACTTTGAGAAGATAAACACAACTGATAAATCATTAGACAAATTCATCAAGAAAAAAAGGGAGAAGGCTTACGTCAACAGAATTAGAAAGGAAAAAGAAGTAACAACTGACACTGAAAAATACAAAGGATAATGAGAGACTACTACGATCAACTTTATGCCAATAAAATGGGCAACCTGGAAGAAATAGACAAATTCTTAGAAAAGCTGTATCTCTGGAGAGAAAACTCCTCAGAAATTAAGCATAGTGGGAACTAACCTCAACATAATAAAGGCCATATATGACAAACCAACAGCTAACATCATTCTCAAAGGTGAAAAACTGAAACTATTTCACTAAGATCAAGAGCAAGACAAGGTTGCCGACTCTCACCACTATTCGTCAACATAGATTTAGAAGTTTTAGCCACAGCAATCAGAGAAGAAAAAGAAATAAAAATAATCCAAATCGGAAAAGAAGAAATAAAGCTGTCACTGTTTGCAGGTGACATGATACTATACATAGAGAACCCTAAAGATGTTACCAGAAACTACTACAGCTAAACAATGAATTTGATAAGGTACCAAGGTACAAAATTAATGCACAGCAATCTCTTGCATTCCTATAAACTAATAATGAAAAATCTTAAGAGAAATTAAGGAAACACTCCCATTTACCATAGCAACAAAAAGAATAAAATACCTACCTAAGGAGACAGAAAACCTGTATGCAGAAAAGTATGACACCGATAAAAGAAATTAAAGATGATACAAACAGATGGAGAGCTATAGGATATTCTTGGAAATGAAGAATCAACATTGTAAAAATGACTATACTACCAAAGCAATCTACAGATTCAATGCAATCCCAATCAAACTACCAAAGTCATTTTTCACAGAATAGGAACAAAAAAAATTTCACAATTTGTAAACACTAAAAACCTCGACTAGCCAAAGCAATCTTGAAAAAGAAAAACGGAGCTGGAGGAATCAGGCTCCCGAACTTTAGACTATACTACAAAGCTACAGTAATTAAGCCAGTATGATACTGGCACAAAAACAAAAATACAGATGAATGGAACAGGATAGAAGGCCCAGAGATAAATCCAGGCACATATGGTCACGTTATCTTTGATAAGGAGGCAAGAATATACAATATAGAAAAGACATCTTCAACAAATGGTGCAGGTAATACTGGTCAGCTACAAGTAAAAGAATGAAATTAGAACACTCCCTAATACTATACACAAAATTAAACTCAAAATGTATTAAAGACCTAAATGTAAGGCCAGACACTATCAAACTCTTAGAGGAAAACATAGGCAGAACACTCTATGATATAAATCACAGCAAACACTTTTTGACCCACCCCCTAGGGAAATGGAAATGAAAAGAAAAATAAAAAATGGAAACTAATGAAACTCAGTAGCTTTGCACAGCAAAGGAAATATTAAACAAGATGAAAAAGAACTTTCAGAATGGGAGAAATTACCTCACACCATGCAGAATGGCCATCATCAAAAAATCTACACACAAAAATGCTGGCGAGGGCGTGGAGAAAAGGGAAACCTACTGTTGGTGGGAATGTAAATTGATACAGCCACTATGGAGAACAATAAGGAGGTTCCTTAAAAAACTAATAATAAAACTACGATATGAACAGCTATCCCACTCCTGGCATATACCCTGAGAAAACCATAATTCTGATAGGTACACTTACCGCAATGTTCATTGTAGCACTATTTACAATAACCAGAACATGGAAGCAATCTAAATGTCCATCAACGGATGATTGGATAAAGAAGATGGGGCACATATATGCAATGGAATATTAGCCATAAAAACAAAAGAAACTGAGTTATCTGTAGTGAGGTGGAGAGACCTAGAGTCTGTCATACAGAGGGAAGTAAATCAGAAAGAGCAAAACAAATGCCATATGCTAACACACATATATGGAATAAAGAAAATATTTCTGAAGAACGTAGGGCCAAGGCAGGAATGAAGACGCAGTCATAGATGATGCACTTGAAGACACGTGGAGAGAGAAGTGTAAGCTGGAGTTGAGAGAGTACTTTGACATATATACACTATCAAATATAAATTATATAGCTAGTGAGAAGCCACATAGCACAAGGAGATCAGCTCTGTGGTGACAAACCAGACGGGTGGGTTAGTGAGGTTGGGAGGAAGACGTGAGAGGCAGTGGATATGTGGATATATGTACACATATAGCTGATTGAGTTTGTTATACAGCAGAAACTAACAAAACAATGTAAAGCAATTATAATACAATAAATATGTTTTAAAAAGTAACAAATATAACAGAAATATGTATACATATGTATGTACATTCTGTGTAAATATATATTCAAAATATTTAAAAAAGCAAAAAAACCCACCATAAGTAAATCTAGTGATACACTAAAAGGATCATACACCATGATCTAGTGAAATTTATCCCAGGCACGCAGGGATGGTTCAATATCTGCAAATTAATCAATGTTATACACCACATTAACAAACTGAAGAATAAAAATCATAAGATCATCTCAATAGATGCAGAAAAAGTGTTTGACAAAATTCAACCTCCATTCATAATAGAAAATCTCATCAAAGTTGGTAAAGAGGGAATGCATATCACAACATAATAAGGTAATATATGACAAGCTCACCTCATATTCAACAGTGAAAACCTGAAAGCATTTCCTCTAAGATCAGGAAGATGACAAGGAGTCCTACTCTCACCATTTTTCTACAATTCCCCATGGTAATCAGAGAGAAAAAAGAAATAAAAGGCATCAAAAATGGAAATAAACTAGTAAAACTGTCAGGTTTGCAGGTGATATGATACTATACATCGAAAATTCTAAATACAGCACCAAAAGACTACGAGTTCTCATCAGTGGATTTGGTAAAGTTGCAGGATACAAAATTAGTATGCAGAAATCTATTGTATTTCTATACACTAACAATGAACTCAGAAAGAGAAGTTTAAAATCACATTGACACTTGCATAATAAGGAATAAAATACCTAAGATAGATCTAACTAAAGAAGTAAATGATCTGTACTCCGTAAACTAATTAAAAAATTTGATGATGACACAAAAAAATGGAAAGATGCACCGTGTTCATGGATTAGAAGTATTTATACTTTAATATGACTTTA
Source organism: Balaenoptera ricei (assembly GCF_028023285.1). NCBI lineage: Eukaryota > Metazoa > Chordata > Mammalia > Artiodactyla > Balaenopteridae > Balaenoptera > Balaenoptera ricei. Next base: position 52,365,152 of record NC_082640.1, on the reverse strand, counting down.
CTAGCCAAGGCAATCTACAGATTCAATGAAATCCTTACAAAATAGCAATGGCATTTTTCACAGAACTGGAACAAACAACTTTGAAAATTGTATGGAAACTGAAAAGAAGCTGAATAAGCAAAACATTCTTCCGAAAGAATTACTGAGCTAAAGGTTTCATGATCTGTGACTTCAGACTATACTACAAAGCTGCAGTAATCAAAACAGGATGGTATTGGCACAAAGTCCGACACAAGATTAATGGAACAGAATAGAGAGTCCAGAAATACACGTATGAGCTTATGGTCAATTAATCCACAACAAAAGAAGTAATAATCTATAACGGAGAAAAAGTTTCTTCAATAAGTAGTGCTGGGAGGACAGGACAGCTACAAGGAAAAAAATGAAATTAGAATATATTTTCACACCACATTCAAAAATAAACTCAAAATGCAATAAAGATCCAAATGGCAGATGGGAAACCATAAAACTCCTAGGAAAATACACAGGCAGAACACTGCCAAAAATCGCAGCAATATTTCTTCAGATCTGTCCCCTAAGGCAAATAAAGCAAAAGCAAATATAAATTGGATCTAATTAAACTAGTAACCTTTTGTACAGCAAAGGAACCTATTAAAAAAATGAAAAGACAGCATACTGGAGAACTTATTTGTAAGTGATATGACTTGATGGATAAGGGATCAATATCCAAAAAAATAACTCATAGAACTCGAAGTGAAAAATCCTACAGCATGATTAAAAGTGGAAAATAGACATGAATATTTTTCCAAAGAAGACACACAGGCAAAGATGGCCAACAGTCTCACGAGAAGACATTCAACGTAGCTAATCAGCAGAGAAGTGCAAATCAAAACCACAATGAGACACCTCACACCAGTCAAATGGCTATCATCAAAAAGACCACACGTACAAAATGTTGGCAAGTGTGGGAAGAAAAAGCATCCCTTGTACACTGGGGATATAAACTGGTATAGCCAATGTAGAGAAGATTATGGAGGTTCGTGAAAAAACAAAAAATAGAGCCTTACGATCCAGCATTTCAACTCCTGGGTCTATATTCAAAGAAAATGAAAATATTTTTAAAATGTACACTAACTCCAATGTTCATAGCAGCTTTATATATAATAGCCAAGATATGAAAGCCACACAAGGGCCCATCATGGATAAGGAAAATATGGTCGATATATTCAATGGAATATTCGTCATATAAAGGAATGAAAATTTGCAGTTTGCAACAAGTGTGGTCTAGAGGGTATTATGCTTAGTGAAATATGTCAGACAGAGAAAGATAAATACTGTATGTCGTCAGTTACATGTGGATATAAAAAATAAAACAAATGAATTTATAAAACCAAAAAGAAGGAGACTCACAGATATAGGGAACTATATCACAGATGTAGTGGTTACCAATGTGGAGAGGGGTAGAAAGAGAGGCAAGATGGGGGTATGGGAATTAAGACATACAAACTACTATGTATAAAATAAGGTGTTAGGATATAATGTACAGCAAAGGCAATATAGCATTGTTTTATAAAAACTTGAGTATAATCTATAAAAATCTTGTCACCATGTTGTGCACCTGAAACTAATATAACACTGTAAAACAACTATACCTCAATAAAAAATAAATAATAAATGAAAGTAAAAGTTCAATAACAGAAAACCTCTAGGAAACTTACAAATATTTTCAAATGAAATGACACACTTTAAAAACATTAATGGATCAGAGTCTTCTAATTCTGGGAAGATGTATTTAGTATGTTTTTCCTTATTCTACTAAATACAAATCCCTGAAAATGATATATAAAACACATATTTTAAAATTGTAAAGGTGAAAAGAAAAAGAGCAGCTGGGGGAAAAAAGGTATCATAGAACAACAAAATGATGAGTGTTCCAGGTTTAATTATTAATGCCGTATAACTTTTAAAAATTGTGAATCACTATGTTGTACACCTGCAACTTACACAATATTTTACATCAAACGTAGTAAAACAAAAATTTAAAAAATAAAAGAAAAAGGGAAAAAAGTTGACATCATGTAGTATATGTTAGCATCTCTTACACACACACACACACACACACACACACACACACACACACAAACACACATACAGATGTTCATGGAAATGTGACACTCAAGTAGAAAGGCCTTGATCTAAATAATTTTAGAATGACTAAAAATTGAAATATATAAAACTTTAAAATAATTACAATTAAAATTTGAAAATATCTGGAAGTATTTTCAGGAAGGATTACTTAAACATAAATACAAAAACAAATATAGAAATGACTCATTGGTTTAATAATATACAAATTTTATGTTCAGTATGTCAAATATACAACAAAAATACCAAAAGAGAGGAAACAAATAGGAATAGGAGGCTGTTTCTATATGATTCAAAATTACACAAAAAACAGTCACTGCACCTCCCCCAGGATTCTCTAAGTACCTCTGAGAGTTAGTTCTCCAAGGTTCCAACTACCTTTAATTTCATGGGCATACTCAACTCTGCTCCAAGGAATTCACTGCCTTGGTGTTGGTGTTCTTCAAAGGTTTGAAGCTTTCTCACCTGTAAGAAGTGCCCCCAAAGAACAAAGATGTTTTTATCAGGTTCTTGGGAAAACCGTAGCTGATAGAATATTTTTTAGAGTATCGAAAACTTTTATTAATTTTCTTCTGAAAGAACCTTCATTACCTGTGTTTCCACAAAGGTCAAGAGAGTATACATTTTGGAAAGCAATCACCATACGACTCGAGAAAAGTGGGTTTATGAAAGGGTGGCTGGTGTTCTCTGTGGTAGGGTATGTATTCTTGAAGGAAATACTTATATGTTGAGAAGATTGGCTTTTTGGAACATAAACAATCAGAAGTGAGACCAGTGTAATGCAGTGAGTAAGTAGATAGACCCTAACGTCAGACGATCTAAGTTTGTATTCTGGCACTGCCATAGGTGTATTACTGAGTCTCTGTGCCTCAGCTTTCTCATTTGTAAAATGGAGAAAATACCTATGTACTACGATTGTTGTGAGACTTAGTATATTGAAAGGCCTTGGACTATTTCCTGGCACATGATCACAGTTACATAAGAAAGCAATATGGTTTTGTTGGTGGCGGTGATGACGATGGTGATGATGATATAATGCTGATGGTGACTGCATGCATCTTCAAAGAGTATGGTTAATTTAAATATAATTACGTCTTATAGAAAATATTTCATATTATTTTATTAACCCATTACTACTGAGTCTTTTTTTATGGAAGAGATACAAAGGGAGGCCTTGTGAACTAGAAATAAATACTAATGGACGTTTTATAAAAAGAAAAGTTAGGTAGAAAAGAGCTGAAAGAAGCCTTTGGGTTTGTACAGACCTGGCTTTGTTATGCAGTTTCATCAATTTTGAACTGTTTGGCCCCGGACAAATTAATGTTACAATGCTAAGATCAGTCTAGAAGAAAACGGCAAGATTTAAAGGAAAATGTTAGTAGAAGTCCAATTAAAACAAATGGTGCTCAACAAAGAGGACTCACTATTTTTAACATGATTATAGCATAGGGAGATCAACTTTGGAATGGTGGTGTGAGGACCTCAGTGACCATTCTCCTATAAAAGCTGTGAAAATACTGAGGTAAAAAAACTAACCAATTCAGAAAAATATGATTTATGCAGAGTAAAAAAGGACAACTCAGAATTATCTGCCTAAGGAAAACTTCTGACCCTCAGAAAGACAATGAAGCCTGTGCATGTCAACTTGGGTTATTAGGTTTTTTTCTTCCCAGCTCAGTGCCATGGTATCTGTGAAAGGGCTGCATGCTCAGAGTGAACATAACTAATGGACCTCTTTCAGGACACTGTTAAGAACTCTATACCCAGAGTAGTCTATATTTTTCCAAACTTCGCAGTAACCCAATTTTAAAATGAGCAAAAGAATTGAACATAACCCGGCAAACATATGACCAATAAATCCATGGAAAGATCCTCAATAACAACAGTCATTTGGGAAATGAAAATTAAACAATAAGTGACAACCTGACACCTCTATGACTGTTGGAGAAATATTAAATATAGTTTTAACCCATGACCAACAGTTCCACTCTTAGGTATATACTGAAGAAAACAAAACATATTGACACAAAATCTTGTACACAATGTTCCTAACAGCATGACAAATTTAAAAATTGCATATCCATACCGCAGAATATATTGAACAATAAATAGGAATGAAGTACTGACATGTGCTACGATGTGAGGGAACTTTTAATACATTATGTTAAGTAAAGGTATAAAAGATAACATGTTGTATGACACAATTTATATGAAATGCCCAGAATAGACAAACCTATGGACAGAAAATGTATTAGTGGTTGTCTAGTCTGGATGAGATGCGTATGTGTAAGGAGGTGGAGAGAGGAGTGAATGCTAATGACTAGGGTTACATTTTGGGATGACAAAAATAGTCTAAATTTAGATTAATATGACAGTTGCACCACTCTGAGAGTATACTAAAAAACACCGAATTTGTATGTTAAATGTGTGTTTTATAGTTCAATAAAGCTGTTTAACCAAACAAAGCAAAAAAGAAAGAATTATACCATAAAATACTTTTTATAATTTGATAGTTTAATGAGGAGATAAAGCTATTGAGACAGTGGCTAATGACCAAGTAAAATGTTTGCTTACTTCAGGCTAAGTGCCTTGATGTCAGCTTTGTCCCGTTAGGGGAGAGCAAGCAAGTATCCTTGCAATGTTGACAATAATTTCACAGAGCAATCCACAATTAGAAAGCAGGAAGCATACTTGTGCTCTATTACACCAGAGAGTTCCAGAGAATTAAAGGTGTGGTCCCAAGTGCTGATCAGAAAGGGGATCTAGGAGTTGAAAAATGGCATCGGGCCAATCTCTGGCTTGGGCTTAGGGAGCCAGGAGACCCCTGGTAACTGTACCAGTAGAAATGGAGTAGAACCCTTATCCAAGACACACAGCTCTGGGCATTTTGCCCACAGTGAGCCTAGAGCACCAAAACATCTTGCTTTCTGGAGTAACTAACAAGTTGGGTAATGGTCTCAGGAAAATAAACTGATCAGAACTTGAGACTCAAATCAGAGCATAACTAAGAGTCAGTGGAGCTCTCAAATCCTTATTAACTTTGTCTTTCTTAAAGGTATTATGCTAAGTGAAATAAGTCAGAGAGAGAAAGACAAACAGTGCATGAAAGATATCACTTAAGTGTGGAATTTAAAAAATACAACAAACTAGTGAATAGAACAGAAGAGATGCAGACACAGATTAGAGAACACACTAGTGGTTCCCAGTGGGGAGAAAGAAATGAGGGCACTAGAAGTTAGGGAATCAAATGGTATAAACTGTTTTGTACATGTTACAAGGATATATTGTACAACACAGGAAATATAGCCAGTATCTTATAACTATAAATGTAGCTTATAACTATCACATTTAAAAATTGTGAACCATTATACTGTACACTTATGACATATTGTAGATCAACTACACTTCAATAATAAAAAATAAATCTGTTAGAAATAATAAAAGCTATTTATAATAAAAGTTTATAAAGAAAAAATTAGATTCACCTTTCCTGAGATCTGGACAAAGTTCAGGAAAATAGTGGAAGGTCGGGTGGGTGTTGGCCAGGTTGTTAGATCCTACTGTTTCGGAGCTAATGAGACTCTGACCAGTTCTTTCAAGTCCATTCTTTGAAGGTCATCTATAATCAAGCCTTCCACAGTGAAAGATGTATGTTGTGTCCATACAGACGATGGAAAGTCTTGTGGCTGGGAACATCTAGCTGATTGTAAAGATCTACATGAGAAACCTTCAGAGTTAGGTGGTCTTTGCCCATTCATTTTTGGAGTTTCAATACATAGGAAAATTTAGAGATTAAATGACTAAAATTTCAACTCCTATTAAATGTTCAGAATAATAATTTTGACATTAGTGCTTTACAAACCTACATCTTCAAGTGTTAACATTTTTTTCTGCATTTTCAGATGGCTACCCCAAAGAAGAAATGATTTATAGATGGAGAAAAAATTCGGTTGAGGCAGCTGATCAGAAATCCTGGCGGCTTTATCAGTTTGACTTCATGGGCCTCAGAAACACCACAGAAATTGTGAAAACATCTGCAGGTAGGAGTTTCCCTTTCCCTTTCATGTAGAATTTCTTCCTGTGTATGTTTTAAACTAATTCTATTCGGACAACCATTATTCCTAAGTGATATCTGAGGCAAAACAGCTGATTCAAAACTCAAAAATAATGTTTTAACTGGGATTGGGGAAAGGGTGACCAGATTGTCTTATATCTTTAAATCGAGACTATGTTGACTTTATGTCCATAAGCCTAAGATTCTCATCCCTGACCAGATTTATATAAACCAATTTCCTAAGAGAGTTCTACAACTTAACATATACAAAATAAACAGCAGGTATTATAATTCACAAATAAAAGAAGTTAGTGTGAAATGTCCTTCAGTTTTAATTTCTAGCTTCTCCCTTTCCTTTAAACAGTGTCTTAAACTTTCTCTTTAAGTATATTGAACTATATCCATAAATATGATCTTATTAAGTGATGTGCTATAACACATGTAAATAGATATAAAGAGATGTTTTAATTATTAATATCTTTAAATATATTTTTGTTTTATGGCTTTTGTTTGGTTGGTTTTTGGTAATTTCCACAATAGGAATCTATGGTCCACTATTTTGTAATTAGTTTTTTTCTGACAGGGCTTGGGAAGTGGATTGGTTTCAAGTCGGCCTTTCGGCTGATCTAGTTATTTGTTAATATGAATAATTTATTGCCTTTTAAAACTCCATAATATTTTGCATCATGCGACTACGTTAAGTGTAAATTTTAATAATTAGTGTAACTATCTTTAAAGAGCAGTCTGAATTCTTGATAGAATTCTAAATAGAGAACTACAGTTGCCCCTTGATATCCATGGGGATTCGTTCCAGGACCCCTAAAGATATCAAAACCCCGGTTGCTCAAGCTTATTACATAAAATGGCATAGTATTTACATTTAACTTACATCCTCCTGTATACTTTAAATCATCTCTAAATTACTTATAATACCTAATACAAAGTAAATGCTAAATACTTGTAAATAAAATATGAATGCCATGTAAATAGTTGACCCCTGAACAACACAGTTTAAACAGCACCAGGGCTCGAACACGTTTCCCCTGCATTGGCAGGAGGATTCCGAACCCCTGCCCAACCAGGGAAATTCTAGGACAGTTTTTTATGAATAGGAAATGTCTCCTTGAAATTCTTTATTATGAGTAGGAAAGGTCTTTTTAAAATTTTTTAGTTATTTATGAATAGGAAATGTCTCCCTGAAATTCTTTTTCTCACTCATGCCAAATCGAGTCATTGCATGAAGTCAATAGAATGTGTTGGCATTGATAAAAGGATGTTCTCCATCTGGTACTCTTAGCTAGCTTTCTCCTATTTATGTATACATACACATATATCCCCATATCTCTCCTCTCTTGATCTCCCTCACTCCCACCCTCCTTATCCCACTCCTCTAGGTAGTCACAATCACTGAGCTGGTTTCCCTGTGCTATGCTGTTGCTTACCCCTAGCTATTTTTCATTTGGTAGTGTATATATATCCATGCCAACTTCTCACTTTGTCTCAGCTTACCCTTCCCCCTCCCCGTATCCTCAAGTCCATTCTCTAGTAGGTCTTTGTCTTTATTCGCCTCTTGTCCCTAGGTTCTTCAGAACTTTTAAAATTCCATATATGTGTGTAAGCATATGGTATTTGTTTTTCTCTTTCTGACTTATTTCACTCTCTGTGACAGACTCTAACTCCATCCACCCCACTACAAATAACTCAATTTCGTTTCTTTGTATGGGTGAGTAATATACCATTCTATATGTGTGCCAAATCTTCTTTATCCATTCATCGGTTGATGGGCACTTAGGTTTCTTCCATGTCCGGGCTATTGTATTAGAGTTGCAAAAAATATTTTGGTATATAATTCTTTTTGAATTATGGTTTTCTCAGGGTATATGCCCAGTAGAGGGACTGCTGAGTCGTATGGTAGTTCTATTGTTAGTTCTTTAAGGAACCTCCATACTCTTCTCCATAGTGGGCGGTATCAATTTTTATTCCCAGCAACCGTGCAGGAGGGTTCCCTTTTCTCCACACCCTCTCCAGCATTTATTGTCTGTAGATGTTTATATAATGGCCATTCCGAAAGGTGTAGGATGATAGCTCCTCGTAGTTTTGATTTGCATTACTCTAATGATAAATGATATTGAGCATTCTATCATGGGTTTGTTGGCAATCTGTATATCTTCTTTGGAGAAATGTCTATTTAGGTTTTCTGCCCATATTTGGATTGGAATGTTTGTTTTTTTGATTTATTCTGAGGGTTTGTCTTTTCACCTTGTTTATGGTTTCCATTGCTGTGCAAAAGCTTTTAAGATTCATTACGTCCCATTTATTTTTGTTTTTATTTCCATTTCTCTAAGACGGGTGTCAAAAACGATCCGGCTGTGATTTATGTCATAGAGTGTTCTGCCTGTTTTCCTCGAAGACTTCGATAGTTTCTGGCCTTACATTTAGGTCTTTATTCCATTTTGAGTTTATTTTTGTGTATGGTGTTAGGGAGTGTTCTAATTTCACACTTTTACATGTACTTGTCCAGTTTTCCCAGCACCACTTATTGAAGAGGCTGTCTTTTCTCCATTGTATATTCTTGCTTCTTTTATCAAAGATAAGGCGACCATATGTGCGTGGGTTTACCTCTGGGCTTTCTTTCCTGTTCCATTGATTTATATTTCTGTTTTTGTGCCAGTACCATACCGTCTTGATTACTATAACTTTGTACTATAGTGTGAAATCAGTGAGCCTGATTCCTCCAGCTCCATTTGTCGTTCTCAAGATCGCTTTGGCTATTCGGGGACTTTTGTGTTTCTATACAAATTGCGAAATATTTTGTTCTAGTTCTGTGAAAAATGCCAGTGGTAGTTTGATACGGATTGCATTGAATCTGTAGATTGCTTTGGGTAGTAGAGTCATTTTCATAATGTTTATTCTTCCAATACAAGAACATGGAATATATCTCCATCTATTTGTATCATCTTTAATTTCTTTGATCAGTGTCATAATTTTCTTCATAAAGGTCTTTTGCCTCCTTAGGTAGGTATATTCCTAGATATTTTATTCTTTTTGTTGTAATGGTAAATGGGAGTATTTTAAAATTTCACTTTCAGATTTTTCATCATTAGTATATATGAATGCCAGAGATTTCTGTGCATTATTTTTGCATCTTGCTACTTTACCAAATTCATTGATTAGCTCTAGGAGTTTTCTGGTAGCATCTTTAGGATTCCCTATGTTTAGTATCATATCATCTGCAAATAGTGAGAGCTTTACTTCTTCTTTTCCGAATTGGGGTCCTTTTATTTCTTTTTCTTTGTTTGCTGTGGCTAACGCTTCCAAAACTATGTTGAATAATAGTGGTGAAAGTGGGCAAACTTGTCTTGTTCCTGATATTAGTGGAAATGGTTTCAGTTTTTCACCATCGAAGACAATGTTGGCTGCGGGTTTGTCATATATGGCCTTTATTATGTTGAGGAAAGTTCACTCTATGCCTACTTTCTGCAGGGCTTTTATCAAAAATGGGTGTTGAATTTTGTCGAAAGCTTTCTCTGCAACTATTGAGATGATCCTATGGTTTTTCCTCCTTCCCCTTGTTAGTATGGTGTATGACGCGTATATTGAAGAATTCTTGCATTCTTGCATATGATCCTTTTAATGTGCTGTTGGATTCTGTTTGCTAGTATTTTGTTGAGGAGTTTTGCATCTATGTTCATCAGTGATATTGGCTTGTCAGTTCCTTTCTTTGTGACATCTTTATCAGTTTTTGGTATCAGGGTGGTGGTGGCCACGTAGAATGAGTTTGGGGTGTGTCACCCTCTCTGCTGTATTTTGAAAGAGTTTGAGAAGGATAGGTATTTTCTATTTCTTCCTTGTTAAGTCTCAGTAGGTTGTGCATTTCTAAGAATTTGTCCATTTTTTCCACGTTGTCCTTTTTATTGACATATTTGCTTGTAGTAATCGCTCATGAGCCTTTGTATTTCTGCAATGTCAGTTGTTACTTCTCCTTATTCATTTCTAATTCTATTGATTTGTGTCCTCCCTTTTTATCTTGATGATATGGCTAAGGGTTTATCAATTTTGTTTATCTTCTCGAAGAACTAGCTTTTAGTTTTATTGAGCTTTGCTCTCGTTTCCTTCATTTCTTTCTGATCTGATTTGTATGATTTCTTTCCTTCTGCTAACTTTGGGGTTATTTTGTTCTTTCTCTAATAGCTTTAGGTGTAAAGTTAGAATGTTTATTTTAGACGTTTCTTGTTTCTTAATTAGGATTGTATTGCTAAAAACTTCCCTTTAGAACTGCTTTTACAGCATCCCATAAGTTTTGAGTCGTCTAATTTTCATTCTCATTTGTTTCTAGGTATTTTTTTATTTCCTCTTTGATTTTTTCCTCAGTGTTCTCTTGGTTATTAAGTATTGTATTGTTTAGCTTCCATGCATTTGTATTTTTTACAGATTTTTCCCTGTAATTTATATTTAGTGTCATAGCGTTGTGGTCGGAAAAGATACTTGATACGATTTCAGTTTTCTTAAATTTACCAAGGCTTGATTTGTGACTGAAGATATGATCTCTCCTGGAGAATGATGCATGAGCACTAGAGAGGAATGTGTTCTGTTGTTTTTTATGGAAAGTCCTATAATTATCTATTAATTCCACCTTGTTTAATGTATCTTAAAGCTTGTGTTTCCTTATTAATTTTCATTTTTACTGATTTGTCCATTCGTGATATTGGGGTGTTGATGTCCCCTATTATGATTTGTTACTGTTGATTTCCCCTTTTATGGCTGTTAGTATTTGCCTTATTTATTAAGGTGCTCCTATGTTACATACATATATATTTACCATTTTTATATCTTCTTCTTGGATTGATCCCTTGATCATTATGTAATGGTCTTCTTATTTCTTGTAAAAGTCTTTGTTTTAAAACCTATTTTGTGTGAGAATTTCTTCTCCAGGTGCCTTTTGATTTCCATTTGCATGGAGTATCTTTTCCATCGCCTTTCTTTTTTTTTTTCATCCCCTCTCTTTCATTCTTTAGTATCCCTAGGTCTGAAGTGGGTCCTTTGTTCACAGCATACATATGGGTCTTGTATTTGTATCCATTCAGCCAGTCTATGTCTTTTGGTTGGAGCATTTAATCCATTTACATTTAAGGTAATTATTGATATGTATGTTCCTATTCCCATTTTCTTTTCCTTCATTTGTGTTTCCTGCCTAGAGACGTTCCTTAGCATTTGTGGTAAAGCTCTTTTGGTGGTGCTGAATTCTCTTAGCTTTTGCTTTTCTGTAAAGTTTTTTCTCTGGCAAATCTGAATGATATCCATGCTTGGTAGCGTAATCTTGTTTGTAGGTTTTTCGCTTCCATCACTTTAAATAAGTGCTGCCACTCCCTTCTGGCTTGCAATGTTTATGCTGAAAGATCAGCTGTTAATCTTATGGGGATTCCCTTGTGTGTTATTTGTTGTTTTTCCCTCTCTGCTTCTAATGTTTTTTTTTTATTACTTTTGATAGTTTGATTAATATGTGTCTTGTGTTTCTCCTTGGATTTATCCTGTAACGGACTCTCTGTGCTTCCTGGATTTAAGTATTTCCTTTCCCATATTAAAGAAGTTTTCAGCTATAATCCCATTAAATATTTTCTCAGTCCCTTTCTTTTTCTTTTCTTCTTCTGGGACCCTTATAATTCGAATGTTGGTGCGTTTAATGTTGTCTCAGATGTCCCTGAGACTGTCCTCAATTCTTTTTATTCTTTTTTCTTTATTCTGCTCTGTTCTAGTTATTTCCACTGTTTTATCTTCCAGGTGAATTATCCGTTTTTCTGCCTCAGTTATTCTGCTATTGATCGCTTCTAGAGTATTTTAAATTTCATATATTGTGTTATTCATCACTTTTTTTGCATTTTGGTTCTACTATTTCTTTGTTAAACGTTTCTTGTATTTTCTCCATTCTATTTGTCGGATTTTGGATCATCTTTACTCTCATTATTCTGAATTTTTTTTCAGGTAAACTGCCTATTTCCTCCTCATTTGTTACATCTTCTAGGTCTTTGCCTTTCTCCTTCATCTGCTGTGTGTTTCTCTGTTTTCTCATTTTGCTTAACTTACTGTGTTTGTGGTCTCCTTTTCGCAGGCTACAGGTTGGTTGTTCCCGTTGTTTTTGGTGTCTGTCCCAGTAGCTAAGTTTGGTTCCGTGGGTTGTGTAGTCTTCCTGTTGGAGAAAATAGTGACTGTGTTCTGCTTCTTCGTTCTGATTTTGGTTGCTACCACCTGCTTATCTGTGAATGTCAAGCCCACACCCAGCAACACAGAGCCTTGGCCAGTAGTATTAGGCCAGGCCCCGATATCACTGTGCTTCCCTTTCTAAGAGACACCATTATTCTAACACATCCTTTCATTAATATCCCTTGTGATTTTTTTTTACATTGTTAGATCCTATAAATTTCAAAGTACTTCCTTGAATGGTATCTTCCAAATTTGTTTTGCATTAGTTTGATATAGGAGTGGATTCCATGGTTTCCAGGCTTCCTGATGTAATATTCCCTTACTCTTTGAGTTCTTAATTTGAGCCAACAATTCATGACAGAAAGTTCTTTCTTCCATGAACGATCCAAGAGTGCTGTATTCACTGATTTCTTTCACGTGATTTAAGAATAGTCTCTTTATTCTTTCATTGTATCTTGGCTGAGTCACAATTTCTTTCCTTCAGAACTTTGTACACATTGTTCTATTTTCTTTTATCACTGACTGTTGTTTAGAGAAATTTGAGGCCAATACTTTCCCCTTGAAAACATATGCCAAATCTGAAAGACGGAAGCTTTACAATGTTCATGGTAATCACTGTGAATTTCTACATGGCTTGACTACTGACTAATATGATAAGCTACACTTTTCTGAGCTATGGCTGGGCTTAGTCTAGCTTTTGGTTATATTTAGGAAAAAGATATCCGCCCATTAGGACTTTCTTATCAAATAAACCTGGTTGGTAAAAGTGGTACACAGTGCTTTCACCATCCCAAGGTAACTAACTCATATTGCTCCAGTTATACTTTTTCATATTTACAGTTGCACATTATCACAGTTCTTAGAATTTTCAGGATTTAATTTTATAAAAAGATGTAAGATGACTCCAGAATATTTAAAACCCAGATTTGATGAAATGGTTGCTAATCACTAGTTGATTTCAGGCAGAAAATTACCCAGGAGTCTCAGGAAAAAGATATAGTCCACAGAGGAGATTGGCTTCTGAATGCCCATTTTTTCCCATTAAAATCCTCCATTACTGAAACAATAGGCTTTGGAAAATATTTGATAAACTATGAGCATAAACATTAATTTAGCTTGTAACTCTTATTTAAGAAATTAGATACAAACTATGAATCTCTGTCATTCCTAAAAACACCAAAGATGCACATAGTATCTACAACATTAGCATGCTTTAAACACAGCTGACGTGCTGACAGCCTTCTTCTGCTAGCATTTGTTCTGAGGGTTTTACGTTTATTAATTTGTTTAATCTTCTCAACAACCAGAAGATATATCTATATATCTCCATCTATATGGATACTTATTGATAAATGTCAGTATTATTCTTGTTTCAGATGAGGAAGATAGGCACAAAAAGATGAACCACCCGAGGTGAAATACAGATAGTACAGTTTCTACAGCTGTGCCCTTAAATATTGTGCTATTCTGCTTCTTTACAAAATAAGAATTCTGATAATGGATGAGGAATATGCCAGCAATTCTGATAAGCACAGAGAATAAAACTATTGTATTTGAGTCTACAAAGCATATCAGAAAATTGGCAGGTGTTGAGACTATGACCAGAAGAGTAAGCCCACTGAAATTCCTACCTGTGTAATATCTTCCTTTACCTACTAATCCATTTGGTTTAGCCTAAAGCAGAAAGTGGATATTTATTCATTTATTGGCTGGCCTGCCTAGTTATCATGTGCTACATCTAGGACCAGGAAGCATAGAGAGTCCTAAACAGGATCACCCAAAGAGGACCACACCATTGTAATGAAAATGGCGAAAATGAAATCTAGGGAAAATGAAAAGAAATAAAGGAAAAGGAACAAGTTATGTAAAAGGGAACTCCCATAAGTGTATTAGCTTACTTTTAAGCAGAAACTCTGCACCAAAAAGGGAGTTGCCTGATATATTTTAAGTGATTAAAGGGAAAACTTACAACTAACAATACTCCACTCAGTAATGCTTTCATTCAGATTTGATGCGGATATTGAAAATATTACAGAGAACAAGAAGCTACTTGTTCAGAACCACCAAATCAGCTTTATAAGAAATGTTAATGGGCCTTCTAGAAGGGAAAAAAAATCACGACTAGAAATATGAAAAATCTCATTGGTAAAGGCAAATATAAAGGTAGTAATTCCTCTGTATCCGCCATAAGTACCTAACGGATACACAAAAGAAAAATGTGTAAAATATAATGTAAAAAAACAGTAACTGGGGGAGAGAATAAATATCAGGGTTCTTGCATTTCATTCACATTAAGGTTTCAAGAACTTAAAATAATCATGCATATATGATTAGGACCATATATAGACCATAAGGTCCCTCTAGCCCTTCATTTACAGTTATATTAACTGATTAACTTTTCACAGAATTAGTATACACCATATTTCCCAAAACTTGCTTGTTCTAAAAAAATGTCCATGACTTTATAATTAAACATTGCCTAAGGACATGAAGTAAAATCTGATCTAATTAAAAATCACATTTCTGTGGTAAAATATGTAATAGAGACATTTTATTTTTGTGATATAAATACTGGATGGTAAGGATATGGATATGAACACAAGTATTTATTTAAATAGAAATATGTTTGTGATTTTCCTTTTAAAAATGACATAGTGTGAGAGATTAAAAATATTTTTACTATATAGTCCTCTTTGGAATCAATGGAATGCAAAAAACAAAAAAAAAAGAAAAAATCATCAAAAGAAAGATGTAATGTGAAATCTGCTGGTACCACTAAGAAAAGAAGCTATAGTGAAATAGGTATGAAATTAAAAGAAAACGTGGAAAGCATATCTACAATTCTTTTCTAAGAATTTCCAGA
The DNA here is from genome assembly GCF_028023285.1 of Balaenoptera ricei. Taxonomy (NCBI): domain Eukaryota; kingdom Metazoa; phylum Chordata; class Mammalia; order Artiodactyla; family Balaenopteridae; genus Balaenoptera; species Balaenoptera ricei. Next base: position 52,349,931 of record NC_082640.1, on the reverse strand, counting down.
GTTTTGCAAAAATTGACCCTTCCAGAAACTTCTGACTTTGCCCAATGCTGTTTGGGTGAGGGGGTAGCAATCTAGAGGAGCACCACTGAATAAGGTCTACACTGAGAGTGAGAGAGGAGGTGACGCTGAAGAATGCATCATAGAGACAGATGCAGTTCCATGGGACAGACAATTGCCATGTAAGTAAAAATATAGATCATCCATGCTGTTACTAATCATGGAAAAGAAAACTCTAAATCATTGGCCCTAGCCCTATGTCTTACAAAGATCTTTTTAAAGTCCCCACTAATATCCTGCTCAGTGAAAAATCAGGCAATGCACAATGGTGAAAAGATTGATTGCTCATTCAATAAGAATTCATTGAGAGCCTACACAGTCTCAGAAAGCAAAGAAAAGGGGCAGTGTTTGTTCTCATGGAACTTGCACTCTAGGTGCCAAGGCAAATAGATGGTAAACAAATAAACATATCTCATACACTTGATAGTGATAAAAGCTAGAGAAAGAAATAAAACAAGAAGAAAATGGATTTCTATAGTTTGTGGCAAACCGTTCTTATTTTATACAGGCTAATAGGGATCTAATATTATTTGGGCAAAATCTGAAGGTAGTGAGAAGGTAAGCAATACAGAGATCTGTGAGAAGAATGATTTGGGAACTGGAAATGCAAGACTAGAGGGACAAAATTGGAGTGTTTAAAAATAGCATGAGGGTCAGTGTGGCAGGAGTTGGGGGGTCAGTAATAGAGACGGAGCTCCAACTATGGAGGACTTTGTTATCTAATCCAAAATCTTAGTCTAAATCTGGATGAGATGGGAAGTTACTCGTTGGAACTTGGCCAAGGTTCAGTATGCTCCCTATTTTAAAAGAATTGCGTTGGCTGCTGGAAGGAGTCTGCAGAGTGGCAAATTGGGCAGCTATTATAATAATCAGGTGGGATAGTCATATGCATTTGTTGGTAAGGTGTGGTTGGAAACTGAATATATATTAATGATTTTCTTAGTGGATTGAATATATAGTGTGATGTGAAGAGAAGGATCAAGGGTGACTCAAGTTTTAAATCTGAGAGTTGACCTTTGCTGATCTGGATCTACTATGGACAGAGCCCCTTGTTCCAGAGTAGGACACAAGGGACGAAGGAGTCATGGTTTGAAATGCCACTTAGACATTTGTGTGACCATATTGAGTTGATATTAGGATAAGATATCAGTGGTTCCAGAAAATGGCCAAGTCTGTGTGAAACATTGATGACATCCTCTGGAAAATAAAATAGAAGACAATAAAATGACATCCTCTGGAAAATAAAATAGAAGACAAATCCCAGGGCTGAGCCATGAGCTTGCTTATGAGGTTGTGCAGGTATGTGTACTTTTGCAGAAGGGGACGCACATAGAAGGAACATCTCTTTTTCATCGAGTCCTAGAACTAATAGCAAATGTAGCTACGAATGTATCTGGCCTGAGAAACTTTCCATGCACATGTTTTCAGAAGCAAAGGAAGAGGTTTTGCCTCCTATGAAGACATGTTTTACCTCAGGCTTACATAACAATGTTAAATATGTATAGAAAAATATGATGATATGAATGAAAATCCCGTGGCCTCTTCCTTCCAATTTGGAATGAGTGGCACGTTGGCTTTGTGTTGGTCTTCTTGTAGGGGACAGTGAAGTTGGAAATCACAATTCCTTCTTCCCCCTCTTCTCCAAGTCGAAGCTGGAAAATAGGAAACCTGGGTTCTCTGGAACAACTCTCTGTGGTGTGTCCCAGAACCTCACCAAGAGCCAAGACTTCCCTGTTGGTGTAATAGTTAAGAATCCTCCTGAAAATGCAGGAGACACGGGTTTGAGCCATGGTCAAGGAAGATTCAACATGCTGTGGAGCAACCAAGCCTGTGGTCCACAACTACTGAGCCTGTGTTCTAGAGAGTGATCCACAATTACTTAGCCTGCTTTGCCACAACTACTGAAACCCGCACACCTAGTTGCAGTGCTCCACAACAAGAGAAGACACCACAATGAGAAGTCCGTGCACTGCAATGAAAAGTAGCAACCGCTCGCTGCAACTAGAGAAAGCATGCGTGAAGCAATGAAGACCCAACAGCCAAAAATGAAAGAAGAAAGAAAAAGAAAGAAAAAAAGAAAGAGAAAGAAAGAGAAGAAAAAAGAAGAAAGAGAAAGAAGAGAAAGAAAGGAAGAAAGAGAAAGAAAGAAGAAAGAAGAAGTTATTTTTTTAAAAAAGTATCTGGTTCCAAAAATTTAGCCCTGACAAGTCCCTTCTCAGTTTCACACCTGACAGTGGGACTTTCAGGCAGACCTCTGAGTTAGACAAAGAGGTATTCCAAACCCAAGATTTGGGGTCCCTGTTCAATTCAGGTTGGGGCAAAGTGAAGGTATTTGCTAAAATGAATTATGTGCTACACGGGAGTTGTCCTTTTGTTTATCTTACTGAGGAAATGGCAATGGTGGTTGAAGAAATGATTCAACTCTTTGTATATTCCACTTGGGTTGTGTTCAAAAGTGTTAGAGTGATTTATTAGGTTTTGCTTTTTGTCTACTGTTTGTTTTCTGTAAATTAATAAACATTTATATATCATATAAAATTCAATAATATTTCCCAAGGAAATAATGTAACTTGACTTTCATATTACTTAGAAAAATATTTTTGTGGGTTTTTTTAAATCACTTCAGGTTAATCATTCTGATTCCTTTATACTGGAATGCTAATTCGCTAAAAAATTTAAATGTTTCTTGGGAAATGATCTCAAAATTGGTGTTCTATCAGCCATCTTGAATGTTGCTATAACAGAACAACACATCCCTCAATAAATATTCTAATTTATTGAGAGGAATAAATTTATACGGGCTTAATATGGTCTCCCTGTCAATATTTTTTAGTAAAAATGGGACTTTCAGTATGATCTCTTCATTAAACAAATACCAGTTGATTTCTTACCAAGTAACATTGATAAACAAGACATATATTCTATAACCCAACTAATTTATTGTTTTTAAGGCAAGATTGTTTTTATCAGTAATTATAGAAATAACTTTATTGCAGTTGTTAGGAGCAGGTAGGGAGTGCTTCCTGGCGGACTAAATGATTTCTAAGCTGTGTTTCAAAGTTGACTTAGAACTATCTGGATGCACGTGATAGGAAAAGAGAAGCATCCTAGGCAGTAAGGAAGGGATGCAGCAACAATTGGGGAAGGATCTTGGCAAATCTGAAGACCTGGGGATTCCAGGAGTGCAAAGAAAATGGGCGCAAGCGGCATTTCATGCAGAATGGTGTAGACTGTTGGGGAAGGAGAAATTCCCCCCTCTACCTCTCTTGAGTTCTTGTGTGGACTAACAGCAAAAATGACACGTGACAAGGTTTGTTTATACAGGCTTCTTTGTGATTAAGAAGTCTTACCCCTTTCACATGAGAGATTTTTTCCTGCTTTCAGAGACAGAGAGGAGGGTCAGAGTGTCCCTCTTGTGTTGGCATTTCTTAACTTTAATTCGAAATAATCAATATGCCATTGAGACACATTTTTGTGTGGCCTACCCTGGGTCCCAAATAGACCATAATAAAGTTTTGAAAATTTACAGGGGTAGCAAGATGCTGTGTTCTAGAAATATCCTTTTGTAGGCAGGACATATAATGGTCTGGAGTGGAGAAGGTTGTTAGAAGAGAAGCTGGGGGCTATGATAGTACCTGGGCTAAGAAGAAGAGCACTTGATGCAGGAAGAAGAAGAAAAAAAGGAGTCAGAGATGGTTTCTGTGTTCTCAACTTGAATACTGAAAGGAGGACCTAAATTAAAAGAAGTTATCCGTGTGACAGAAATGATGATAGTTCACTATGATCATCATGAATTTCAGTTGCCGGAAGGTTGAATCCAGCGGGCTGAAGGACGGAAGTCAAGTTGGAGGAGGGGGGAAGACACAATTTCAGCAGGTCACTTAGAAAAGATATGAATATAGACGACTTTGGAATAAAATGTATGATGTATTAAACATGCACCCTTTCTCAATCCCTCATGGAAACTTATGAAATTTCTAATAACATTTCTATTGATCCCAACCTTTTCATATTGTGGCTTTGCTTCAGTAAGACTAGAGAGGAATGTCATAAAAGGATTTCTTCTGTATTTCTGTGTTGGCACAGCCCAAGTACCTAGTCATGAAAGCATAAGATAAATATAAAAATATTAAACATAAAGATTCATAAGCTTCAATTCATACTACAAAAATAAAAATATAAATTTGTTACAGGAGTTTAGATTTGAAAGTTTATGTATAACTCTGTTACTATTGAAAAAGCAAAATGACAGTGGATTTACTTGAGGGTTGAGATTTTTCTTCCCCTTGGTTTTAAGCATGCAACATACAGCTGAATATTGGATAATGATCTGTTGAATAAATGTGCATATCTATCACCTCTAATTAATATGTATCTTTTGCGCCTTTTACAGTAAAACGCCTCACACGACCATGGATATATTAAAAATTAAGTTTAAGAACACCAGAATTTTGACTCTTTCCCGTTTGACGAATGTTGTACTTGAATAAATTTATCCGTTATTCATTTAACAAAATAAGCTATAATAAATTATTTCTTTGAATTATTTTAACACACAATAGTTGTGTTAATTTTGACAATACTTTATTACAGGTGATTATGTTGTCATGACTATATATTTTGAATTGAGTAGAAGAATGGGATACTTCACTATTCAAACGTACATTCCTTGTATACTGACTGTGGTTTTATCCTGGGTATCATTTTGGATCAAAAAAGACGCTACACCAGCAAGAACAGCATTAGGTGAGTTCCAAAACACCTTTGCTACCATTTTGTTTAATTTTAACTTAGAAGTATTCATTAAAACACTTTCAATAAAAGGCCTAGCTCAAATGTAACTGATCTACTTTGAAGGCTACTTGATTCATGCTAGCTTTTAGGTAGACAAGTTAGACTGTTCTCCTGTCTCCTATATTACATTGAACATTTTCTGTTGGTTTTTAAAAAATCTTTGTTTAACAACAAAGTACTTTTTGAAAAAAATTAGCCTTTAGTATCCTCTGCCAATATTAGTTTTGCATGCTGATCAGAAAATACATGATAGAATTGGTAAATCAGCTGGCAAAAGCATAGCACAAATTTAGTAACTATTCTTGAGGTTATGACCTTACAATTACAAATTCGGGTGTCATACTGAGAATGACTTTAATGATTAGCTCACAACTTGAGACTATGAATGTCCTTTCAAAGTGTCGCCATTGTGGCATTAAGAGGACAAAGATACAGCCGAATGGCTGTGCCTACTTTAGATAAAGCTTAAATCATCCTATGACAAGATCAAAGAGAACCACCAGTAAATCAAATATAAGAAAGCATTCAACGTTCTTTTTAAAAAGATAACTGTCAATGCTCTCTATAATGTATCATTTACAATATTGTGTATACAGTAAAAAAATTACTAGACTTTCTAAGAATTAGGTAAATGTGACTCGATCAAAGAAAAAAGTCACCATCAAAATGCAACTCTGATGTTGAATCAGCAGACATGGGCTTTAAAGTCGCTATGATTACAATGTTCAAGGATTTAAAATAAAATAATGAATTACCAGATGACCAGATGGATAAGAGCCGATGTAATAGATTAAAAAAGAAATTCTAGAATAAAATGTATAGTAGTTGAATTGGAAAAAAATCACTAGATGAGCTTAAGAGCAGATTGAAAATGGCAGGGGAAAAATGGTCATGGATAACTGAAGACCATCATATAAAATTTATCTAATAGAAGAAGAGAGGGATTAAAAAGATTCAAAAGAATGAACAGAACCTCAGTGATCTTTGGGACAATATGAAGATGTATAACACAACTGCAACTGGTGTTCCAAAATGAAAAAATGAGATTTAAGAAGTTTTGAAGAAATTAGGGAAAAGTACCCAAATTTATGAAAAATACCTATCTACAGATTCTGTAAACATGACATGGTCATCACTTTTTTAAAAAAGTTAAATTGGAGATATATTTATTACAAAATCTTCTTTCATAAAAAAACTTGTCAATAGTGTAGACTTTTCAAATTTACAATGCATTTTTACAAAAAGTATCACAAATTGCTCACCTACAAAAAGGAGAGCCTGGCATTCTATTTTCACTGAACTGATCAAAGAAACTGATACAAACGAGGTAACTTCATATGACCAAATGTTGAGAAGGCACGGAGCAAGGCGTTGACTTCTAATTCATTATCCTGTCCACCTGGTCAAGCTGTTTATGCTGTGCTGTTTGACTCATTCTACAACTGGCCCTTGCTGATTGCCAAGCCAGGGAGGCACTAAACTGGAGCTGGGATGCAAACTGCAAAGGTGGTACCTAATATATGTGCATCTGTCACTTATACCTGATCCCTGATTAGTATTGCTGGGCAGGTATTTTATAGTACTTCCTGCCTGTGTGACAGCACTAGCATGTTCTAATTTCCTGCGGGCTCATCTAGGGGAGAGATAGCCTTAAATTTTTAACATGATAATCATCCAGTCATTTCACTCTTTATTTTAGTAGACTCCATTCCCTTTTCTTGTATTTCTTTCTAAACTATCCGTCACATGTATGACTCTTTCCTAATTTTTTCCCCACAGTCTTTGATTAAATTTTTAGTGTTGGCCGACATATATGAAATAGATTAAATCGAGCGTGATTAGTTAACTGATTAATCAACGAATCAATAAACTTATGCAAAGCACTTATTGAAATGCCTAGAGTGCTAGGCACAATGTTAGGTAATAGGCAAGCAAGATGAGCAAGATACAGTCTTTCTCTTAAAGATCACACAGTCTGTTCAGGGAGACAGACTGCAAAGACATATGCAATTCTCTGTGAAAAGCAAAAAAGTGAGGTACAGGAATAATGAAGCTGTACATCTTATCAGATCTGCCTGGGGTACTACAAAGCCGTTTGCCTCAGAAAAAGTGGTATACAGCTGAGTCTTCAAGAAAAAGAGTTTACAAATTGCATAGAGAAGGAGAAGTAAGACAGAAAATGGTTTACCTGGGCAGAAGAAAAGTGTGAGATGGGAAATTGATGGAAAGTATCGGTGACTGCAAACTGTATTTTCATTAAAAATATATTTAAGAGGCAAAATGTCAAACAGTAGGAGAATAACTGAATAAACTGAAAGATAGCAACTTAATTCAGATATTTTTATGTTACTGTGAAGACTGTAATAATTTTATGGAAATATTGCTTACAAAATTAAACAATTACATTTAAATATATTCTCTTTATGCAATGTCAAGAAGTAATCACATAAAAATAAAACACTGTGTTGGAATGGAGGGATTCTGTGTGGTCCCTTTCACAACTTGGTATGTGTCTCCTGTGCAGGCATAACCACAGTGCTGACCATGACCACACTCAGCACCATAGCCAGGAAGTCCTTGCCTCGTGTTTCCTATGTGACAGCCATGGACCTCTTCGTGACCGTTTGCTTCTTATTTGTCTTTGCTGCTTTGATGGAGTATGCTACCCTCAACTACTATTCAAGTTGTAGAAAACCAGCTACCACTAAGAAAAAGACATCGGTGAGATCCAGTAGCAACGATGTTCTGGGAGGGTAGTGGGAGGATAATTTGAGGTAAATGATTCTTATTCATAAGATCTTATACAAAATGATACAGTTTAAGAAGTCTTTTTAAAAAACAACACGGGTATTCCGAAGATATGAATGTGACATTCAAGCACTCTTCAGCTTCAACTACCAGTGGCATGGACTGATGTAATCATACCTTAAAGATTACTCTTTACCAGTGATTTCTGATGCAGATTTCCATAGTAGTTTTCTAAATTCTTTTTCCGATTTCCTTGTAGTTACTATATCCAGATTCCTCAAGATGGATTCAAGAACGCATAAACCTACAAGTCCCCTCCGTACGTATAGTATTGCAAGTGCAAATATTTCTGAGAACTCTGAATAAACTACAATTGAAAAATACTATTGTTTACATATGCACCTGTTGGAGGCCAATGAATAATGCATGTACTCCCTTCCAAAAGTTATTTAATTCTTTAAAATATGTCCAATTCAGAACATTTGGAAAATAAAAGGAAAAGAATCACTCCTTCTACCCACCCCTGGGTAAAAATGTATAGCGTATATATTTCTGTAACAGAAAATTAATTATGGGGCGTCCCTGGTGGTGCAGTGGTTGAGAATCTGCCTGCCAATGCAGGGGACACGGGTTCGAGCCCTGGTCTGGGAGGATCCCACATGCCGCGGAGCGACTGGGCCCGTGAGCCACAAGTACTGAGCCTGCGCGTCTGGAGCTTGTGCTCCGCAACAAGAGAGGCCGTGACAGTGAGAGGCCCGCGCACCGTGATGAAGAGTGGCCCCCACTCGCCACAACTAGAGAAAGCCCTCGCACAGAAACGAAGACCCAACACAGCCAAAAATATAAATAAATAAATAAATAATTTTTTAAAAAAAGAAAATTAATTATGAATACATTTCTGGGTCAAAATATTAATTTATAGGATCATTTTAATAATTGCATCATATGTTCATGATTGATGCACAATCTTGGCAGGACACGGGGCTAATCCACACCTTTTCACTTTCAAACATGTCTTTAAATTATTAATGTGAGCTATCGCTTTTATCATATAACAATTTTTACATATAACTGTATTCTTTTACACATGTGAACTCACAAATTGAATGAATAATATATGCCCACCCGTACACCACAGGTTGTTTTCTAACTGCTGATCAGCACCTTATGTTCAGTGCATTTCAACCAATTTTCAACAGGAACTGTAGTTATACATCCTCTTCAAGTGTGTATCATTGTAGTTCTGACAGAAGATGAGGCCATTTTTACACAGTGAACTTATAGTTTCGGCCAGCAAATGCTGCCAAATAACAACGCACTGAAAGGTAATGCGAACGGGTGGGAGTGGGTGATGCTGAATAACAGACACAAATCAGAACGAATAGCCTGAGGCTGGAGAGCACATTATATCTTCCGCCACTCTCAGCCTTCACATAGTGCTGGGAGTGGAGAAAGAAATATTGACATCATTGGTGTAGAAATGATACTGACGAAAGGAATAGCTACGAAGCTAGAAGAATTTATTTATCTTAAGCGGAAAGTGAAATGACTCTGAAGTACATAGGAAAACAATTCACGTAGGTAAAGAGCTCCAGGCCATGTGCAAAGACACAGAGAGAACGTCAACAGAAGTTCAGAAGAAAGAGGAAGGGGGAGTTGGATGATAATGTCTTCAACTCTATTCTGAAAGATGCACATGTTAGAGTTCAGGGGCCACTATCTCCAAAAAGGAAACGCAGAGATGAGCAGCCTCTCGGCTTTGAAGGTCAGCAGCTGGCTCTACCGATGACCATACATTGCTTAGAGACAAGTTGTCCAAACAACTCTGTGCCTCGGTTTCCCAACCCATAATCTGCAAGGCTAGTCCACTTTGAGAGTGCAGTAGTACATGCGGCCAGGAAGCACAGCGGATCTGAGGAAGTCACATTGATGCAATATACAAAGAGGTGAAACAGGAGTGAGTTGGGAAAGAACCAGGCTGGGCAGAAGATGACTTTGGAGACTCGTTAATTAAAATATCTCTTTTATTTTCCTCTAAGAATTTTATAGTGTCAAGCCTTATATTTATGTCTATAATCGATTTTGAGTTTATTTTTGTGTATGTTGCTAAGAAGTGCTCTAATTTCATTCTTTTACTTGTAGCTGTCTAGTTTTCTCAGCACCACTTATTTAAGAGGCTGTCTTTTCTCCATTGTATATTCTTGCCTCCTTTATCAAAGATAAGGTGACCACGTGGGCATGAGTTCATCTTTGAGATTTCTATACTGTTCCATTGATCTGGTTTTGTTTTTGTGCCAGTACCATATTGTCTGGCTATCTAGAGAGGACAAGCAATGTCTGGTATCCACACATTGAAAACTCATTTTTCACCTGAATTGCATGGAACAGGGATATTCTCTCATCATCCCTATACACTTTAAAAAAAAAAACGGTTTAATAAATAGAAAAAGAAAGAACTTTTTACCAGTCCACACTTTATTATATGTATTTTTTAATATTTGAGGAATTATATATATATGTGTGTATATATACCCAAATCAGAAGAGTAGTAGGCATAACAGTGACTTGAAATGGCAAATACACATTTGAAAATACGCTTATTCTCCCTTATCATTAACTCAAGAAATACAAGAATTGCATATTGCACTGTACTTTTTCTCTCATTAGATTGGCAAAGATTTGAACTCTTCAGAGCAGGAATGGGGGTGGGCATAGGGCAGGGCACTGTCCTCTTTATTTAGTGAACAGACATAAACTGTACTTATTGCTTGATTCACCTCGGGCTGTTCTTGATTCATCTCATGATGATTTTTGGTTTGTTCTTGTTGCCAGCAGAACTATTCTCTCCTTGATATGAGTCCACCACCACCGGCAATGGTTACCCTAAACAATTCCATATACTGGCAGGAATTTGAAGATACCTGTGTCTATGAGTGTCTGGATGGCAAAGATTGTCAGAGCTTCTTCTGCTGCTATGAAGAATGCAAATCAGGATCTTGGAGAAAAGGGCGTATTCACATAGACATCTTGGAACTGGACTCATATTCTCGGGTCTTTTTCCCTACATCGTTCCTGCTCTTCAACTTGGTCTATTGGGTGGGATACCTGTATCTCTAAGTATTCCTCCTGGTGATAAGTGAAGAGTGTTAGGTTTCCTTCTAAAATTTGGCCCTACACAGACCAATAGTTATCAATTGGAGTAACAAGGAAAGATACTACTCAGTTTATCTGAAATTATGTAATACCTTTGAGCAACGTAGGAGTATGTGGCAAATATTTCTATTATGTATTTCAGACTCCCACACACATGAGAGCACACAAACAGGTTAATTCAGTTTTAAAGTGATAGTCTTGCTAATCTTTACTGAATCTGTAACGTGGTGATATATTTTTTGGATATTGGAAGCAGATGCCAATCTCCTTGTGAAGAAATCTGTGAAACCTACAAGTAAATATCTGAGAAGCTCTATTAAGGCCCCGACCCTTTCTGTATCTTTTATTTGCAACGCTTGGCAGCACCAGTGTCCATCTATGCGAAGTCACTGCTGGCCAAGATACACTCTACTGATCTCAGCGCCCAGGCAGTCTGAGTTCAAGTGTGAACTGCAGTGAGTTACCACCCAGTTTCCTCTCTCTGTGGCCTCTTTGCTCTGGTGCCACCTTCACTGGTTTGCATTCTTTTATCTAATAACTTCACCCTAGGCTTGGGAATGGTGTATATGCATCATCCACAAGTTTTCAGTAGAGGAAAAAAATTCTAATTTTCAAAATTCTCATGTGGTTAAAGTCAAAGATGTTTATTATCTTTAAACACCAGTAGTTCAACATTTTATCTTGAATTCTGTTTTACTAAACCAAGGTGAACCCCAGAGTATATGCTATTACGGGTTCAATCATTATCTTGCAAAGATGGGTATACAGCATTCACAAGCCGTTGTTTTGAAATTGTTTTCTAGAGTGTGAAAGAAATATAGATAGAATTTTTACAAAACTTTTTTAGTGAATATTAACTTTCAAGTCAAATCAACTTTAGATGCAAAAAACATGGGTAATGGCTATCATCAATGGTATATTTTGAAGAAAAAATTATTTTATACTTTGAAATATGGATATGTAGCAAGTTTCCAAAGAAAAAAAAACCTTGAAATTATTACTCTTTTGATATTTTTATAACACAAAACCTTGCTTCTTGATGTTAGTTTTTTGTTATAACAGGATGCTATTATGTACTTCACATTACTCTTCAGAAGCTTTCCACCGTTGATAGGAAAAGAAAAAGTCCTACCGGTAAGTTAACAGATAAACATCTGTTAGCATTATTAAAATTTTCGCACTAATTGTGTTTTTCATCTTTCTCACCCGGAAATTGTATTTGTTTTATTGGAAATCACATTTTATTTTATGTATTTGGATATATTACTCTTAGTATCAAGTGAATGCAGATATACTGACCTTTATCACGCAGTTTTCAAGGATATATATATATAATGTGAGATAATGAGTTTCTTCCCGTCAACTTCCTTCCTGTCATTTGAGTTTTTAGTTGCTACATAGGCCACAAGCCAATTGGCTTTTATTTAGAGAATCCAATTTAAAACATAAAATAACAATGAGTATTTGTAGAGAAACACTTTGAACCTATTGGTCTAAATGAAATTTCTCCTCAATTGGAGAATTTCACCTGCTAGCAGTCTCACTCCGTCCCTAATACTTCAACCTCATACTCACCCACAGGGAGGGTCTCTGGAGGTGTTCCACTCAAGGAGGACAGCCCAAGGCTGTTCTTCAAACACAGTTCCCAATTTATAACCTAACAATTATGAAAACTTTCAATCTAGTGTTTATATACATATATACGTATGACATTTCATCTTCAATTTCTTTCTGTAAAAAAAAAAAGTGAATGACAGGATAAGCATAATTGGATGTAAATGTACATGGAATTTTTACCATTAGACTGGAGAACCTGATTACATTAGAAATATTCAGGAAAGTGTATGTAAATAAGAGGGAAAGTACCAGATTTTGAACACACTCTAAATGTAAAATTCACAATTTTCTATTGAAGCCCACTTCTCATTGCCCAAAACTGAGGACGTGTGTAATCTGTACATGTTTTTCTCAAATTTGCCTGTAGGAGACCTTCAGGTTCACACAGTTTAGCAATACCACTGCATTGAATAATAACATCCGAAGAGCCAAAAAAATAACAGTTCGGGCTAAATGACAGAACCCTTCTTATATTCCTTGGTGATTTATGTTTTACTACAAAAAAAGTTTTCTATTACTATGGGGAGAAAACATGTATATGTTGAGAAAAGAAGGAAACACCTCAGCCAGTCATAGTTCTGGAAATATAAAACTATGGGTTTTAATAAAATGTCTGATAATCTTTGAAGACTAGACATTAGGGCATTTCCACTCCTTTTACAATATCTTGTGATTGCGTTAGCAATTCCAGGATATATGCCTGACATAGTTCTATTCAGGTCGAAACGGAGAATGTTTCCTACTTTTTTTCAAAATATCCTCTAGTTAAATGATGCTTTGTTTTTTAATGTCAATAAAACATCTTATTACTCTGCTCACATAAGCACAAAATAGTTTTATATCAGTGCTAAGAAAGTAGCTGAACACCCACTAAATCTTCAATGTTCTGAGTTAACCAAGTTGGTTTTTAAAATTGTATTATACAGGAACATGAACAAGAAAATAATTAGGAAGACAAAAGACGGAAGCATACACACTCACAGAAATAAAGCCACACTATATGAATGTACCATTCAGGTAATGGGACAGGAAAGACCCTCAATACACAGAACTGCACTTCAGTCACTTCGATGGGATCAGACCACCCTATCACTTAACAGTAACAGTCAACCCGTCCACCAATCAGCTAACTTGCCCCATTCATTGAGTCCGTGCCCTGGGTAGAGAAGGATGGCCCGCGAAGCTTACAGAGACTTTAAAAAAATGAAAAGAGAAAAAGCTTCAGTTCGAAGCCACTGCCAATGTAATTAAAAGATAAATATTGAAAGAAAATATATAATTTTGCTGACTAGGTTTTAAAGTTGACAGCAGAATATGATAGGATTTTAGAAGAAATATATGCTACATCAGCATTATCATCGTAATCATCACCACCACCACAACCAACACCATCAACATCATCATCTATGTCCATTTTCATGTTCCATGCTAGTCTTAACTATTCATTCAACAGAAAGATTTAATGTCTTTTCCAAACAATAACCAAATTATAACTTAAAAATGGAAAAGTTTGATTTCACCCTAAATATAAAATATGCAGATCATAGTTCAAATTTTTGCTCGCCTATAACATTTCCTGAGAGTCTCTTTGTCCTAGAAGCACTGTCTACACTGCCTCAATCAGAATTTAAAATTTTTCCTCAGGAATATATTCCACTTAATTGTTTTTTGGTTGCTTTTGGGCTTTTTTGTTTTGTTTTTTGTTGCTGCTTTTACTGCATTTGCCTTTTCAATTGTTCTCATGAAGTTAAATTTAAATTGCCTGAGAGCTCTTTTCCCTAGAAAAAATGCTCCTGTGTACACCTCAGATTTTGTTAGCCCAAGAGTAATATCAATATGCTTCTTATTACACAGTTTAGGTCAAACCTTTCTGATATATGTCTTGGGATTTTTACTTTTGGATAGAATTAGACACAGGTAAAATATATTGATGAAATTTTCAGTATTTATTATACTTTGGCTGTTTAGAATAACTCTTAAAACATTTAAAAGGATACTTTCATTCTTGATCTTCAAAATGACTAATTTTGTACTAGTGAACAATGTTTACACATATATGTATGTGCAACTACATGATATGTTTTTCTTTACAAGCAACTCCTGGATTAAATGAAATATTCATTCTTCACAAAGGCATTCTCTCTGGAAGATTCTAAGACAGCAACAATTTTAGGGATTGGCCCTGGGTTGTTTTGTGAAGAGTAAGAGGCCACCTTGTGTTTAAATGCAGTGATGTGTGTATTTGTGTCCCCATTACAGTGATAAAACTGGAACAACTTCTTAGCATGTGTATTACTTTAATTGTATGACCCCAAATATAGTTGAAACAAAGAGGAGCACAGTTTCCTAATAATAGCATATTAGCTTCTTAGCCATTTTAAGGAAAAAAGAGAGACAGAGGAACTGACAACAGATTTTTTGGAAGAGTGGGACCACATTTTTCTTTAAAAAGAAAATCAAGTTTAATGCCTGATCAAAAGTTGTTTTGGAGTCCAAACAAATCTGCCTCCTACTGAGAGGATCAGATCATCACTTTTTCACTAGGGTGCACCTGAGTGATTCTTTGGTCATTTGTGCATTGTGGTCTATACTGATTAGCCAAAAGTAGTTCTTCGAGATGTAGGTTGCATATAGCCACTGTAGCGCTTGTTTAGGACACAGCTTTCACGTATAATGTGAAAAAGCACCAGGTATAGGGTGAACTGTTCCACGTGTAAGAGCCATAGTGTACAGTCTTCTATTTTGAATCTTGTGTTTAATGGAAAATGGTCAAGGGCCCTAGGAGATGCCTCGGGCAGAAAGGAAGAGAAGATGCACGTCTGCTCTCTGCCTGGATGGAATCCTTCCTGCTTAGTGAATTCATCTCCTCCAAGTGGCAGGTAAAGAAGATGGATTTCAGAATCTGAACCTCTAGGAATCTGCATTGAGTGCTCAGTATAGAGGAGCCTGGCCCAAGGAGGGGAGCCGTCCTGTACAAATGTGTGCTGGTCCCTTTCTAGGCAAGTGGGCTGAGGGCCAGGCCAGGGTCCCCGCCCTCATCAAGTGGCTTCCAACGGTCCTTGCTCTACTGTCGTCCTGTGAGGAACTGGAGGTTTTAACTCTTGGTCCCGGGTCCTTCTGTCCTCCTCCTCTCTATCAAGGAGGTGACTCCCTGTTAAATGCGCAGCTCGTGGTGTCCTAGTGAAAAGAAGGCACACTGTGCCTAATGTGCCTTGGCGACACGGGCGGCGCTGCCTCCCGCTTCACCGGTCTGATCCCCGCTGTGCCCTGCTCTGGGCAGGCTGGGCCGCCCTCTGTATTTGTATTTGGATTCCTACATTTGTACTTCTAATACAAATAAATGTACATGTTGGCAGAAATATTTGAGCCAGAAGTAGATGTCTTTCTGGTTGTGGGTTACCAAACAGGAGGCCTGGAAAAGGGACTGTTACCCTTTCAGGTCCACATGGAGGGCCCTGCACACCAGGGGCGTTATAACACCAACTGCCCCTCTCAGAGGCTCACCCCTGTGCTAGCCCTACCCAGAGGAAGATTCTGCAAAGGTTAAGAGAGGGAATGGTGCAAGTGGCTTATGTCCAAGGTAGGTGCTCTTCTCCTCCACTCCTGCTAGAGCCCAGAAATAGACACCCCACTCCGAACAAGCCACCCCTCCCGCACCCATAGAAAGCATGAAATCCTACTCCAGCCAAGCCAGGGAAGGAGGTGCCAGCCTCCAGGGCTTCACCTGCAGTTCAGGCGTGGGTTAGAGTGTGGGCAGCGTTCCCGTTCACTGCTCCTACACCATCCATGGATGGGGAAGGGAGAACTGACTACCTGCAAAGTCTGAATAGCCGCTCTCAGAAAGGACTGCAGCCCCACACTAAAGTAAAAGCCTGCCTTCGCCAACTGGACTGCGTACCAATGGCAACTGCTACTACCAAGGACAGACAGATTTTATATTCTGCTTAGGTCAATTTGAACTGAGAACATTTTATTGAAAACAAACATCAGTTTCCCTAGCTAATCTATTATGACTTCAACAAGGCAAACCGTTTGCTCCTGGATAGGTACTGGAGGAATGATGGGTAGGGTCGGCTATGAGACGTATTCTTCTAACTCTGCCAGCTTCTACTTCTGCTCCAAGACTTAACGTAGGCTTCTGAACTTTGCATTAGGTTTTCAGATGTCAATTGGACCGCTCAGAAGTATCTGTTTTGATACTCTCAACAATTACTTCTTGGATTACTTCGATGTATGCTTGAATGCCGGTAAACATTTCAAGTTCATTAATCCCTTCCTCTTACCAGAATTGTCGTTTTCCCTGGTCTATCACCAAAGTTGCAGGCCCCATCGCAGATAAATTACAATAGCAGCTGTCCTTTATGGAGGACTAAGTGCTAAGAACTTTGCGTGTGCTGTATCAGTCAATACTTCTCTGTGAAGGAGGTACTTTTGTCGCCTTTTTACTGATAAGAAAGCTGAGGCTTGTCCAATGTTAGAGATCTAGGAATAATGAAGAAAAATATTTTAAATGCTGGAAATATGGCTTTAAACACTTCAGAACTTGTGTGCTTAGCCACTACTTTCGCCAGTGTCTTGAAAACCTTGACCCTATGGAGTGAATTTTTGAGACAATTATTTTTACTATGGCCTACATTTACTTTTTATTAATTTAAACACACTTTTGTTTGGAAAAGAATATTTTTTACAGGAGGTCATGGAATGTACATTGGTACAGCTACTATAGAGAACTTTTAGTTTCCTTAAGAAACTAAGAGCTAACATATGATCCAGCAATCCCACTCCTGGTAATATATCTGGCGAAAAATGGTTCAAAAGGATACATGCACCCCAATGTTCATTTCAGCACTGTTTACAATAGCCAAGACATGGAAACAACTCTAATGTCCATCAACAGATAAATGGATAAAGATGTGGTACACATATAAAGGGAATAAGCCATTAAGGAGAATGCAATAATGACATTTGCAGCAATAGCGATAGATCAGGAGATTATCGTACTAAGTGAAGTAAACCAGACAAATACCACTATCATATGATATTGCTTATATGTGAAATCTAAAAAAATAATACAAATGAATTTATTTACAAAACAGAAGCAGAATCACAGACTTCGAGAATGAATTTATTGTTACTGTGGTGAAAGGTGGGGTAGAGGGATAGACTAGGAGTTACTTGTAAATTAAAAACAGAGTTTATGCACAGACCCTGAATGTACTGGCTGCAGAGCGGGAATTCTAAGTAAAAGAGAACCTTCATAAAGTCTCGTGATTTGGGACCCTAAGGCTTGGAGTGGCATGTTTGAATCTCCAACCTCAGAGCAAACTAGCTTCTCTTCTCTAAAAACTGCTCAAAGACTCAGCCTGGGCCAGTAGACCCTCTAGTGATGCTTTTCTCATTGTTTCGTGCCCAATACAAAGTCACATCCAAGCACAGCCCAGAAGGAGAACTTCAGTGAGTTTGCACTTGAAAGACTGCAGCTACTTGAACATTTGTAGTCACAGGAGTCTGTGAAGCTTTCAGGGGATTACTTTAAGGCTATTAGAACCAGAAAGGACCTACAAAGACTGGGCTGACTGCAATTTATAAATGGATTAAGCAGTACGAGAAATTTGTTTTAAAGCTTAACAATGAAACTATTTGAGTAAAATGACTTGAAATCTGGATTCATACTAGTCTTCAGCCAAAGACATTGAGATGCTGGCACTTCCCTGATAAACCAGAAAGGCCCAAATATTTAAGAGGTGGAAATATTGGAATGGGTCCATGTGTAACTAATCCATTCACCATCTAGCCACAAGCAGGGACGCTCAAGGATATTGCCCTCACCAAGAGACTAAAAAAGTCTCAGTGACAGACTTCCAGCATCTATGGAAACTCAGTGGAGACTGCAAACAATGGTGGGAGATGCCGCAAAGGACCTTAACTCTAGGAGTATCATGGCCAAGTGGCATAACTTAACTTACTAAGGCAGTAGGTTCCATGGCCACAGTAAGCCCTAGGAATGGAAGATAAATCAGAGCAATTTGATCCTCAGCATCTGAGAAAAAGGCTAATTGATCCCAAGGTCTGTAACAATGACACAGATGCAAAGCCTATGAAGGCTCTGCTTGGTAATATATACCAGATTATATAATTCGGGGAAGAACTAGGGCCAGAGTGTTGTAGTACATGTTGACATAATGGGGGCTTATGGACTCTTATTTTGGCCACAGGTTTAAGAGTACATAGATTCATAGCCCCTTTGTTGAGCAGGTCCCTTTGAAAGAAGCCCAGCATCATGGCCTTGTCTATACTGCAATTGTCCCTCCGTCTTTCCCAGAGGAAAGGAGCTATTCACCATGGTGACTGTGCCCAGAGGAAAGGAAAATAATCAAAATTTCTGGAGTAATTCCATTCTGGCTAGAATTTTCAAAATTCCCTGGATACACAAATGACAGGGTCTAAGGTCAGAGGGAGATATGGAAGTCAGGGAGTAAGAGTCTGTTTACCTATGTTCGTCTTTCAGGAACGCAGAAGACTAATTGGATTTGTCTTTGACTCATACCTGGATTCGGTAAACTCATGTGTTTTCTGTCATAATATATCTAGCCTGGAGGGACTCTAATCATCTTGATAGCCTGTGGGGCATTGGGTTAGTTCTTCTGCGTGGCAGAAGTAAGCACCTTAGGTGCTTTATTACAGAGCCTGAAGTGCAATGTGACCCAGCAGAGCCAATGGTACTTAAAGTATCTGTTCAAATAGGGATGGCTTCTCTGACAAGTTGTAGTGGGAGAATACCCAAGCAGACATCCTGAGTTTTGAAACAGAAACATGTGTTCACAACCATTCTCCAGTCTCATAGATTCTTGGCGTCCTACTGTGCCTATAGATTGTGGGTTGCTATTAAAGAGATGTGGCCTGATATATCCATCATGAATGGAGATTCTATACACCAAGCCTGAGTAGGGCTGAAAAGTATAAGCTTTTGCATGAGTAAGGGATGCAGATTCTCATGGCATCAAGTCCACATGCAAAATAACCATAACAGCACAGATACAGGACATCCATGAGCTCAACAAAGTGGACTTTCCCTCACCAAAACTGATTTGCCACTAATGAGCACCCATCTGCTACCAAAGGGAGCCAACTCTATTTCTCAATGTGGCACCATTTCCTTAGGGATACTGACAGGTTCATTACTGCAAAGCCGTGCATCCTTGAGTTGGCAGCGTGTGTTCTTCCTCTTCTTTGGAATAGATAAGTTTTCAGATGTCCATTTGCATTTCCTGTCAGCATGGCCATTCATATTACATTCCTTAATCATTGCCATGATGGCTCACACAATATTACCTCTGCTTTTCAGGCCAATTCAACTTGCCAGAACTTCAGAAAGTCTCATAGATTTTAATGGTCTAGAAATCAGTGCTTTTTATTGGTGGTGAATGTTTTAATAGTAGTGGTATAATAGTATGATATAATCAATGGTGTGCAAACACCTCACAAGACTCCAGCCAGATAAGTCACATTTTAAAAATGTCTGGCTCTAATTCATTGAGGACCAATGGAATAGAAATAAAAGAGGAAAAAAAACAAATAATAATTGAGCATGAAAAAGAAGGCTGGACACTCATCTTTGATTTGTCAGTCTCAAGTTCTTCAGCCACACTTTGAATAAAGAATAAATCTCCTCACCTTACAGATACAATACATAACAGAAAAACCACACAACTGGGTGAATCGGTAAACATGGGCCATCAGCAAACTGCATACACCTGACCTGAGAAGCAGCATTTGCCATTTTAAAAGCAAGATGCAAAATAGTACAGATCACCTGCTGACAGAAAGTAATTCGAAAAGAATTTAACTTCTACACATTTTTCTCTGGTGAAAAGAATAAACCAAACAAGGCAGAAAAATCCAAGGCTGAGGAGAATAATTTCCCACAAAATAAAGGCCTTGGATGGAAGGTTAAAAAAAAAAGGTCATCTTCCAACCATGCTTTCTTCCATCTCAAAGCCTATTTTGCCAAATTTCTCATTTCCATAACTTGGTTGCTGATAAGTAATATATCATGGGGTGCTCCTGCTAAGTGTTCCTAGTGTCCCTCTGGAGGTTTAATTTATTAGGCTTGCAACAAGACACAATTTGCACAGTACACCTTTGTGAAACATTTACTGGAAGGCAATGTAAGAGGTGGAAACTGGAGGGAGAGGTGAGAGCTGAGCGAACCCCTGTAGTCATTCCATGAGAATACAAATCCATAAATTAAATAGGTATATATTTGCAGTTATTTTGAAACTAAAGTAGCAAATCTTCTCTGCAAGCAAAATGGTCCTGGAATTAAGCAGTTTGGTTTCAGATGCTGTATTCACCAAAGGAGAATAATACAAAAAACTCTAAACTCTCAGCTGTTTCTCATAATCAGAACTTTCTCACATCCCAGCCTGGAAAAGTGAGCAGCTGGCTCTAGCTCCACCCAACATTTTTCTCTTGCGTGGCTCTAACTCTTCTTTTCCACTTTTCCAGCAGATGGATAAGAGAGAGTGAGTCTCATAGGTAGAAGATGTTAAAGCAGCACGCATTCTGTTAGGCATAGCCAAGGAGCATGGCAACTCCTATCTGAATGCACAGGCGGCTAGGAAGTGTCCATGAAGATGAACGGGAACATGGATATTACTGAAGGAGAGCCAAGTGAACAGGAGCAAAAACGGGAACCCTTGTGGTTCAAATGTCAGAAAGCAGCCCTGTGGCTGACGAGCAAGTGCAGTACGTGGTTCCGCATGGCCAGCAGCAGCCACAGCACTGGGACGATTATTTAGAAACGCAGACTGCGTAGTGTCCATCACAGACGTACTGAAATAAATCTGCATTTAAACGCACTTTAAACTATGGGACACACTGGCTGCTCTTGCCAATTCAAAATTGTCTCCAAATAGTTTAATCTTATAGTAACTTTAAGATAACTTGGAAATGAGAAATTCAATTCAATTAAACTTTCTCAGATATCGCCACGCACATCATCTCAAATTAAACAGCAATTAAAATAATTGTTTCATGTGTGTCAGGATACACCTTTCAAATTCAAACGTGTTCATTCTTATATATTTCTAGAGTTCTGAGTCCTAAGAATTATCTTTAAAGTCGTATAAGTTCACCAAGGTACTTAAACATCAGAATTCACACAAAATGGCCCTAATCTATAGATATTTGAGACCATGTTAGATAAAATTCAGATCAATTACCAGCACTTCATTCACCCACACCAATAACAACACCCACACCAAGCAACAACTGCTACATTGATGAGCCACTGGACAAAAGCCCAGGGTTACAGAAAGATCTGAACACTTGTGAGAGAGGATGTGATCTTTCACTGCTGGGTGGCCGTTGACAGCATTCTGCATTTTTAGACAAAATCCCTTCCATCTGTCCAATGAAAAGATCACTGGCAAACTCTGCCACATGTACAAGGCAAAGATTGGGGGTTCCACAGAGGAACCTATTCCACAGGAGGAATAGTGGAAGAATCATCCCAGAAGATAACAGAAAGATATTTTGGTACTTCAAATGCTTTCCCCAAACAGGTTATATTGGTCTTAAAGTACAAACGTTCTCTAAATAAAACGAAATTTCACTACTTTGGATATTGTCATTCGCCCTTCAAAAACAGGGTAGAGAGAAGTCCCACAAGGGCAGTGAACATGTAGGTACGACAGGTAAGAATAATTTTCAGCTTTATTACCCATTTTAATATACTTATTTTTATGATTCTCAGTGCTTTCTTCTTACTTACTTTGTAAAATACCAGGAAAATGAACACGTAAGTAGGAAAAGAATGGAAACCCATATTAGAAATCCAAGGGCCTCAACAAAGCAAAAGACTTAGACTTGGGGATTTCAAATATGCTTCCAAGCTCTCTAGAAATATGAGCAAAAATCCTATTGCATTTAGAATACACCTAACCTGCCATATTATTGAGCTCAAATATGTCACCTTAGCATGGGTGCTACATTGGCAATGAGAAGCAGATTCACTAATCTCAACAGACATTACAAAAGCCATGTACATAGAGGCACATGCCCCTTTGGATCATTTTCCTTTAATTATGGTTCAGTTTTATTGGAGGGGACGGGAGAGGTTTCCCGCAGAATGACTTTATAATGGCTATATCACTGGTGAAATTTTAGCTCCACTTTGTGTAAACAAGAGATTAGGATTTCTCTAATAAATAGGCATAATTAGACATATAATATATAAAGGATGAAATGATGCCAAGAATTAAGTTTTCTATTTTCCAAACTGTGCTCCGTCAAGTCCTGGGAGTGTGGGGGGGAGCAGCAGGGAATCTGGCTTCTGAGCCAGTCACCTCAGCCAGAGAGGCTCTGAGAAGGTTTTGCACATCAGGTTTCCTTTAAGATTGGAAAACGCAAAAAAACACTGTGTGAAAACCTGAGTCTGCCTGTATCCCTCAGTTTACCAATGTGATGAATGGAGAAGGTAAAACAGTAAATTCCCCAGATGGAATGAGGTAATGAGTGTCGAGTCCGTAGAACAGGGCCTCACGCTGAGTGTGGAATTTGTGTCCATGCTACTATGCAGCATTCTAGAGAAAAGGCACCTTCTTCCAATAGTATGGCTGCAAGGGGCATATATGGAGGCCCTTGGTACTATAGACTGTTGTAAAACATTCATTTCATTTTTTCTCCAAATTTAAAGATTGGACCAAACTAAGACAACTAGGTAAAATTACCAGACCAAGAATTTGGAAATACAGAATTCATTCACTCACTGAGATATTCTATAAAGTCCTGTAAAAGAAAACACACACGCAGGTATACAATTACGTACGTGTATGCTTGGGCATGTGAGGGGTATACGCAAGCACACATACACATCCAGCCTCTAGGCTTAGGAAGAAATCTTTTTTCTTTTTGCTTTCAACTTGACTCAGCGGGAGAATGCAAACAAGTGAAACATGAGAACTGCAAAAGAGCTCTGGGCCTGTAATGACTCCAATCCCTGAACTAAGAGATTTGACCAAAATCTAGCATGGCTTCTGGAGGTTTAAGGCCA
The DNA here is from genome assembly GCF_028023285.1 of Balaenoptera ricei. Lineage (NCBI taxonomy): Eukaryota > Metazoa > Chordata > Mammalia > Artiodactyla > Balaenopteridae > Balaenoptera > Balaenoptera ricei. The sequence goes on along the minus strand of NC_082640.1, from coordinate 52,326,506 downwards.
TGTCCTTAGGATGATCCCAGCACCACCTAAAATGCCTACCTGAGAAAGCTTAACACTGCCAGAATTTATTTGATTTAGCCAAATATATTTGTACACGCCAAAACCTGGTAATAGACAGGCCCCAGTACCCCCCTTAGAGCAGTTAGTTTAGAAGGCTTGAAGTTGTAAATCCCTTCTCTGCCTTTTGAGATGTAAATTTCCCCTACACAGAACTGAACCCTCAAGGACCTGAGAGCTGTCTTTGAACATTCCAGAAGGTTCTTTTTTTTGCTCCCAACCCCTGGAAGAGGATAAGGGACTAACTTAGCTAGCCCTCTGCCTCAACCTGAACTACTGCCTCCCTTCATAAAGATAAGAGAATTTTGCTTATCCTCTGGATAAATATCAATTAATAAACCCTAATTAACCTGTAATTAATTAACGCACATGGACCAAAAGCCTCCTTCACACCTCTCAGTAATTCTCACTCAGCACACTTCAGCCTTAGAAAGTCTTCTGCCTTTGTTTCAGTAAATTGGCGTTCAGTTCATGATGGACTTTCTTCCCTTCTGCAGTAGTTATCATGAAGTCTATACTCCCTGCCTTAGCTAGTGTTTGTCTTTGACAAATCTAACTTAAAATCATCACTAATGTGTCATATTTCAACTTTTTGCTCTAGACAATTTTCATATTGAAACAAATCTTGTTTTATAATGGAAATAAAATTAGAAAAAATTAAAGTCTGTTCTTACAAAAGAACTGTGTTTACTGGACTTGAAAAAAGTTAGTTTTAATCCTAGTGTGTCTAAAATAAACTATCTTATTGTACAGGATACAATTCCAGAGGTTTCTCACTGGCCAGAAAAACAATGTAGAATTTGTGCAGCAATACATATTTTCTATGTATTATCTGACAATTTAGTCAGATATGTTCCTTTTTAAAAGCTGATAAGTAACCCTTTAAAGACAGTGTGTAGTGTCTTTGAAACTTGGAAACTATTTGGTCTCAGGCTATCAGGATTCTGTTTCTCTGAGAAGTGTCAACTGAAAAACAAAGCACAACTAAAAGTTGAGATTTAATTATGTTTTTTCTGTAGACTTTCTGAGGACTTCGAGAAATCCTGTAAGATACCTCTGAGGCTTACCGCTCCCAAGACGTAAGTGAACAGCCAGGATATATAGCAGTGTTTGCAACAATGATTAGTCAGAACATTAAAAGATTACTGTTAATTAAAGAAAACAAGACATCTCAAGTTAAGGAATTTAGCACTTTCTATTTATGGGAAGATGCAAGCATCTGGGTTCATTGAAATCATTCCTTTGATAGGCACCTCAGCTATCTGGGGCCAGTATCCTGTTTTCATCCATTTTGAGTCCCCTTTGGTTGCACCATTGGGGGCACTGTAAAGTGATGGCTTGCTGGCTGCAGCATACCTTGTTTACTGACATAGCAGGCAACATTTTTCTTTTGTAAAACCTGGTATGAAGATTTAGGATTGAGAAGCCTTCTGAGGAGGACTCTGCTCATAGAGAAAGATATGGTCAGGGTGGGTCCACGGACACCTGTGCAGCTTGGTGAAAGTAGGTGGACAGCTAGGGAGAGTTGGGGGCCAAGCATGGAGATAATCACACTGCAAAAAGGGAAGGAGAGGTTGGCAACACCTGTCAATTATAAGAAAGCAGGAGCACAACAGTGTGAATAGTCGTGAACTGTACACATAAAAATGGTAAATTTTATGTTACTTATATTTTATTGCATTTTTTTAAAAGGCAAAAAACCCAAAAATTCTTCCCTGCTTGTTTGTTCCACACACCAACTTGAATTAGGTTAGAAAGCAAGGACGAAATATCTCTCTCCTCTTCATGCAGCTCTCCTAAAAGCACGATTCTTCCTCAAGGGCAAGGAGCAGCACACATTGCCTCAGTCCTGACACTGTTTCCTCTGCTTTAAGTGTGGTCAGAAGTCAGTCTTCTCTCAACCAGTGTCCACCTAGACCTCTGCGCACCCAACGAAGTGTTGAGTGCTGTCACCCTGCATTCACTGTTCTATAGGCTAAGTGCTTGGGAGCACAATTATTTCTTGTGCATCTACTGTCCCCTGAGGACCTCCCACATTCTTTCTTGCAGGTTTGGCCCCAAAAATATGTGTTGAATCCATGATGACTCTCATTTTTGTGCATCGCTTGCCCAGGCCTGTTCAAACAGTAGTAGGATCAAGGCTCAAAACTATTCTTTTTGCCTCCAAATTATAAAATTGAAAAATCAAGGAGTAAAACACGTTTATATAGATATGTTATGGCACTTTAAGCAAACTCAACTCACAAGTGCATTTAAAACACCATTTGAAGAGGATCTTCAAGATGGTGGAGGAGTAGACAGGGAGATTACCTTCCTCCCTACAAATACATGAAAAATATATCTACATGCGGAACAACTCCTGCAAAACACCTACTACTGAACGCTGGCAGAAGACCTCAGTCTTCCCAAAAGGCAAGAAAATACCCACGTACTTGGGTAGAGCAAAAGCAGAGAGAAAAAACAGACAAAAGAAAAGGGACAGGACCTGTGCCTCTTGGAGGGAGCTGTGAAGGAGTAAAAACTTCCAGACAGTAAGAAGCCCCTACACTTGTGGAGAAGGGGGGATGGGAAGGGAAGCTTCAGAGCCACACAGGAGGGAGCAGCAACAAGGATGCAGAAGGCAAGGCAGAGAGATACCCACACAGAGGATCACTGCCGACCAGGACTCACCAGCCTGATAAGCTTGTCTCCTCACCCACCAAGGGGGCAGAGGGGAGCTGAGGCTCTGGCATTGGAGGTCAGATCCCAGGGAGAGGACTGGGGCTGACTGTATGAAAACAGCATGAAGAGGGCTAGTAAGCAACAGCTAACTGAGAGGGAATCCAGGAAAAAGTCTGGAACTGCCTGAGAGTCAAAAGACAATTTTTTTAGGGGTGGGCGAGGAGAGCGGATTCAGAGCACAGCTTAAACTAGCCTCAAAGATGGCCATGAGCCACGGCTATCAGAGCAGACACCAGAGGAGGACATGAAACTCTAATGCTACTGCTGCAGCACCAAGAACCCTGTGTGCAAGCACAGATCGCTATCTACCCGTCCCGCCTCGAAGGCTGTACAGCCGGCCACTGCCAGGGTCCCGTGATACAGGGACAACTTCCCTGGGAGGACACATGGCACGCCTCAGGCTGCTGCAATGTCACGCTGGTCTCTGCCGCTGCCACAGGCTCTAACTGCATGCCATACCCTTCTTTACCCTCGGCCCGAGGGAGCCAGAATCGCCTATTCAACTTCTCATTTAGCTCCGTCCTGTGTGGGCAAAAAACAAATGCCAGAAAGGGACCTACATGCAGAGGCAGGGCCAAATCCAAAGGTGAACACCAGGAGCTGTGCAAAAAAGAAGAGAAAGGGAAATTTCTCCATGCAGCCTCAAAAGCATCACATTAAAACTACAAAATCAATTTGCTATTCCTTGCATCTGTGAATTCACAGAGAATACATCTGTGAATATACCTGAATTCACAATAAATCATCCCAAAATTGAGGGGGTGGATTTTGGGGGCAACTGTAGACCTGGGGTTTGTTGTTTGACAGTGAGTAGTTTCTGAATTAAATGGTTAACTTAGTTTAGGTTTCAGCGCTTGTTACCATTGGTGGATTTGTTTATTGGTTTGGTTGTTATCTTCCTTTTTTTAAAATTAATTTAAAAGTTTTTTGATTTTAATATTTAAAAATTTTTTATTTTAATAATTTACTTTAATTTCTTTTTTATCTCACTTTCCTTCTGAGCCTTGTGGCTGACAGGGTCTTGGTGCTCCAGCCGGGTGTCAGGCCTGAGCCTCTGATGTTGGAGAGCCAAGTGCAGGTCATTGGACAACCAGAAAATTCTTGACCGCATGTAATTTCAATCAGCAAGAGCTCTCCCATATATCTCTGTCTCAACAAAAAGACTCAGCTCCATTCAACGACCAGCAAGCCACTAGTGCTGGACACCCGATGCCAAACAACTAGCGAGACAAGAACACAACTTCACCTATTAGCTGAGAGACGGCTTAAAAATCACACTAAGTTCACAGTCACAACCAAACACACCACTGGAGGCGGTCCTGACCACCAGAAAGACAAGATCCAGCTTCATCAACCACAACACAAGTACCAGTCCCCTGCACCAGGAAGCTTAAACAACACACTGAAACAACCCACTGTCTACGCACTGGGGACAGACAACCAAAAACGAAATGAACTACAAACTTGCAGCCTGCAAAAATGAGACCCTCCTCCCAAACAGAGTAAGCTAAGCAAAATGAGAAGCTACAGAAACACAGCAGATGAAAGAACAATGTAAAAACCCACTAGACCAAAAAAAATAAAGAGGAAATAAGCAGTCTACCTTAAAAAGAATTCAGAGTAATGATAGTAAATATGAACCAAAATCTTGGCTATAGAAAGAGGAAATACAAAAAAGTTTAACAAAGAAGTAGAAGAGATAAAGAGCAAAGAAACACTGATGAGCAACAGAGTATATGAAATAAAAATTCTCTATAAGAAATCAATAGCAGAACAAAGGCAAAAGAATGAATAAGTGACCTGGAAAATAAAAAGGTGGAAATGACTATCACCATTACCACCAGAGCAGAATAAAGAAAAAAGAATGAAAAGAATTGAGGACTGACTCAAAGACCTCTGGGACAACATTAAACGCACCAAGTTTCGAATTATAGGGGACACAGAAGAAGAAGAGAAAAATAAAAGGTCTGAGTAAATTTTTAAAGAGATTATAGTTGAAAACTTCCCTATTATGGGAAAGGTAATACGTACAGGAAGCACAGAGTCTCATACAGGATAAATCCAAAGAGAAACACGTCAAGATACAATGATCAAACTATCAAAATTAAATACAAAGAAAAAATATTAAAAGCAGCAAGGTAAAAGCAACAAATACAATAAAAAGGGTTCCCCATAAGCTTAACAGCTGATCTCGCAACAGAAACTCTGCAAGACAGAAAGGAGTGGCAGGATATACATAAAGTGACGAAAGGAAAAACCTACATCCAAGGTTACTCTACCCATTAAGGATATTCAGATTCTGCTGAGAAATTAAAACATTTAAAGCAAGCAAATGCAAACAGATATCAGCACCACCAAACCCGCTTTATAGCAAATGCTAAAGGAACTTCTCTAGGCAGGAAACATAAGAGAAGGAAAGACCTTCAGAAACGAATCGCCCAAAAATGAAGAAAATGGTAATCGGAACATACATATCGATAATTACCTTAAATGTAAATGGATTAAATGCTCAAACCAAAAGACATAGACTGGCTAAATGGATACAAAAACAAGACCTGTATATACGCTGTCTACAACATTCCCACTTCAGACCTAGGGACACATAGAGACTGAAAGTGAGGGGATGGAAAAAGATATTCCATGCAAATGAAAATCAAAAGAAAGCTGTAGTAGCAATTCTCATATCAGACAAAATAGGCTTTAAAATAAAGACTATTACAAGAGACAAGAACACTACATAATGATCGAGGGATCAATTCAAGAAGAAGATAGGGGCTTCCCTGGTGGCGCAGTGGTTGGGAGTCGGCCTGCTAATGCAGGGGACACGGGTTCGAGCCCTGGTCTGGGAGGATCCCACATGCTGCGGAGCTACTGGGTCCGTGAGCCACAACTACTGAGCCTGCGCGTCTGGAGCCTGTGCTCCACAACGAGAGGGGCCGCGATAGTGAGAGGCCTGCGCACCGCGATGAGGAGTGGCCCCCGCTTGCCGCAACTGGACAGAGCCCTCGCACAGAAACGAAGACCCAACACAGCCAATAAATAAATAAATTAATTAAATAAATTTAAAAAAAAAAGAAGATATAAGAATGGTAAATATTTGTGCACCCAACATAGGAGCACCTCAATACATAAATCAAATGCTAACTAACTACACAAAAGGGGAAATTCACATAACACAATAACATGAGTGGATTTTAACACCCAACCTTCACCAATGGACAGATCAACCACAGTGAAAATAAATAAGGAAATACAAGCTTTAAATGACACATTAAACAAGATGGACTTTCGATATTTAAAGACGTTCCATCCAGAAAAAATAGGATACATCTTGTCAAGTGCTCATAAACATCTCCAGGATAGATTGTATCTTGGGTCACAAATCAAGCCTTGGTAAATTTAGGAATACTGAAATCGTATCAAGTATCTTTTTCGACCACACGCTGTAAGACTAGATATGAATTACAGGAAATAACTGTAAAAAATGCACACCCATGGAAACTAAACAATACTCTACTAAATAACCAAAAAATCACAAACGAAATCAATGACGAAATCAAAAAATACCTAGAAAAAAATTACAATGAAAACACGAAGTCCAAACTTATTGGAGGGAGCACAAGTACTTCTAAGAGGGCAGTTTATAGCAATACCATCATATCTAAAGAAACAAGAAAATTCTTAAATACACTCCCTAAACTTACACCTAAAGCAATTAAGGAACAACCCCCCCCCCCCACGGATAGTTAGAAGGAAAGAAATCATAAAGGTCAGATTAGAACTAAAATAAAGGAAATGATCGCAAAGATCAATAATACAAAAAGCTGGTTTTTTGAGAAGATTAAAAAAAATTGATAAACCAATATACAGACTCATCATGAAAAAAGGGAGAAGACTCAAATCAACCGAAATATAAATGAAAAGGAGCAGTAGCAACTGACACTACAGAAATACAAAGGATCATGAGAGATACTATAAGCAACTATATACCAATAAAATGGACAGCCTGGAACAAATGGACAAATTCTTAGAAAAGTTCAACTTTACAAGACAGAACCAGGAAGAAATAAAAAATATGAACAGAAAAATCACAAGCTCTGAAATTGAAACTGTGATTTCAAATCTTCCAAAAAACAAAAGCCAAGGACAAGATGAATTCACAGGCGAATTCTGTAAAACATTTAGAGAAGAGCTAACAGCTATACTTAAACTCTTTCAAAATATAGAAGGAGGAACACTCATAGACATTCTATGTGGCCACACCCTATATCAAAACAATAGATGTATCAAATAAAACTATGGGCCAATATCACTGATGAACATAGATGCAAAAATACTCAACAAAATATTAGCAAACAGAATCCAGCAGCACATTATACACCATGATCAGGTAGGGTTTATCCCACGAATGCAAGTATTCTTCAGTATACACAAATCAAACAATGTGATACACCATATTAACAAACTGAAGGATAAAAAACAAGATAATCTCAATAAAGGTACAAAAAACCTGTCAACATAATTAAACACTCATTTATGATAAAAAAAACTCTCTGTAAAGTAGGGTTAGAGGGAACTTACCTCAACATAATAAAGGCCATATATGACAAACCCACAGCCAAAATCGTTCATAATGGTGAAAAACTGAAAGCATTTCCTCTAAGATCAGGAACAAGACAAGGTAGTCCTCTCTCACCACTCTTATTCAAAATATTTTGGAAGTTTTAGCCACAGCAATCAGAGAGGAAGAAGAAATTTTAAAAATCCAAATAGAGAAATAAGTAAAACTTTCACTGGTTGCCGATGACATGATGCTATACATAGAGATTCCTACGATGCTACCAGAAAACTACTAGAGCTTATCAATGAATTTGGTAAAGTAGCAGGATACACAGTTAAGGCTCATAAATCTCTTGCATTCCTATACACTAATGAGGAAAAATCAGAAAGAGAAATTAAGGAAACCTCCCATTTACCATTGCAACAAAAACAATAAAATGCCTAGGAATAAAACTACCTAAGGAGACACAAGACGTAGCAGAAAACTGTAGACAAAGAGGAAAGAAATTAAAATGATACAAACGGAGAGATATATCATGTTCTTAGATTGGAGAATCAACATTGTGAAAATGACTATACTACCCAAAGCAAACTACAGTTCAATGCAATCCTTATCAAACTCCCACTGGCATTTTTCACAGAACTAGAACAAAAAATTTCACAATTTTTATGGAAACACAAAAGACCCCGGATAGCCAAAGCAATCTTCAGAAAAAAAAAACGGAGCTGGAGGATCAGACTCCTTCAGACTATACTACAAAGCTACCAGTAGTCAAGACAGTATTGTACTGGCACAAAAACAGAAATATAGATCAATGGAACAGGATAGAAAGCCCAGAGATAAACCCATGCACATGTCGTCACCTTATCTTTGATAAAGGAGGCAAGATACACAATGGAGAAAAGACAGCCTCTTAATTAACTGGTGTTAGGAAAACTGTTCGGCTACACGTAAAAGAATGAAATTAGAACACTCCCTAACACCATACACAAAAATATAGTCGAAATGGATTAAAGACCCAAATGTAAAGCCAGACATTATACAACTCTTAGAGGTAAACATAAAACACTCTCTGAGAGAAATCACAGCAAGATCCTTTTTGACCTGCCTCCTAAGAAATGGAAATAAAAACAAAAAAATTATGGGACCTAATGAAATTTGAAAGCTTTTGCACCACAAAGGAATCCATAAACAAGATCAAAAGACAGCCCTCAGATTTGGAGAGAATATTTGCAAACGAAGGAACTGACAAAGTATTAATCTCCAAAATACACAAGCAGAGCATGCAGCTCAATATCAAAAAAAACAATCAACCCAATCCAAAATGGGCAGAAGACTTCAACAGACATTTCTACAAAGATATACAGTTTGCCTACAGATATACAAATTTATATAAGATATAAACTCATGAAAAGATGCTCAACATCACTCATCATTAGAGAAATGAAAATTAAAGTACAGTGATGTATCAACTCACACCTGTCAGAATTGCTATCATCAAAAAATCTACAAGCAATAAATGCTGAGGACGGTGGAGCGAAAAGGGAACCCTCTTGCACTGTTGGTGGAGGGTAAATTGGAAAAAACACTGTGGAGAACTGTGTGGAAGGTCCTTAAAAGTTAAAAATAGCAGTACCATAAGATAGAGCAATCCCACTCCCACTCCTGGGGAAAACCATAATTCTAAAATAATCATGTACCACAATGTTCATTGAAGCACTATTTACAATAGGCACGACATGGAAGCAGCCTAGTGTCCCTTGACAGATGAATGGATAAAGACGATGTGGCACATATATACAATGAATTATTATTCAGCCATAAAAAGGAATGAAATTGGGTCATTTGTAGTGAGGTGGATGGACCTAGGGATAGTCATACGGAGTGAAGTCAGAAAGAGAAAAACTAATACCGTACGTATGCTACCATATGTATATGGAATCTCAAAAAAAAAAAGTTCTGAAGAACCTAGGGAAAGGACAGGAAAAAAGACGCAGATGTAGAGAATGGACTTGAGGACACGGGGAGGCGGAAAGGTAAACAAAGTGAGAGAGTGACATTGACTTATATACAATACCAAACTTAAAATAGCTAGTGGGAAGCAGCCACATAGCACAGGGAGCTAAGAGAATTCAGCACCAACAAACCAGCCTTATGACAAATACTTCTCTAAGAGGACGGAAAAAAGAAAAAAGGTCACAACTACAAACAAGAAAATCACAAGTGGCTAACACACTGGTCAAGGCAAATATCAACTAGTAGTAGGAAAAAAATCCAAAAACAAATACGATATCAAAACCAACAACCGTGAGGAGCGTACAGGAAATGAGAATTTTATTTGAAATTAAAAGACCAGCAACATAAAACAACATTGTACGTATACAGACTGTTATCACAAAACCTCATGGGAACTACAGACCAAATGTCTACAATAGATACATACCCAAAAAAGAAAAAGCAACTCAAACACAACACTAAGGATAGTCATCAAACCACAAGAAGAGAACATAACAAGAAAGAAGACTGCTACAAACAAATCCAAAACAATTAAGAGAACAGCAATAGGAACATACATCATAATAATAACATTAATTGTAAATGGATTAAATGCTCCAACCAAAATACATAAACTGCCTGAATGGACACAAAAAGAGGACCCATACATATGCTGTCTACAACAGACCCACTTCAGACCTAGGGATATACACACAGACTAAAATGAAGATATGGAAACAGATATTCCATGCAAATGGAAATGAAAAGAAAGCTGGAGTAACAATACTAATATCAAACAAAATATACTTTAAATAATGACTTTTATAAGAGACGAGGAAAGACACAACAAAATGTTCAAGGGATAAATCCAAGAAGAAAATAAAACAATTGTAAATATATATGCACTCAACATAGAAACACCTCAATATATAAGACAAATACTAAAAGCCATAAAAAAGGAAATCGATAGTAACACAATAACAGCCGGGGAAGTTAACATAAACCAGAGGACAAAACACCCGAACAGAAAAACAATAAGAAAACAGCCTTAAATGACACATTAGACCAGACGAACTTAATTGATATTTATAGGGCATTCCATCTGAAAGCAGCAGAATACACTTTCTTCTCAAGTGCACATGGAACATTCTCCAAGATAGATAGCTTGGGACACAAATCAAGCCTCAGTAAAGTTATGAAAATTGAAATCATATCTAGTATCTTTGCTGACCACAGCACTAAGAGATTAGATATAAATGACAGGGGAAAGCTGTAAAAAAAAAACCCAAACACATAAACAAAGTTACTAAATAACTAATGTCAACTAATCTCTAGTCAAGGGACCAAGAATACACAATGGAGAAAAGACAGTATTGTCAAAAACTGCTACTGGGAAGACTGGACAGCTACATGTAAAGGAATGAAATTAGAACACTCTCTACCATCCTACACAAAAATAAACACAAATTAGATCAAAGCCCTAAATGTAAGGCAGGGTACAATAAACAGAAAAAAGGGAGAACACTCTAACATAATTTGCAGCAATATCTTATATGTGGACTCTTAAAAACTTGTACAAATGTACTTATTTACAAAACCGAAATAGGGTCACATAGAAAACAAACATGCTTAAGGGAAATATGGGGGAAGGATAAATTGGGAGATTGTGATTGACATATACACACTGCTATATGTAAAATAGAAAAGTAATAAAGACTTTATTGCAAAAGGAACTCGACTCAATACTGTGAAATAAATTACATTGGAAAAGAATCTAAAAAACAATTTATATAAGTATATGTGTAACTGATTCACTGTTGTACAGCAGAAACTAACACAACATGGTAGGTCAACTATACTCCAATAAAAATTAAAAATCAATATTTGCCCAATCTTATCTGTCCTTTCCTCGGTTGATTGGTTTTCAGATATCTTCCATCTCTTGCCTATTGTTAATACTGCTGAATTAATATTGGTGTGCATGTATCTTTTGTAAATAAGGCTTTATCCAGATATATATTGAAGAGTGGGATTGTTGGCGTATAAACTATTTCCATATTTTAGGTTTTTCAAGAACCTCCTTACTGTTCCCCATACTGGATATACCAATTTACATTCCCACCAACAGTGCAAGAGGGTTGCTTTTTCTCCACACCCTTCCCAGCATTTATTGTTTCTACATTTTTTGATGATGGCCATTCTGACCATTGTGAGGTGATACTTCATTTTGTAGTTTTTATTTGCATTTCTCTAATGATTAGTGATGTAAAGCATCCTTCCATGTGCCTCTTGGCCATCTGTATGCCTTCTGTGGAGAAAAGTCTATTTAGTTCTTCAGCCCGTTTTCTGATTGGGTTGTTTGTTTTTTTAATAATGAGCTGCATGAGCTGTTTATATATTTTGTAGATTAATGCTTTGTCCTTTGATTCATACTTTCTACCATTTTTGAGGGTAGTCTTTTCGTCTTGTTTAAAGTTTCTCTTGCTGTGCAAAAGCTTTTAAATTTCTTTACCTCTCATTTGTTTATTTTGGTTTTTATTTTTAGTTTTTATATGACCCACTGTAGGAGGTGGGTCAAAAAAGATCTTGCTGTGATTTATGTCAAAGAGTGTTCTGCCTATGTTTGGCTCAAAGAGTTTCATAGTGTCTGGCCTTACATTTAGGTTATTAATCCATTTTGAGTTTATTTCTGTGTATGGTGTTAGGAAGTATTTTGATTTCATACTTTTACATGTACCTGTCCAGTTTTCCCAACACCACTTATTGAAACTGTCTTTTCTCCATTGTATATCCTTGCCTCTTTTGTCAAAGATTAGTTGACCATAGGTGCGTGGGTTTATCTCTGGGCTTTCAATCTTGTTCCATAAATCTCTATGTCTGTTTCTGAGCCTGTGCCAAAATGTTTTGATGACTGTAGCTTTGCAGTATAGTGTGAAGTCAGGGAGTCTGATTCCTACTGCTCTTTTCTTCCCTGAAGATTGCTGGGGCTCTTCGGGGTCTTTTCTGTCTCCATGCAAATTTTAAGATTTTTTGTTCTAGTTCTGAAAAGAATGCCATTGGTAATTTGAAAGGTATTGCATCGAATCTGTACTTTGCTTTGGGTCATTTGCACATTATAGATTCGTCCAATCCATGAACATGGTAAATCAATCCGTTTGTGTCAACTTTGATTTCTTTCATTAGTGTCTTTTTTTTTTTAACATCTTGATTGGAGCATAGCTTTACAATGGTGTGTTAGTTTCTCCTTTATAACAAAGTGAATCAGTTATACATATAAATATGTTCCCATATCTCTTGCCTCTTGCATCTCCCTCCCTCCCACCCTCCCTAGCCCATCCCTCTAGGTGATCACAAAGCACCGATCTGATCTCCCTGTGCTATGTGGCAGCTTACCACTAGCTATCTATTTTACGTTTGATAGTGTATATATGTCCATGCCACTCTCTCACTAAGTCCCAGCTTACCTTCCCCTCCCCATATCCTCAAGTCCATTCTCTAGTATGTCTCTTTCATTATTTTCGTCTTACCACTAGGTTCTTCATGACCTTTTTTTTGCCCTTAGATACCATATATATGTGTTAGCATACTGTATTTGTTTTTCTCTTTCTGACTTACTTCACTCTGTATGACAGACTCTATCTCCATCCACTTTACTACAAATAACTAAATTTCGTTGCTTTTTATGGTTAATATTCCATTGTATGTATGTGCCACATCTTCTTTATCCATTCATCTGATGATGGACACAGGTTGCTTCCATGTCCTGTCTATTGTAAATAGAGCTGCAATGAATATTTTGGTACATGACTCTTTTTCAATTATGGTTTTCTCAGGATATATGCTCAGTAGTGGGATTTCTGGGTCGTATGGTAGTTCTATTTTTAGTTTTTTAAGGAACCTCAATACTGTTCTCCATAGTGGCTGTATCAATTTACATTCCCACCAACAGTGCAACAGTGTTCCCATTTCTCCACACCCTCTCCAGCATTTATTGTTTCTAGATTTTTTGATTATGACAATTCTGACCGGTGTGAGATGATATCTCATTGTAGTTTTGATTTGCATTTCTCTAATGATTAATGATGTTGAGCATTCTTTCATGTGTTTGTTGACAATTTGTATATCTTATTGGAGAAATGTGTATTTAGGTCTTCTGCCCATTTTTGGATTGGGTTGTTTGTTTTTTTATTGAGCTGCATGAGCTGCTTGTAAATTTAGGAGATTAATCCTTTGTCAGTTGCTTCATTTGCAAATATTTTCTCCCATTCTGAGGGTGGCCTTTTGGTCTTGTTTATGGTTTCCTTGCTGTACAAAAGCTTTTAAGTTTCATTAGGTCCCATTTGTTTATTTTTCTTTTTATTTCCATTTCTCTAGGAGCTGGTCAAAAAGGATCTTACTGTGATTTATATCATAAAGTGTCTGCTCATGTTTTCTTCTAAGAGTTTGATAGTGTCTGGCCTTACATTTAGGTCTTTAATCCATTTTGAGTTTATTTTTGTGTATGGTGTTAGGGAGTGTTCTAATTTCATACTTTTACATGTCGCTGTCCAGTTTTCCCAGCACCACTTATTGAAAAGGCTGTCTTTTCTCGATTGTATATGCTTGACTCTTTTCTCAAAGATAAGGTGACCATATATGCGTGGGTCTATCTCTGAGCTTTCTATCCTGTTCCATTGATCTATGTTTCTGTTTTTGTGCCAGTACCACACTGTACCTTAGTAGTACAGTCTGAAGTTCGGGAGCCTGAATCCTCCAGCTCCATTTTTCGTTCTCAAGATTGCTTTGCCTATTCAGGGTATTTTGTGTTTCCTAACAAACTGTGGAATTTTTGTTTTAGTTCTGTTTAAAATGCCAGTCGTAGTTTGATAGTGATTGCATGGAATCTGTAGATTGCTTTGTGTAGTAGAGTCTTTTTCACAATGTTGCTACTTCCAATACAAGAACATCGTATATCTCTCCAAATATTTGTATCCTCTTTCATTTCTTTCCTTGCTGGGTAGAGTAATCTTGGTTGTAGGTTTTTCTCCTTTGTCACTTTAAATATGCCCTGCCACTCCCTTCTGGCTTGCAGAGTTTCTGCTGAAAGATCAGCTGTTAACCTTATGGGGATTCCCTTGTGTGTTATTTGTTGTTTTGCCCTTGCTGCTTTTAATATGTTTTCTTTGTATTTAATTTTTGATAGTTTTATTAATATGTGTCGTGGCGTGTTTCTTCTTGGATTTATCCTGTATGGGACTCTCTGTGCTTCCAGGACTTAACATTTCTTTTCCCATATTAGGGAAGTTTTCAACTGTAATCTCTTCAAATATTTTCTCATTCCCTTTCTTTTTCTCTTCTTCTTCTGGACCCTTATAATTAGTACGTTGGTGCGTTTAATGTTGTCCCAGAGGTCTCTGAGACTGTCCTCAGTTCTTTTCGTTCTTTTTTTTCTTTATTCTGCTCTGCAGTAGTTATTTCCACTATTTTATCTTCCAGGTCACTTATCCGTTCTTCTGCCTCTGTTATTCTGCTACTGCGCCCTTCTAAAGTATTTTAAATTTCATTATTGTGTTGTTCATCATTGCTTGTTTGCTCTTTAGTTCTTCTAGGTCGATGTTAAATGTTTCTTGCATTTTGTCTATTCTATTTCCCCGATTTTGGATCATCTCTACTATCATTATTCTGAATTCTTTTTCAGGTAGACTGTCTCTTTCCTCTTCATTTGTTAGGTCTGGTGTGTTTTTACCTTGCTCCTTCATCTGCTGTGTGTTTTTCTGTCTTCTCATTTTGCTTATCTGACTGTGTTTGGGGTCTCCTTTTCACAGGTTCGTAGTTCTCGTTGTTTTTGGTGTCTGTCCCCAGGGGCTAAAGTTGGTTCAGTGGGTTGTGTAGGCTTCCTGGTGGAGGGGACTAGTACCTGGATTCTGGTAGATGAGGCTGGATCTTGTCTTTCTGGTGGGCAGGTCCACGTCTGGTGGTGTGTTTTGGAGTGTCTGTGGCCTTACTATGATTTTAGGCAGCCTCTCTGCTAATGGATGTGGCTGTGTTCCTGTCTTGCCAGTCGTTTGCCATAGGGTGTCCAGCGCTGTAGCTTTCTGGTTGTCGAGTGAAGCTGGGTCTTGTTGTGGAGATGGAGATCTCTGTGAGATTTTCGCCGTTTGGTATTACGTGGAGCTGGGAGGTCTCTTGTGGACCAGTGTCCTGAAGTTGTCACCCCCTCCTCAGAGGCTCAACCTTGTTGCCTGGCTGGAGCACCAAGAGTTTTTCATCCATATGGCTCAGAAATAAAGGGAGAAAAAATGAAAGAGGATAAAAAAATAAAGTGAGATAAGATATTTATTAAAATAAAAAAATAATTATTAAGAAAAAATTTTTTAAGTAAAAAGAAAACGGAAGGACAGACCCCTAGGACAAATGGTGAAAGCAACGCTATACAGACAAAATCTCACACAGAAGCCTACACATACACACTCACAAAAGTAGGAGAATGGGAAAAAATAAAATATCTTGCTCCCAAAGTCCACCTCCTCAATTTGGGATGATTCCTTGTCTATTCACGTATTCCCCAGGTGCAAGTACATTAAATTGATTGTGGAGCTTTAATCCGCTGCTTCTGAGGCTGCTGGGAGAAATTTCCCTTTCTCTTCTTTGTTCGCACAGCTCCTGGGGTTCAGCTTTGGAATAGGACCCGCCTCTGCCTGTAGGTCACCTGAGGGCGTCTGTTCTTCCCTCAGACAGTATGCGGTTAAAGGTGCAGCTGCTTTGGGGGCTCTGGTTCACTCAGGCCGGTGGGAGGGAGGGGTACGCATGCGTGGCGTGCCTGCAGTGGCAGAGCCCGGCGTGACATTGCACCAGCCTGAGGTGCACCGTGCATTCTTCCCGGCAAGTTGTTCCTGGATCACGAGACCCTGGCAGTGGCGGGCTTCACAGGCTCCCGGGAGGGGCGGTGTGGATAGTGACCTGTGCTTGCACACAATTTTCTTGGTGGCGGCAGCAGCAGCCTTAGCGTCTCATGCCCGTCTCTGGGGACCATGCTGATAGCCGCGACTCGCGCCCGTGTCTGGAGCCCCATGAAGCAGCGCTCTTCATCCCCTCTCCTCGCGCACCAGGAAACAAAGAGGCAAGAAAAAGTCTCCTGCCTCTTCGGCAGGTCCAGGCCTTTTCCTGTACTCCCTCCTGGCTAGCTGTGCTGCACTAATCCCTTCCGGCTGTGTTGATGTCGCCAACCTCAGTCCTCTCCCTGCAATTCGACCGAAGCCCGAGCTTCAGCTCCCAGCCCACGCCCGTCCCGGCGGGTGAGCAGACAAGCCTCTCTCGTCAGTATCATGTAGTTTTCTGAGTACAGGTCTTTTACCTCCTTAGGTAAGTTTATGTCTAGGTATTTTATCTTTTTTATGATGGTAAATGGGACTCTTTCCTAAATTTCTCTTTCAGATGTTTCATTATTAGTGTATAGAAGTGCATCAGGTTTCTGCATATTAATTTTGTATCCTGTGACTTTAACAAAATCATTGATTAGCGCTAGCATGTATGAGGTGGCATCTTTAGGATTCTTTATGTATAGTATCAGTTCATCAGCAAAAAGTGATAGTTTAAAATCTTTTCCAGTTTGGATTCCTTTTATTTTTTTTCTTCTCTGTCGTAGCTAGAACTTCCAAAACTATGTTGAATAATAGTGGCGAGAGTAGATATACCTGTCTTCTTCCTGATATGATGAAATGTTTTCAGATTTTCACCATTGAGAATGATGTTTGCTGTGGGTTTGTCATATATGGCCTTTATTATGTTGAGGTACGTTCCATCTATGCCCACTTTCTGGAGAGTTTTTATCATAAATGAGTGTTGAATTTTGCATTTTTCTGCATCTATTGAGATGATCATATGGTTTTTATTCTGCAATTTGTTAATATGGTGTATCACATTGATTGATTTGTGTATATTGAAGAATCCTTGCCTCTCTGGGGTAAATCCCACTTGGTCATGGTGTATGATCCTTTTAATGTGTTGTTGGATTCTGTTTGCTAGTATTTTGTTGAGGACTTTTGCATCTCTATTCATCAGTGATATTGGTGTGTAATTTTCTTCTTTTTTAGTATCTTTGTCTGGTTTTGGTATCAGGGTGATGGTGGCCTCATATAATGAGTTTGGGAGTATTCCTTTCTCTGCAATTTTTTGGAAGAGTTTGAGAAGGACGGGTGTTGGCTCCTCTCTAAATGTTTGATAAAATTCACGTGTGAAGTCATCTGGTCCTGGGCTTTTTTTGTTGGAAAATTTTAATCACAGTTTCAATTTCATTACTTGGATTTTCTATTTCTATTTTCTATTTCTTCCTAGTTCAGTCTTAGAAGGATATTCCTTTCTAATGTGTCCAGTTCTTGCAGGTTGTCCATTTTACTGGCATAGAGTTGCTTGTAATGGTCTCAGGATGCTTTGTATTTCTATGGTGTCCATTGTAACTTCTTTTTCATTTCTAATTTTATTGATTTGAGTCCTCTCCCTCTTTTTCTTGATTGAATCTTGATGAATCTGGTATATCAGTTTTATCTTCTCAACCAGCTTTTAGTTGTATTGATCTTTGCTAATGTTCTGTTTCTATTTCATTTATTTCTGCTCTGGTCTTTATGATTTCTTTCCTTCTACTACTTTTTGGTTTTGTTTGTTCTTTCTGTAGTTCCTTTAGGTGTAAAGTCAAATTGTTTATTTGAGATTTTTCTTGTTTCTTGAGATAGGATTGTATTGCTGTATAGTTCCATCTTATAACTGCTTTTACTGCTTCCTGTAGGTTTGGATTGTCGTGTTTTCGTTGTCATTTTTCTCTAGTAGTTTTTTGATTTCCTCTGATTTCTTCAGTGATCTCCTGGTTATTTAGTAACGTATTGTTTAGCCTCCATGTGCTTGTGTTATTTACTTTTTTTCCCTTGTAATCTATTTCTAATCTCATAGCTTTCTGGTCAGAAAGGATGCTTGGTGTCATTTCAATATTCCAAGGCTTGGTTTGTGACCCAAGATGTGATCTATCCTGTAGAATGTTCCATGTGCACTTGAGAAGAAATTGTAATCTGCTGTTTTGAATGGAATGTCCTACAAAAATTTAATCTGTCTGGTCTATTGAGTCATTTTAAGCTTTTTTCCTTATTAATGATCTGTCTGGATGATTTGTCCATTGGTGTAAGTGAGGTGATTAAGTCCCCCTCTAAAATTGTGTTACTGTTGATTTCCTCTTTTATAACTGTTAACATTTGCCTTATGTTTTAATGTGCTCCTATGTTGGGTGCATATGTATTTATAATTGTTATATCTTTTTCTTGGATTGATCATTATTGATCATTATGTAGTGTCCTTGTCTCTGGTAACTGTCTTTATTTTAAAGTCTCTTTTGTCTTATATGAGTATTGCTACTCCAGCTTTCTTTTGATTTTCCATTGCATGGAGTACCTTTTTCCATCCCTTCAATTTCGGTCTCTATGTGTCCCTAGATCTGAAGTGGATCTCTTGTGGGCAACATATATACAGGTTTTGTTTTTCTATCCATTCAGCAAGTCTATATGTTTTGGTTGGAGCATTTCGTCTGTTTACATTTAAGGTAATTATTAATATGTGTATTCTTATTGCCATTTGGTTAATAGTGAGATATTTTACATCTACGTGACAGTAAGATCGTTTATCGTTAGAAAAACAAGTAGTTCTCTTTCTTTGTTCCCATGGAGCTTTACCTTCCTTTAAAACCAAGTTGAACTCTATTCCTTTACTTAAATCTCATGGCTCTGAATGAGCTAGTAGTAATATCTTTGAGTAGCGTGGTTAAGCATGTTTTAGCTAGAAATGGTAGTAGATGCCCATAGAGTTTTATGCAGAGAAAAATCCCTCAATCCAAATCACAAGGTCAAGCCCTCTTAATAAACTGCATTGTATGTCTCCTTAGCTACGAGCCCTTTAATGGTGCAACATATTTTTCTTATCAAAATCCTAATAAAACTTCACACCAATCAGTTGATTAGGAGAAATCTTGACTAGAAAGGGAATCTATTTTCTCCACTATAACAAAGTTCTAGACAATAATTGACAGAGAAATGCATTCATTTGCGGCTGTGTGACCACAGTATTTTCCTCTCTTTCCTGTATTTACATACATGTAGTCGTTTAACAATTATTTTATTATCTTTTAACCAAATTTTATACAGAGAATAAAATATAATGCACACACTGAGGTCTCAGAAGCTGGGACTGGATATCAAGTCTTTTACAACGATATTACGAAACTTTAGCAAAGTCCTTACTAACCCCTCACCGACTGTTACATGTTTTTGATAATGCAAAACTCAAATAAATAAAACAATCTGGGAACACACTGCTTTCTTTGATTAGAAGAATTTATTATCAAAACAGAATTTTAAATATTTAACAATGATTATGAAACCACTGAAACCCTCAAACTCTTCTCGGCTATAACTGTCAATTTCTGGTAATTAGTTTTATTTTTAGCTCTGATTTGCAAAGGGCATATCAGAATGGATGTTTGTCTATTGGAGAGAATTCCCAGAATGTTGTCTAAGATAGGATCCAGGACACACTTCTGTTATTGACACCATTAAAGAAAAAATGAAAGGCAAAGTACGTCTTGGATGATAACTTATTCTTGGATTATGGCTCCATCAGAACTTTTTTATCATGGCATTTGCTGAGGATGAATGTGTGTGATTCTATTTGCAAAGCAAATGCAGGATACTTGTACACTTTTTCGAAACTTTTAAGGAAAATATAGAAAAAGAGATGACAAAGGCAGACTTCATTACTAACGTATTTCAAGATAGACTTCTGGCCAGGTGGAATTGACAATATAGAAAACAGTTGCTTAACTTATATTGTTCCTAAAGCCCAGGACCACTACAAGCCCAAATGCCAAATTTGCCAATTTCTCCCACACTCACTGACCTCCTAACCAGGAGTATCTTTAGAGCCTACCATGGTTCTCAGCACATAAAAAATTCTCATTTAATACAAATGGATGCGAGAATATCACTCCCATGATGTCACCAGCAAAGCCCACTGCCCATCTGACAGCCTGTAGGGGAGAGCATGTACTTTAAAGTGCAACCTTTCTATTCTTTGATCAAAGAATAAAACTTTCTTTTATTCTGAATCAAGGTCAGTCGTTCTATTGACCCAAATGACATTGGGCAGGTGGGTCCATTTTGGGCTCGACTTGAAAGGGTTGGTAACAATGACAGTGAAAAGCAAGTCTAGAGCAGAGAACCAGGGAAGAGAAAAGTTCCACAGTTTACAATACACTTGGTTTTGTGCACTCTTGTGGGATTTGGCAAAAGTATAAAAACATGTGTCCACAATTTCAGTATCATACAGAGTAGTTTCATTGCCTTAAAAGTTGCTGTGCTCCACCTTCATCCTCTGATCGAAAGTTGGAAATCACTCTTGGCTATTCTATAGTTTTGCCTTTTTCAAAATCACATATGTTTGGAGTTATATATTAGGTAGACTTTCAAGACTGTCTTTTTTCAATAGTAATATGCATTTAAGGTCCTTCTAAATCTTTTCATGGCTTAATTGCTCATTCTTCATTTCACACAAAAATATTCCAGTGTATGGCTGTGCCTCTATTTATCCATTTACCTACTCAAGGACATCTTGGTTGCTTCTAAGTTTTGGAAATTATGAATAAAGCTGAAAATAAATACTTGTAAGCCGCTTTGTTTTGTGGACAAACATTTGTAATTCATCTGGGTAAATACAATGAAGTGCAATTTCAGATTTGTATGAATATGTTTAGCTTTGTAAGAATATGTTTAACTTTGTAGGAAACAACTGAACTGTTTTTCGAAGTGGCTGGATCATTCCTCATTCCCAACAGCAATGAATGAGACTTACTGTTGCTCCACATCCACGTAGTTGTATAGTATTTACCTTTCTCTGACATGTCACTAAGCATAATATTCTCTAGGTTATCCACATTGGTGCAAATGACAGAATTTCATTCTTTCTATGGCTGAGTAATATATATTTCATATGTTCTTTATCCATTTGTGTGTTGATGGGTATTTGGGTTGCTTCCACATCTTGACCATTATAAATAGTGCTGCTATGAACATTGGTATGTATGTATCTTTCAGAATTAGCGTTTTCTTTTTTCACAGGTAATGTTGTAATCTCATTGTTTTACATGTAGCGGTTCAGTTTTCCCAACACCACTTGAAGAGACTTTTTCGATTGTATTCTTTTGCCTCATTTGTCTCAGATTAATTGACCATAAGAGTGTGGATTTTTTTCTGGGCTTTCTATTCTGTTCCATCGATCTATGTGTTTCTGTGCCAGTACCATGCTCTTTTGATTACTGTAGCATTGTAGAATAGTCTGAAGTCACAATACATGAAACCTCCAACTTTGTTATTATTTCTCAACATTGCTTTGGCTACTTGGGGTCTTTGTAGTTCCATACAAATTTTAGAATCATTTGTTCTAGATCTGTGGAAAATGTCACAGGTATTTTGATAGGGAAGGCATTAACTCTGTAGATTGGTTTGGGTAGCATGGAATGTTAAAGACCCCACCTCTATTGTATCATCTCCAATTTCTCTCTATTTGCTTTATATACTTTGTTGCCATCATATTGGGTGTTTAAATGTTAATGACTGTTATATCCCCTTTATCATTATATAATACCCTTCTTTGTTGTTAGTTTTAAAGTTTTTAGAGCATTTGTTTTAAAGTCTATTTTGTCTGAGTATGCTACCCCCCACTTACTAGTCATTTCTGTTTGCAAGAAATATCTTTTCCATCCTCTCACTTTCAGGTTGTGTGTATTTTTAGCCTTAAGTGAGTCTACTGCAGGCAGCATATTGAAAGGTATTGTTTTTTATTCCAATAAGTCATCCTCTGTCTTTTGACTGGAGCATTTATTCCATTGACCTTTACAATAATTATTGATAAGTGTGGACTTATTGCCATTTAATCACCTGTTTGCTCTTGTAGTTCTCTTTTCATTTCTTCTTTTCTTTCCCTTGTGGTTTGATGATTTTCTTTAGTAGTATGTTTCTTTTCCTTTCCTTTTAGTTTTTGTGTATCTATTGTAGTTTTTTGAATTGTAGTTACCATGGGGTTATGTATTGACCTATGACTATTTTTACTTGTTTTAAACTGGTAGTCATTTACAGTTCAAACACTTTCTGAAATATCTACATAATTTACTTCCCTTCCCCATACTTTGTGTTTGTGATTTCATGCTAATCCCTTAAATGTTTATTGCAGTTTTGATTTTACACTATTTTTTTTCTTTTAATCTATGTACTGAATTATTTAAGTGATCTTCAATACTTACTATATATTTACTTTTCCTAATGGGATTTTTCCTTTCCTCCTTTCCCTTTCCCTTTCTTCTTTTTCGTTTCCTTTTCCTTTTCCCCTTTTTCCATTTAGAGAAGACCCTTTAACATTTCTTTTAGGTTATGTTTGGTATTGATGAATTCTTTTAGTTTTTGTTTGTCTTCTTTATCTCTCCTTCTAAATGTTAATCTTGCTGGTAGTGTATCTTAGGTTGAAGGTTTTTCCCTTTCAGGACTCTGAATATATTATGTTACTCTTTTCTAGCCTGTAAAATTCCTGCAATCAGCTGATAGCTTATTCTTTGTATATGACTTTTTAAAAATTAATATATATTTATTTCTGGCTGCATTGGGTCTTCATTGGTGTGCGTGGGCTTTCTCTAGTGGCGGGGAGTGGGGCTACTCTTCATCACGGTGTGTGGGTTTGTCAATGCAGTGGTTTCTCTTGTTGCAGAGCATGGGCTCTAGGCAAGTGGGTTTCAGTGGTTGTGGCACATGGGCTTAGTTGCTCCGCAACACGTAGGATCTTCCCACACCAAGGCTCAAACCTGTGTCCACTGCATTGGCAGGTGGAGTCCTAATCACTGCACCACCAGGGAAGTCCTGTATATGACTTCTGTTTTTCTCTTGCTGCCTTTAGAATTCTTTCCCTAAAATTAACCTCTCCCATTTATGGCACTGGCACAAAAACAAATACATAGATAAATGGAACAGCATAGAAAGCCTAAAAATAAATCCATACATTTGTGATTAATCTATGACAAATGTGGCAAGAATATACAATGGACAAAAAGTCTCTTCCATAAGAGGTTGTGGGAAGAGTTGACAGCTACATGTAAAAGAAAGAAATTAGAACATTCTGTAACACCATAATTCAAAAATAAACTCAAAATGCATTAAATACCTAAATGTAAGATCAGATACTATAGAATTCCTAGAGTAAAAAAGCAGAACATTCTTTGACACAAATCACAGCAATATTGTTTCGGCTCCATCTCCTAGAGTAATGGAAATAATAAAAATAAACTAATGGGACCTCATTAAACTTAAAAGGTTTTGCACCACAAAGGAAACCATTAAAAAAAATGAAAAGATAAATTATGGAATTGGAGAAAATGCAAACAATACAACAGCTCATACCACTCAATATCAAATAAACAACCAAATCAATAAATGGGCAGAAGATCTCTTGCTCTTCCAATGGAACGTAGTTTCTCTGCTTTTGCATTATGCTTAACTTTGTTTCCTTGAATTTAGGCATAACTGTTATGTATTATGGTCTTGAAGGTGTGTTCTTATGTGAGAGCCTTATGCAGACTGTGTGTACCCAATGTCCTTAATGGCAGGGCTGGATATGATGTGGATGCCAGTCATGTCTTTCTTCAGGGTGTGCTGGCTCCTCTCACCTTAATAGAGAGTGAGAATAGAGATGGAGGAGTAACAGCCAGCACCAGGTGTGAGGCAGGACTTTCCTCTCTGCTCAGTGGTCGTCACCACCCTGTCAGGGGTGGGGTTTGATCCCAAGTTCTTGAGCAGAAGCCCTGTGGCTCAGGCTCAAGTTGGTCCCATTCCTTCTGAGTGTGTGTTTTTCCCTCTCCCGACTCAGAGACTTTTCCCCCAGAGGTGGGGAGAGCTGAAGCAAGTGGGGTCTGTGCACATACAGTGGTCCAATACACTGCCTGTGTATGTGTCTGTGGGTCCACTCAGATGCCACTCATTATCTAGCCCTTTCCCAAGCCATGTCTGCCCCATATCTAGTGGCACAGACTGAGTGGGGCTGGAGTGCTTGCTTGGCTTTGGTGTGGCACGTGGCAAAGTGGTTACAGGAAACTTGGCAGTCACTAGAGCAGACCTTTCTCTGCCCTGCCTGAGGTCAAGAAGCTTTGTCTCTCAAGCTGGTTACTAACCGCAACCTCTGACACTTCCACCCTATTATGGAACCACTCCACAGGGGAAGCAGGGCCCATTTGCTTTCTCTTCGTGTATGGGGGTAGTTAACAGTGGAGAGAAGGCTACTACCACAAATCTGAGTAGCTTTGGGAGTCACCTCTGCATTCTAAGCTCTATTCTTTTCTCCATATCCAGTACCCTGTTGTGGTATGAAGTGAGCAGGGCCAGAGCATTCATTGGGTCCATCTGAGATTCACAAGGCAATAGTGGGAAATCCAGCAGCTGCTAAGGCGGACCTCCCTCCTCCCTGCTTTCCTGGATAGCCAGTGCGTGTGTTCCTTTCCTGAGTGGAGTTCAGGTTTCTTCAGCCTTTCTATCTGTCCCAGTGGTCCTCTAACCAGGCAAGGGGGGACATCTGCTCCACACAGAACTCATACTACGATACGCAGTCTAGGGCTTATCCTGCTCACTCCCCAAGGCACCTGCCACAGGTGCAATCTCCCTTTTCCTCTGAGTCCTTTTCCAAAAGCACCAGTCCCAACCTGATCACTTATCATCTTCCCTTCATACTCAAAAACGTGTATATATTTATTACAGCTTTGAGGAGTCCTTATGTCAGTTTCCAGGTAGTTTGAATGAATCAAAAATTTTACAGATTTAAGTTATTATATAATTTTTGTTATGGTCCCTGTATCCTTGTAGCTTATATATTTAAAACATAGTATTTTGTATCTCTTAATCTCCTACCTTATTTTGCCCCTCCCTTCAGCTGTAGTTTTTTGTAGATATTATTTAAATTGAGAAACTTCTCTATTTTTATTTTACTAAGGAATTTTATCATAAATCAGTGTAGAATTTTGTCAAATACTCTTTCTTGCATCATTGGCGAAATCATATATTTTCAGCCTATTGATGTGATGAAAAACATTAATTGATTTTTTTAATGCTACATACCTGAGATAAACCATACTTTGTTGTGGTCTATAATTATTTTTACACATTGTTGGATTCCATTTCTAAATATTTTCATGAAGATTTTTGTATCTATCTTCATGATGGATAGATAGTGGTACATAGTTTTTGTTCCCCTGTTATATCTTTGTCTGATTTGGTTATTATGGTAAAGCTGGCTTTGTAAGTTATACAGTATTTCCTCTGCTTCTAACTTCTAAAATAAATTGTAGTGAATAGGCATAATACTTTAATACTTCCTTAAATGTTTGGTGAATTCACCCGTGGACTCATCTGGGTTAGGTGCTTTTTGTTTTGAAATATTATTTACCATAAGTTCAAAGTCTGTAATATATTTGGGCCTATTCAGACAGTCTACTTAGTCTTGTGTGAGTTTTAGTAGTTGTGTCCTTGAAGGAATGGGTCTATATCATCTACGTTATCTAATTTGTAGGCATAATCCTGTTCATACTATCCAATATTAACCTTTAATATCTATGGTGATATCCCCTCTTTCATTTCTGATATAAGTAATTTTTGTCTTCTCACTTTATTCTTAAGTCAGCATGGGTAGAGGTTAATCCTTTTTAATCAGTCTGTCAGACAACTAGTTTTTGGTTTCATTGATTTTCTTTGCTGACTTCTTGTTTTCAGTTTCATTGATTTCGGCTCTAATTCTTATTATTTCTTTTTTTTTTTTTTTGGTTTCTTGGAATTAATTTGCCCTTCTTTTTTTTTGTTTCCTAAGGTAGTAACTTGATTTATAGAAATGTTTAATTTTCTTTAAGTCAATTAAATAGAGCTATTTATATGCTAATTTTGGCATTGCAGTCTGGAGGTAGACAGCATCTCACACATATAAAACATACGTACATAGACATACAAAAACGGACATGGAGATCTTATGCCTTTGTTTTAAAAATTTAGCCTGAGTATGATAATGCAAAACCCACTAGTTTATAAAAGAATATTAGAATCCAAATTGTTTTCCTGGCAGAATAGTTTGCCTACCCGGATGGCTTAAACTTTTCATTAATATTTGTGAAGGGGGGCTTCCCTGGTGGCGCAGTGGTTGAGAATCTGCCTGCTAATGCAGGGGACACGGGTTCGAGCCCTGGTCTGGGAAGATCCCACATGCCACGGAGTAGCTGGGCCCGTGAGCCACAACTACTGAGCCTGCGCGTCTGGAGCCTGTGCCCCGCAACGGGAGGGGCCGCGATAGTGAAAGGCCCGCGCACCGCGATGAAGAGCGGTCCCCGCACCGCGATGAAGAGTGGCCCCCGCTTGCCGCAACTGGAGAAAGCCCTCGCACGAACCGAAGACCCAACACAGCCAATAAATAAATAAATAAATAAATAAAGTAGTTATAAAATTAAAAAAAAAATAAATAATGTCAAAAAAAAAATATTTGTGAAGGGGACGAAGTTTTGAGATTTTAATTTTGCTTAGTTTTCAAATATTCTTTCTTTCTTTCTTTCCTTCTGATAAGAATTACTTGGGTTTCTAGAGACCAAGGAGAACTTTTACATCCCAAAAGCATAGAGAAAGAATGCAAATTCCTGCACGTAGAACTTTTGTTTCCTTAGACCAGAGTATTTACAATACCTGCAAGCCTTTTATGATGAATAGGGAGGTTTGGGGTTTGGTAAAAAATAATAGGTGATCTTTTTCTGTTTGTGTAAAAAATTCATAAGTCAAACTGTACAAATTGTCATTAATTTGTAGGAAAGTTGTTTTTAATTCTTCAAAGAGTTTCAACCTGAATATATCAAGGCACTAACCCACCCATACAACTACATTATGTTCATTTTGCTTCTGATCTTGAGGCGACAAGCAGTGAGCAGTGGCTTGAAGCAAGATCCTAGTTCCCTGCTCAAGAATTGAACGTGGGTGGCTTATGTCCACCAAAGGCTAGAGGATAGAAGCAAAGTTTCCCCGTCTCTTGCCCCTCTTGAAAAGAAGAAGGTTTCAAAGAGGCAAAAACTGTAAAAACCAGTACTAAATTTATTATTAGAGACATAGCACAATAATTGGAAGTGCACACAGAGAAACATTTTTTTTTAATATAAGAGAGAAGAAGTAAGGCAAAGATACACATCCACAGATAAAAGGGTGTGGGCATCCTCCCTAATAAAGAGGAGCGCAGTAAAGAGGGAGTGACATCATTTATATAAGGCATTTTTTCTGGGTCTTTCTTTACCTTTGGCGAATTATCTTGGTTTCTTTCCCACACCTGACCCGCCCTAGGAGACTCCCCAATATGCGTGCACATTTTTTTTCCAAGACGGATTCCAGCCCAGAGGTCTGTGTGAGGCCTGGCATCACCTATTATGGGGTGTTGTTCCTGTTGTTATTTCTATCCGGAGGTGTAAACAGGAAGCTAGTTGTAAATGTCTAGCCTGCAGCCCATCTATCTCCTGCCTTACTTCTATATACAAAAAAGGACCTTTAAAAAATACAAATCAAAAGATTCCTACATTCTAGATGTAGATCTGTTTGTCTTTGAAAGGTATTTCTTTCCTTTTCGGTACAAGTTTACTTTAGGGATGAAGGGCTAAATAAAAAGTTTTCTATCAATCAATCAGGCTCTGAATATCAGCTTTCAATTTGGCCAACTTCTGCCCACAAAGCTACTTTAAAAAGTAATCTTTTCAACTATCTTGTCAGGGTTCACCCAGGGCAAACATTTGTTGACAGGAAAAAAAAAGCACACAATGATGTAAAAGCTATGAATTGTTTATTCTGTGTCTTACTGAGGACTATATCCCCGGAGACAGCCTCTCAGATAGCTCTGAGAAACTGTTCCAAAGAAATAAGGGAGGAGTTCCATACATATGTGAGTTTGACAAAGGGATACTTTTAATCTGACACACATCTCAGTAGACGGTTGATGCTAGGAATGAAAAACAGATATTCTTAGTTAATGATTTTAGTTATTAAGTATGGGAAGATGCAAGAATTTGGGTGCATAAATTTTTTTCCTGAAAATATCTATCTGTAAGCCTGTTGTGCCAGTTTTCTCAGAGCTCAGGGTGCTTTGTTCCTGATGTCCACCCTAAATTTCTTTCAGGGGGTGTTTAAATGTCAACAACTACAGTGGCTAAAGACTCAATTCTTGTAGAGCCAGATAGTGAGAAATATTCTTTGTTAACAGTGCCCCCTCATGGTCATAAATTTGACTAAGATTTGGGAGGCATTTCATGACCATTTTGTCCCATGGTGCCAGGAATGCTCATTTTTAGGTCAGGCCAGAATTTTGTTGATAGGCCAATGTGCTATAACTAGATTAGGCCCTATTACCAGTAGCCAAAAGTCTCTGACAATCTGTCTTACTGTTCTCTTTTGATCCAGGAAAATATTCTCTCTTGTTTCTTCTTCCCATATCTACAGTTAAACTATTACAATCACTGACTTCATACAGAACTATATTTGGTCAAGTGTTTCAAGTCACCTAGTCATTAAGATTTTTATCAGAGTCTTAGTCACACATTTGGTGATGCAAGAAACAATAATTTTGTAAAATAGGCAGACTACAAGCAATAGAGCTAGAAGCATTAAGAAGGTGACAAGTAAATATTTAAGCCAAGAGATTCCAGCACCAAATCATTTTTTTAAGAGGTCACCAACACTGCGGAGTGGATTGCTTAGGGCAGAAATCTGACTTTTTATGTGGGTCATTAAATGTGTTATATTAGAGGATTCATCTGGTATGAAAATGTAGCATTCAGTTTGAATTATGCTACAGGTGCCTTCCCGAGATGCAGTAAGGTTATTAAGGGCCATGTGATTATTGTAATACTGCGTTTTTCATCACAGAGACCTCAGAATTCAGTAAGCTAATAGCTTGATTACTGTCATTTAAAACCCATTGAATGGCGCTTCCCTGGTGGTGCAGTGGTTATCTGCCTGCCAATGTAGGGGACACAGGTTCGAGCCCTGGTATGGGAGGATCCCACATGCCACGGAGCAACTGGGCCCGTGAGCCACGACTACTGAGCCTGCGCGTCTGGAGCCTGTGCTCCACAACAAGAGAGGCCGCGACAGTGAAAGGCCCACGCACCGCGATGAAGAGTGGCCCCTGCTCGCCACAACTAGAGAAAGCCCTCGCACAGAAACGCAGACCCAACACAGCCAAAAATAAATTAATTAATTAAGTAAGTAATATTTTAAAAACCCATTGAATGAATTTTGTTAAGGCTTCAATATGGTGAGTTACATTTTCCAATCCTACTGAAGATGCAAAAATGTCTGCCAAATGGTCATACCAATGAAATACTGATCTATTGACCCATCAGGCTCATACCAATGATAAATTTGTGAAAGCTATATCTAATTTGGTCTAAGGAAATCCATCTTCCTTATTCATCGTGGAAGAATCTAAGGCCATAAATTGGTACCACAAATCCACTGAGTTACATTAGGAGTGACCCAGTATAGGGCTTCCCTGGTGGCGCAGTGGTAAAGAATCCACCTGCCAATGCAGGGCACACGGACTCAAGCCCTGGCTGGTACTGGAAGATTCCACATGCCTCAGAGCAACTAAGCCGCTGTGCCACAACTACTAAGCCTGTGCTCTAGAGCCCGCGGGCCACAACTACTGAGCTCACGTGCCGCAACTACTGAAGGCCACACACCTAGAGCCCACACACTACAACGAAGAATAACCCCTGCTCACCTCAACTAGAGAAAGCCTACGCACAGCAACAGACACCCAACACAGCCAAAAATAAGTTAATTAATTAATTTATTTATTTATTTAAAAAAATAAAAGGAGTTACCCAGAATATCTTCAGTCACCTAACCCAATCTGTCCCATACCAATCACTATCTTTAAGGTTAATGATATACTGACTTTTTTCAAAAGGCACTGAGCCCATTATAAGAATAATAATTATTCTTATTATGGTTTAATTGAGGGCTGTTAAATTTAAATGACTATAATCTGGTTAACCTTATAAATCCATTCCATGATTGCAGGAGGTTTCCTCCTACAAAGTGGAAGTTATGGTTTTTGACTGATATTTAGTTCATTGTTTGATTGAGCATGAGTAAACTTTCAGTAAAATTTATGTTTATGGTTAGGGTCAGAAGAGGTATTTTTGATTTACCAAGTCCCATCTAGTAATAAAAATAGTGGCCTTAATAGAACTATAACCTCTTTCTTCTAAAATGAAATTTCTGAGAGCCCCTCAATTAGAGCCTTGGAGGGGAGAAATCCACGAAGGTAAACCAGAAGTATTGGATGTAGGTAATTGACCACAAACCCAACAATTGGATTGATTTCTAAAATCTGCATAAGATCATACCCATGATAGAAAAACATTTGATTCATATGCAGAAGTCCAGTAAATTAAGAAAACACTATAAATGATCATACGCGTCAGATCTGGCATCCTGGGACAGCTGTTTACTCCTGATGTCTTCTTTTTTTCTTGGTGATGGTGTCTTTTCTTCACCATTTGAGCATTGTTTTAAGGTGATTTTGAGATCAGCAATCCTCTCCATAGACAAGACTGGTGGGGGTCCCTTTTTAAGAGGGAAATATGAATCCAAGTGTCAGTCCCTTTAGTTTTGTTGCACATGAGTAGTTAATTGTACCTGGTAAGAGCTTTTGCATCTAGGTTGAAGAAAGTCCTTCAAATGATATCTTTTCCAGTATACATAATCTCCTGCTTGTAGGTCATGATCCTCACCAAAGCTGATCTTCACTCAAAAGTAGATCACTGTGATAAGCTTCAGAAACAAGCTTAGAATGTCATTTTTTTAAAAGAAATTTATTTATGTATTTATTTGTTGGCTGTGTTGGCCTTCGTTGCTGTGTGCAAGCCTTCTCTAGTTGCGGCAAGCGGCGGCTACTCTTCATTGCAATGCGCGGGTTTCTCATTGTCCTGGCTTCTTTTTTTGCAGAGCATGGGCTCTAGGTGCACGGGATTCAGTAGTTGTGGCACACAGTAGTTGTGGCTCATGGGCTCTAGAGCACAGATTCAGTAGTTGTGGAGCATTGGCTTAGTTGCTCCGCAGTATGTGGATTCTTCCCAGGACAGGGATTGAACACCTGTCCCCTACATTGGCAGGCAGATTCTTAACAACTGCACCACCAAGGAAGCCCTAGAATTTCATTTTAGTAACTGAAATTTTTGCAATAATGTGACATATCCCCTTTTAACCTATATTGGTTCATGTTGGCTTCCCGTGATAATTTCAGAGGTAGACAAATGACGTTTGCCCAAAGGGGTAGATCTGAGGTTAAGGAGTGCCAATGGAAAGGCTTTTGGTCAGGCTAAGGAATAAGTATTTTAGCCAGTTGGATTTTAATTGTTCCATTTGGTCTTCCTACTAAGCCAGACGACTGGGGGTGATAAACACAACGGAAATGCTGGATAATCAACCAAATCTTGCACATTGCTTTGATATTTATCCAGTAAAATAAGTTCTTCTATCACTGTGTATTTCTGAGGAAACTCCTCAAATGGGGATCACCCTCTTTAAAAATCAATGTTCCTACTGATTGTGAAGTGGCACTTCTGCAGGGGAATGCTTCAATCCAATGTGAAAACATACAAATCATAAGAAGCATGTTTTGGTAACCTTGAGAAGGAAGCATCTGGTTAAAAACAATCAGCCAAACTTTAAAGGGACATGAAAGCAATGGAAAAATATCCTTGAGAACAGTGTAATTGTTTCCCTGGGTTATATTTTGGGCAATTGGTGCACCTTGAGTAAACCTCTGAACTGTAATAAAGGAAGACTTCCAAAAATAGTGTTTGTCCCACAATACCTTCTTATTTGAATTCAAACGAGTTAGCTCATAAATATATTGTAAAATAGGATATTGAGCCCCAATGGGAAGGATAGATTTCCCCTTTGGGCCCATCCAGAGCCCTTTATCGGAGTTGAATCTCCCTCCTCTTTGTTTCCACATGTCGTTTTGTCTCTCTGGCACCAATCCCTGAAATTTTAACAAGGTGTCAGTAACGTTCCTGGGAGGATGAAAAGAAATAGTGCCATTAGTTGTTTTCATTTTGCAGAGCTGCTGTCTTGGCAAGACGATCAGGTAAAGAGCTCCCTTTTGCTTCTGCAATGCCAGCCTTTGCATGACTCGATACCTTAATAAAAGGTAATGCACTTAGCAGCGGAATAGCATCAAATAATTCTGCTACTTGTTTCCCAATTTTAATAGGCTGTCCTGAGGTTGTTAAATATCCCTTTTGAGTGCAAAGCATACCAAAATCATGCACCACCCCAAAAGCATAGTGACTCTGTAAATATTAGCGGATTTTCTGTTGCCAACTGGCAGGCTCTTTTTAGTGCTATTCATTCATGTTTTGCAGAGGAGATATTAGGTAAGGCAGCATTTTCAAAGATTGGCAGTGGACAAATGATGGCAAAACCAGCCTGGTATTTTCCATGATGTCCTCACAGGTATGAACTGTGAGTGAATAATATAAAATCAGGGTTATCCATAGGGCTTTTGTGAAATCTCCTGGGAGATATGATTGTCAGTTAAAACAATGCCGTCATGTTTTTCATCATTGACTTCTGTTTCCTCTGGTAGTAGGGTATCTGGATTAAGCTTATTACACCTGTGAAGAGTTATATTTGGTGAAAGAAATGTAATTTCATGGGCGATTAATGGGCCTGCTGAGTAATGTTGTGTGTGATGAGAGATTAGTAAGGCTTTCACAGAGTGGGGAACAAAGAAAGTGAGAGGGTGATATGATTTTCTCTTCTACAGCCCAGCTATTGCTGTGATAACCCAGAAACAAGGGGGAAGACTGAATCTACTGAATCTGTTGGCTATAATATCTGTTGGCTATAATATCCGACTGTCTAGTAGTAAGGGACATACTGCTGAATTATACTCTTATTGCAGTCCCCTTGTTTACATGAACAAAGAGGGAGAATGGTAAATTACATGTACCCCAATGCCCCAATGTCTAAGCCAGGAGATATTTAAGGGTCTTTTATAGCTTCAGAATATTCTATTCCCCAGCAAAGAGGTTCAAATGCTCATACTTCTTTAGGTACTAAATGTAGTAACTTGTTCAGCATCACTTTCATCATGGGTCACAAACATGATATGTGAAGGAAGTCTGATTAATCCTGGTATGAAAAATTCCCCCTTTATGAGTGAAAAAAAATGTGGGCTTCATAGACTTCTAATATATCTCTACCTATCAGGTGAATCGGAGCACTTGCTACTAGGGAAAAGGAATGCCTTCCTTTAAGTTCTTCTAAGTAAAATTCTAAAGGTAATGATTCAAGAGCTTTAAGAGGTGCTTTAGAAACCACCATCATTTGCGTTGAAGTATTACTCTGAGGGAGGGAGGCTTTAATTTTGGTAAGATTGAAAAGGTGGCTCCTGTATCTATTAGGCCTTTGTTTCTCCTTGTATAATCATTTCTACTTCTCCCATGGTGTTGGTGAAGAAAAGATGAAAGTGTCTTAGTGTTCCCTCAGAGCAGCCTTATTTTTATTTAACTTGAAATTCATGTGTAAAATCCAGTTTACCTTTTAGATTACTTTCTAAATACAAACAATTTTAATGTTCGGGCTCTCCACAGTAAAAGAAAAAAATCCATATTTTTCTGTCATTGTGGAGGTTGGTTAACTCTCAGCTGACAGTAAATTGCTACAATTAAAGGTTTGTAATTTTTATAAGTATAGGTTTTTCTTTCTTTTTAATGGTTTTGAAAAGATGGTTGACCAGTTTGATAAGAGTGTTTGCCTGTAATGTGGACCAACTTAATTTGATTAGAGTAGCCAGTTCTTCTTCTAAAAAGGCAAAGTTAAGTAAGGATCATTTCAGTGGTTGGAGAATTATGAATAATTCAGAAACAGCTGTATCAGTTGATACAGGTCTGATAATCTAGACTCATAAACTCGGATAGTTAAATTCCTTAACAAATCCCAATGGGTCTTGACTAGGACAGGGAAAATCCTTACCTAAAACTCTAAGTTCTGCTTGGGTCCAAGAATGCACCAAGGTTGGTTAACCTATTCCTGTAATAAGTTTCTCCTGAAAAGGGACATAACTACCTCTGATTCCTTTACCAGAGGAGAGGGTGCAGCAAGAGGCAGAGAAAATGATGAGAAAGAGAGATAGCTTCTGAAGCAGCTGTTCAAATAGAAGATGATCTCATGGAGGAGCAGTGAAAGAGACAGTGTCAGTGCTAGCAGCATTTTAAAATTTTGATAGAGTTCAAGCAATTTCTTCTTGGTTGCCTGCAAAGAAGTTATTTTATCATTTCTTCTTTTAGAGGCTTCTAGATACAAAAGTAAACATTCTATTCAGTCTGTTTTGATCTTATGGCCAGCTTTTTCTAGTTGCATATGCAAAAAACATCAATTTTGGAGTATCAAAAGAACCCTAATTTGGCCATTTAGGGTTGAGATCTCTTTTAGTATAATTTCCTCAGTTAAGTAGGTACTTGCAAATATAAGTTCCATATGTATTGTACATGAATCTGGCTTTGGTGTTAAAGATTCACTTTCTGACACCCTTCATTTATCTTTCTTAGAAATCCTATCTCGCAATTTCAAGTTGAATTTATTTGGGATAAAATTTATTAATAAAATTGCACAGTGGGCTGGTGTGCTCCTTCTGAGCTTAACTACTCTAAATGTCACCCCAAAATCATTTCAGCTCTTTTTATAGGTCTTGGTTTCTCCCCAGGCAGTCTAAAACTGCCATGGGTACTCAGAACACTGAGCTGCCGCTCTTACATGTGGTCCCTGGAGCAGCAAGTTTGTAATTAATTAATAACTTTCCCTATGTGGCTGCTGCACAGTGTGAGGACTCTCCCTCCACCATTCCTGTAAATTTCTCAGTTGCCTCAGAGATCTGTAACTGACTGGGAGGGCACATCTCCCTTTCCTTCAAAGCTGAGCTCTTTTGTGATACTTTTGGTCTTATCCTAAAAAAAAAATTCAGTTAAGACAGCCAAGTTGACATCAGGTCAGTCTCCTACGTAATCATCCAATCTAAACAAAATTATCCAGCTCTTTCTCAACT
Organism: Balaenoptera ricei; assembly: GCF_028023285.1. Lineage (NCBI taxonomy): Eukaryota > Metazoa > Chordata > Mammalia > Artiodactyla > Balaenopteridae > Balaenoptera > Balaenoptera ricei. The sequence goes on along the minus strand of NC_082640.1, from coordinate 52,291,003 downwards.
GGAGGTAACCTCAGTGTCTCTCAACTGAGCAAATACAGGCACCTTTTCTTGAACCTAAGTTCAGTGATAGCCTATTCATAAAGAGGAATTTAACAGCTTCTGAATAAACTCAGGATCTTCAATCAAGAGTTAGATATGCTGTACCATGAGAAACTCGGCCGAATTCATCTGGACTCATCAAGGAGGTGGGTGGGCACAGGGGGCCCTTAACTGACACCACGGCTCCAGACCCTCATAGAGCTCAGGAAGAGGAAGGAAGTCTTCCCTGTGGTACCTTCATGGGTCACCAAAACTGTTGACAGGGAAAAAATGCACAATGTAAGAGCTGTGAGTCAAGTTTTTTTTCAGTGCCTTACTGAGGACTGTATCCGTGGAGACAGCCTCGCAGATAGCTCTGAGGAACTCTTCCAAAACAGTAATGAAGGAGGTCAGTATATATGTGAATTTGGCAAAATGATACCTGCAATCAACAACACGTCTCAGTAAAAAGTTGCTGGTAGTAATGGAAAACAGATATATTTGATTTTAGTCTTTTTAAGCATGGGAAAAAATACAAAAATTTGGATGCATAAAATTTTCTTCTGAAAATAACTGTCTGAAAGGCTTTTTCCTAGAGCACAGTGTGCTTCATTCTGATCTGCACTCTGAACTGATTTCAGGGTGTGTTGAAGGTCAGCAACTGCAGTGATTAATGACTCAATCCTTGTAGGGCTCGATGACATGACATTCTTTAGTTGAGACGGTAAATATTCCCAGTGATATTAAATGACCCCATAGACACAAGAGGCCCCAAGGACGGTGACAAGAGTACTACACTCCCAAGATTCAGAACCACCCCCAAACATAGCCAAAAGAAATAAAGACAGACAGTTCCTCTGAGAGCTGTCAAAAGTAAGTAGAACCTCCGCTGCAAATAGAGTGCAACCCACATTTCTGTCCAGCCATATTTTGGGGCTCAGAACATGATGACTGAGTTTTCTGCATCAAGAAAACTGACAACCTTCATGTCCCAAGCAGGCAGAAGCCAAGCCAAGTTTTCAGGACACAAATGAGACAAACAAGAGGCTATAGGTGTTGCTGGGAGAGAAAGGATTGAAAGGTATCCAGCCAATGGGTACTCCCAAAACCAAATTCACAAGATTCTGTACTTGAAAAGGGCGAGACAGCATGAGATTTTACCTTTCTTTCTTGCTCCAGTTCACCGCAGAGCTGACTCTGGTAAGATTTCTCAGCCTTTGCTGGCTTCTGCCAGTTTTCCTAGCAACCTTTTTTCAAGCTCTGGAGTGAGTGTGTTTAAAGTAGAAAGTGTAGACTTGGTATCTACCAGAATTTAGCGAGGATTTCAATTAATTTTAACTTCCCTACAGCTGTTTAAGGTAATAACTTTTTCAAACTTTTCAAACTTTTTCACTTCATGAAGCAGATAGTGTTCTTTTGGAGTAGTGCCAAACAGGAAGGAAGGCAAGAAGCCTTTATAGGATTAAGAAGAAATGACAAGTAAGAGACAAATTGAAAATATTTGTTTGACTGGGGTGACATAGTCACCCTGGTTTAGGAAGAGAAGAAACAAGGAAATAAATGTAGAGCCCATACACCAAAAAAAATGGACAACTTAGAAGAAATGGAAAAAATTTTTAGAAAGGTACAATCTCCAAAGAGATTGTACCTGCTTCAGCAGGAAGAAATAGAAAATATGAACAGACCAATTACCAGTATAGAAATAAAATCAGTAATTTAAAAATTTCCAAAAAGCGAAAAGTCCAAGACCAGATGGCTTCACAGGTGAATTCTACCAAACATTCAGAGAAGAATTATTACCTACCATTCTGAGACCATTCCAAAAACTTGCAGAAGAAGGAACACTTTCCAATTAATTCCATGATGCCACCATCATGAATGGTGATGATGCCACCATCATCATTTGGTGGTGATGCCACCAAAGCCACACAAAGATATCACACACACAAAAAAATTACATGCCACTATCAATGATGAAGATCAGGATAAAAACAAGAATGTCCACTCTCTTCATTTTCATTCAACAGACATAGTTTTGTAAGTCTTAAGGCAATCAGAGAAGAAAAAGAAATAAAAAGAATCCCAATTAGAAAAGCAATAGTACCACTGTCACTGTTTGCAGATGACATAATACTATACACAGAAAATCCTAAAGATGCCACCAGAAAACTACTAACCCTCAGCAGTGAATTCAATAAAGTTTTGGATACAAAATTAATACACAGAAATCTGTGTTTCTACACACTGTTGTTTCTAACAACAAAATATCAGGAAAAGAAATTCAGAAAACCAGCTCATTTACTATCACATAAAAAAAGGATAAAATACCTAGGAGTAAACCTACATAAGGAGAATAAATCTACAGATAAAATGCAATCCTTATCAAATTACCAGTGGCATTTTTCACAGAATTAGAAAAAAATAATTTACAATTTGTATGGAAACACAAAGGAGCGCAGATATCCAAAGCAATATTGAGAAGGAAAAATGGAGCTGCAGGAATCAAGCTCCCTGACTTCAAACTATACTACAAAGCTACAGTCATCAAAAGACTATGGTATTGGCAAAAAACAGATGTAATAAAGCAAAGAAAGATGAGAGAAAGCCCCCAAAAAACCACTCACACAAGGTCAATCTACACCAAAAGAGGCAAGAAAGTACAATGGACAAAAGACAGTTTCTTCAATAAGTGGTGCTGGGAAAACAGGCCAGCTACAGATAAAAGAATAAAATCAGAACATTCTCTAAAACCATACAAAATAAACCTTACAAAAATAAACTCAAAATGATTAAATACCTAAATGTAAAGTGGGATACTATAAAATTCTTAGAAAAAAACTTTGGCAGAACATTCTTTGACATAAAAAGCAGCAATATGTTTTTGGATCCATCTCAGAGTTATGGATATAAAAACAAATAAACAAATGGTATCTCATTAAACTTAAACAATTTTGCACAGAAAAGGAAACCAAAAACAAAAAAAAGAACTCACAAATGGGAGATATCATTTACAAATGATGGAAAAGAAAATGGATTAATTTCCAAAATATATAAATAGCTCAAAATCAAAAAAACCAACAAACCAATCAAAAAAGGAAAGAAGACCTAAAAAGACATTTCTCCAGAGAAGACAAATGTCCATCAGGTACATGAAAAGATGCTCATTATTGCTAATTATTAGAAAAACACAAATTAGAACTATAATGTGGTTCATGTTTCCGTCTCTTTAGGAAGAAGCAATTAGCCTGAAGCAGTGAGGCATCCTGCCTAAATATATACACACGGGTGACCGGTCTGTGATGGAAAACCCTACCTGTTCAGCTACGTTTATTCCCAAGAACCCACTGTCGAAAGGTGCTTTCCACGAACGTGGTAGAAACGCCCACGGTTACTCACAGGGAAATGAGCTGTTGCGAGCTTTGCAAAGAACGTACTCGCCTGATTCCGTTGAAAGCCGATATCCCCTCAACTTGTTATTCGAGGTAATCACCAGGAGGGGTTGATGTTTCTCTCCCTTTGCCTTACCTTCTCCAAACGCTGGAAAAATATTCAATGCCCTGGTTGAATACAGTTATTCAAAGACCGATGTCCTAGCTTTTAAGACAGAGCTACATCATTACAAAGGGAAACAAGACCTATACGACCATGGAAAGCCATCTCCTCTGATTCCCCTTTGCAACACAGATGGCAGGAAAGTTTTTAAGCTCTTCTTCACTGGACAGCATAACGGAGATCTTAAACACCTGACAATTCCAGGGTATCTTCAGCCCTCATGGAAACACAGGGCCGATTGTCTCCTCCCGTAAGACATCGTGGGCCACAAGGTGCTGTGCAGAGTATGGTTTTGTTTTGTTTTTGAGTTAATTTTATTTTTGAAAATATTTACCAAAAGTGGTAAAGAATAGAATTCTAAAGGTAGAATATTTAGGGTGGTAGAGGACACCAAAACATGTCTGTGTTCTTATGGGATCTTTTTCATTCAAATTTTCAGTACAGCGAAATGTTATTTTCATGTTCTTTAAACCTTTCACTTGAATTCTGTCAGTTCCTACAGGTGTAAGAAACAAGAGGAATTTTTTCTTTTCCTCCAAAGTCAATTTGTGTAAACCTTTGGTGGGGTGTGAATTGTCGTATCCTTGTTCATAATGTGCATTCTTTCAAATATTTCCCAGTCGTAATTTTCCAATAATCACATCCTTGAGTTCTTCAAGATGGAAAAATTCAATAATCTCCTTGTCACACACTTTGTGAAATCCTCTTTGAAACTCTTCATAAACCACCTTTACAGAGATGTTGAGGATCTAATTGACATATTTAGAAACATATTCTCTCTTGTTAGTCTGGTGGTCAGTTACGTGACTTCCGTTAAGAATTGTCTACATCATTTTTGTCCCAACGCACATTAAAATGGATGTGAAATACTTCTCCAAAGTCATCACCTTCATCATCTAGAAGTGTTGGCAAACTCTTTGCCAAAACAGGATTGAGTTCTATCAAGTCTTCTAATGATGGCATTTGGTCCAAAAGTTTCTTAAAGAGAGACAGTGGGAAAGGGATGTAAGCAACATTGCAATTGAATCCACACAGAACCGCAAAGAAGAAATAACTTCTCAAATTTAGGCTTAACAGGAAACCACATGTAGGAAACCTCTTCAGGATATGTGAACATCCCATATTCCAGCCGGGTCATTTCTTCCAAGAGAAACTGGAAAAACTGCCCTGACTCCTCCAAAGTCATATCCAATTTCTCCACTAAATGAAACCAGTAACTCTTTCCTCAGATCTTCAATCTCATATTGATTTAGCTGATTCAAAACATCCTCAACCAAGTGACTCCTTCTGACTGTTAGACTCAAGGTGAGCCGTAAAGCTAATTCAGACACTTCTTGTGCCACAATGCAAGCCATCCGCATAGAAGCTCAAAATTTCTTCTGTATTTTTAAAAGTGAGACTGCATAATGTAGATTAATTTTCGACAGAATATTAGAGATAAATGGAAAATTACTGAATATGACAGGATACTGGATGTCCATTGAAGTGTCTGAGTTCATTTTCCAGGAGGACCTCTGTATGCATCTTCATAAAAATCAAGCAAGTGTGTGAGTTCATTTACTTTGAAGATATTTTCAGGCAGTTGACATGTAGTCTGGTTTACCCTGTGCAGCTTTTCCAACATTTCTAGGAGAGTTTTAATGTGATAGTTATGCTCAGTACATCCAGTCCAATAATTCAGTTGAGAAACGATGGCTGTTTTACACCTGGACCAATTTGATGAAAGCAGATTCTTACAGAGATGCCCAGTATTCCTCCAGAACCTCTTATGACTGGTCACTCATTTTATAAACAGCTTCTGCAAACGGAACCACCAAGCTGTCCCAGTTATAATCATGCATCACAGGACATTCTGGGAGAAGGAAGAAAATTTCTAAAGCTTCCTGATATGGAGAATGAAATGGAAGATTTTTGAGCAGAGTAACCCTGAGACGTGGTTATCATGTTAGTAATCCAGTCCTTTTGGGTTAACTCCTTAAAGGTGTCCCTTGCTGTATTTAAGTCCAAATGAATAGACATCGTTTCTCCAGCTATTCGTTAGCTTAAAAAACTTCCAGCCAGACATGAAAGAGATGAAAATATTACTCTAATTTCCCTTTTTGTATTTTGCCACTGTTTAGTCCCCACATCAGCAATCCACCTCTTTACATGTAGTGCCTTCATTCAAGGTAGGAATTTTCCTCCTCAGATTAACATCATAGGAATTCTTTTTTTCCATTCAAAGCAAAATGCTTTGATCCCCTCCAGCAATCATTAACTCCTTTTCTGAGGTACGGCTTTCAAATTTGAGTTCTTCATTTGATGGCAATTTCATGGGACATGGTAGCAGTTGATTATGTGTTCCACCGTTTCCCAGTTGTCCCTCTTTTCCAGAACCAAAGAAAGACCTTCCCCAAATCAGAAACATAAGCAAGTGTGTGCTGCCTTCCATATGCTATCTGGGTCACTCTAGTCCCAAAGAGCCCAGTTACCAAAGAGGGCCTTAACTCATTCTGTGTTGAATTGTGACCGAGCTGCCCATACTTTCCATCACCAAAAGTAAACTCTTTGTGAGCAGGGCAGTGTGAGAGCCTCCACAAGCGAGGAATTCAACGTTCTGATTGTCCAACACTTCAATATGGGAAGGAGAATCTTTATTGTATTTGTGGCCCAGGCCCAGCTGTCCACAATAATATTTTTCCCCATGAGTAAACGTTTCCAGTAATGGATAAGGCCATGCTATGGGCTTCTCCTGCAGAAATCTGAACCAAGGGGACCATTAGAGGTGCTCCACAATCTGTGGTGTGGGGGTTGAAGCAAATATTCTTCCAACTCCAAGCTGACGGTCTAAGTTCTGTCCTCATGCAAAAAGCTCACCACGTTTTGAAAGTACAAGAGGATGATAATCTCCACATGTGGTCTGAATTATATTTTTTTCTGGTAAAATGCACTGAAACCTTGCATGTTCTATGCTATAGAACAGGGTTCTATATGGTTTTTCCATCTGAGGATACAGCCAGCATGTGCTCTGCATTATGATCCACAGAATGTATCATTTTTTTCCCTAACAATGCACTTCGGCTTCCCGGCTCCATCGCTCCCCACTGGCAGCTAGTGGGCCTCGACGTCGGCCCCATCGCGCTCCAGCACCGCCAGGAGTTGCGCATGCAGCACCTCCGGCGCGTTGCCTTGGTTCTCCGGGACAGCGCGCTGCGGAGCCCGGAGGCGATGGGGGAAGAGCCAGAGCTCTGCGCCACGCGGCTCCGCGGGCCGGGACACAGGGACCAAGCGCGTGCCGCTCCGTGACCTCTTCTGTGACCTACGCTCCATCGCCTTTTTCACGGGCTCCACGGCCTGCCTCAGCTCTCCGGACCTGCGGAAGAGACCGAGTTGCGGCGAGGCAAGGAGAGAGGGAGACGGCCGCTCAGAGAACGCTAACTGCCCCCGACCGTCGAGGGGCAGAGCCGGAGAGGGCGGAACGCGCTGCGGCATCGAGGAACCACGGCCTCCCTACCTCCCGTGCAGAGTATGTTGAACGGTGCTTTGGGAAAGGCTTTTCCCTCGAGTCATAGGCATAGCTTTTCTGGCTCCACAACACATATTAAGGCACTTGCTGAGTTCTACGGGTATCTACAGTAATGCATTGCTAAGATAACAGGCAGGAATTCTCTTCCTTGAAAAAAACGGCTCTGAACAGCATTTCCTGTCGGCAGCCTCGAAAAAGCTATCGCAGTTAGGGTGGGAAACCCTCTCTTGTGTATGGGAGACAATGGGCACTTTCTCTCTAAGAATCGCTAGGTCTCTGCATAAAGGACTCGACCAATTTAGCCTATAAAAAAGTCTCGTTACCTGTTTGTGATAGAAAAGTCTCGGTGCTTCAGGCACTTGGGAACAAACGCATTGCCCAAAAGCTCGCTAAGGATCAGTGTTGCGACCTTGACTGTACACTCGCAAAAACTGTTCATTCATCTGGGTCGTACGAATCAGGTTCGTATTTCCCTCTCTATGGAGAGAAGCAATTAGCCTACAACACAGAGGCATCCTTTCCCAATCAGTCTTCAAACACCGACTGCATGGCCACTTTATCACCTTTGGATTAGAGTGGCAACACCGGGATCTTAAACAAGACACTGCCTGCCCCACACTTTAAAGGCGTCTTTCACTCACTGAAAGAACACACGGCCGCAGAGGTGTTATTTTCTCCATAAGAACCAATTGGCTGCACTCCTTCCGGAGAAGTACCTTCAACTGGGAAGGCTTGCGAGAGTTTTTATCTCCATGGGCTTAAACACAGCTTATCTAGCTCCATAAGGTCTAGAAACACCCTTGCCAGGGTTCCAAGATTCCACAGGGGTTGCCTTCTCAGCTCACACACACGGTATAATTCCCTTCCCCGAGAAAGGGCAATTTCCTGACGAGGGCTTGGTGGAAAGATTTTTCCGGTTAGTATGGGAAACTTCAATGTGTATGGGAAGGAAACGGCCCTTGTTTCCACTGGCACCTAAGTATCTGTTGGCAGACTCAGGGGAGTTGGCCTTCACACACGCTTGCGTGATGAATCTGTTTTATAAAACGCTGCCTGCACACCTACGTTTATCTCAAAGAACCCCCTGCCTAAATGTGCTTTCCTGAAACTTGCTAGAAATGCACAAGTTTACTCAAGGGAAAGGAGCTGTTCCGAGCAGTGCAAAGAACGTACTCGCCTGATTCTCTCTGTTGAAAGCAGACCTTCCCTCAGCTTGTCATTACAAGACATAGCTGACCAGGGAAAGCCATCTCCTTTGATTCCCCTTGGAACAGAGAAGGCAGGGAAGGCTTGAAGCTCTTCTTCACTGCACAGCTTTATGGGGGTGGTAAATAACCACCTACATTCCTGACACTTCCAGGGTATCTTCCGCCCTCTTGAGAAACAGGGCTGATTGTGTCTTCCCATAAGATGTCATGGGCTACGTGGTGCCTTAGAACTGTTGCTTGTGAAAGGCTTTACTTCTAAGTGCCTTATGAACACCTTTAGTAGCTCAACAGCACATCAGAATACACAGGCTTGTTTAACAAGATTCTGGAAAACTTCACTAGTCAGATCACATGCAAGATATAGCTTCCCTTCCAGAAAAATATCACTATGAGGAAAACTACTTTTTCAGAAAGTGGTAAAAATCTTTAGGTTAATACTATCGGGGTTAAATGGGCTGTTTTTGTACTGTCGGCTGGGTACCGCTTTAAAGACACAATGAAGTTTGCTATACAATCACCGTTGTCATCTGTCTGTGAGAGAAACGCTACCCACTTCAACCACTTATGGTAAGTTCCTTGGAAAGAAAACATTTCCTGAAAGTTCTTTCCTGTAGCTGTGACAAACACATACATTTACTAACAGGCAATCAAATCTTTCCATGCTGGTTTTAAAAATCATTCCAATTGTGGGGTTGTGGCCAATTAGCTGTGTCTAGTTCTTCTGGGTTAGTTTGGTATATTTCTCTATACAGGCTCTAATTGGTTGTCCCTTAAGAATTTTATTCTAAATGAAATTACCATAACAGACTAGTAAAACAGGTGGTCCAGAGACTTTTGGCTACTGTTAATAAGGCTTAGTCCAGTAATAGCACATTGAGTCACTTAACAAAATCCTCACCTGACCTGGGAATGAGAATTCATAGCTCTGGTGAGACAAAATTGTCATGAAATGCCTCCCAAACCTTGGTCAAATTTGTGACCACGAGAGAGCTGTGCCAACTACAAATTGGCACTTGCCATCTACCTCTACAAAGATTAAATCATGAGGTGCTGAAGCTGCTGATGTTTAACAACCTCTGAAAGGAGTTCAGGGTGGACATGAGGAATGAGACACTCTGTGCTCGTAAAAAACGGGCAGAACAGGGCTTCAGATAGATATTTTCAGAAGATTTTATGAGCCTAATTCTTACATCTCATATCTATAAAAGCCCTAAAATCATTAACGGTAATATCTGCCCCTCATGACTAGCAGCAAGCCTTTGCAAAATGTGTGTTTGACTGCATGTACCTTCTTCACTAAAATCTTATGTAACACTGTCCTTCCCCCCTACCTCTTTGGAGTAGTTTCTCAAAGCTATCTGAAATGCTGTCTCCCTGGCTATAGTGCTCATTTTGCCCAAACAAAACTTAACTTGCCACTCTCATCTTGTGCCCTTTTTTTCAGTTAACAAAACCTACAAGAAGACCACAGGGGCTGTTGAGTGCAATGTGAGCGAGGGGCACCCTGTTCCTTTTGTCAATTCTAGGCTATGGTTAAGCAGTTTTACATTCTGTAGCTCTAATATGAAGGAAGCTGGACTGAAAACCTCATTACTCATCAGAAAACAGGAGATGATGAGAATTTTCTCAGGGGAGTGAAAAGTATTCTCATAGCAGCTCCTAACAATAAGCGTCCCATTTCTCTGTGCTCCAGGAGAATGACAAAGCTTTCTGCCAAGTGTGCAACAAACACTATGGGACAGTCATGAAGCTCTTTTCTATCTCCTCTATGGAACAAAAGCCTAAAGCTGCTGAGAGGTCAGAAACCTTGTTTTTAGGACACTGGTCAAGACCCATTTCATCTTGGAAAAGGAAACAGAAAGACACCCTCTAACCTGGGGGAGAATCAGATATGGGTTCTAAGCCTAGACAACTAGAGGTCTTTCATAGCTCAGATGGAGGCAGAATCTCTTAGAGGCCCAGCCCTCAAAGACCCCTGTGCACAGAATCTGCCTAAAAGTACAGCTGTATTAGAACAGAGAATGCACTTTTCTCCAACCAACCTAACTAGCATCGCGTAGTAGACTCGCTTGCCAACAAGTGATGGCAGTCTACTGTTGGCAGAGGGACAAGGACATGGAGAGAGAACTCTCTGGGATGAACGTATAAAAGGAAGTTCTAAAGATGTGAGTGGAGGAAACATTGAGAAAAACCCTCCGGCAAAACAGCCCTCACTGTATTACTTTTTTTAATTTATTTTTTATGCTTTCTTCAAATTTTATTGAGATATAATTAACACACAGCACTGTATAAGTTTAAGGTGTACAGCATAACAATTTAACTTATGAATATCATGAAATGATTATCACAATAATTTTAGTGACATTTATCATCTCATAGATACATTAAAGAAATAGAAAAATATATTTTAACATTTTTTGTGTGTGATGAGAAGTCTTAGAATTTACTCCCTTAGCAACTTTTATATATAACCCAGAGCAGAGTTCATTGTATTTATCATGTTGTACATTATATCCATAGTTCTTATTTGTTTTATATCTGGAAGTTTGTACCTTTGACTACCTTTATCTAATTCTCCCTCTCCCGAACCCCCACCTTTGGTAACCAGAAATATCTCATTTTCAATGAGTTTGTTTTGTTTGTTTGTTTTTGAAATATAATTGACCTACAACACTATGTTTAGTTGCTGGTACACAACATGATCACCATAAGTCAAGTTACAATCGGTCACCACACAAAATATTATATAATTATTGACTATATTCCACACACTGTACATGTCATACTGAACAGTTATTTTGTATCTGAAATTTAGTGCCTCTTAATCTCCCTCATCTATTTCTCTCTTCTCTCCAGCCCCTCCCCTCTGGCAGCCACTTGTTGGTTCTCTGTATATATGATTGTGTTTCTCTTTTATTAGTCTTTTTCCTTTTGTTTTTTAGACTCCACGTATAATAATGAAATAATACAGTATTTGTCTTTTTCTGTCTGATTTATAACACAGCATAATAACCTCTAGGACAATCTGTGAAGTTGCAAATGGCAATATATTTTTTTAATGTCTGAGAAATACTCATTGACCGCTCTAGCCACTTTTATTCAACATAGTATTGGGAGTCCTAGCTACAGCAATCAGACAAGAAAAAGAAATAAAAGGAATCAAAACTGGAAAGGAAGAAGGAAAACTTTCACTGCTTGAAGATGACATGATACTATATATAGAAAATCCTAAAGATACCACCCAAAATATTAGAACTAATAAATGAATAAAATAAGGGACTTCACTCGTGGTGCAGTGGTTAAGAATCTGCCTGCCCATGCAGGGGACACAGGTTCAAGCCCTGGACCAGGAATATCCCACATGCCACAGAGCAACTAAGCCCGTGTACCACAACTACTGAACGTACACTCTAGAGCATGTGAGCCACAACTACTGAGCCCACGTGCCACAACTACTGAAGCCCATGTACCTAGAGCCTGTGCTCCAAGAGAAGCCACCACAATGGGAAGCCCATGCACCACAACAAAGGGTAGCCCCCTCTCACCCCAACTAGAGAAAGCCCACATGCAACAAGAAAAAGACCCAACACAGCCAAAAATTTAAAAAATAAGTACATTTGTAAATAAATACAATAAAGTGGCAAGATATGAGATTAATTTACAGAAATCTCTTTCATTTCTATATATACACTAACAACAATCAGGAAGAAGATACAGAAAACAATCTTATTTATGATTGCATCATAAATAATAAAATACCTAGGAATTAATCTAAGGAGGTGAAAGAGCTGTACTCAGAAAATTATGACATTGATGAAAGTAGCTCAATGACACAGATAAATGGAAAGGTATTCCTTGTTCATAGAGTGGACTAATTAATACTAAAATGACCTAGTTCCCAAGGCAATGTACTGATTCAGTGCAATCTGTATCAAATTATCAATGGCATTATTCATAGAACGAGAACAAATAATTCTAAAATTTGTTTAGAAACACAAAAGAACTCAAACAGCTAAAAAAATTTTGAGAAAGAACAAAACTGGAGGTATCACTCTACCTGATTTCAAACTATACTACAAAGCTACAGGTAATCAAAACAGAATGGTGCTGGCACAAAAACAGGTCATTAGAACAATAGATCGATAGAACAGAATAGACTCCAGAAATAAACGCATGCCTATACAGTCAATTAATTTACCACAAAAGAGGCAAGAGCACACAATGGGGAAAAGACACCCTTTTCAATAAATGGAGTTCGAAAAACTGAACAACTACGTGCAAAAAAATCAAACTGGACTATTTTTACACATACTAAAATATCAACTCAAAATGGATTAAAGACTTAAGTGTAAGACGTGAAGCCATTAAAAACCTAGAAGAAAACATAGGCAGTACACTCTTTGACATTGGTCTTAGCAATATTTTTAAAGATACGTCTCCACGGGCAAGGGAAACAAATGCAAAAATAAACAAATGTGACATCAAACTAAAAAGCTTTTGTACAACAAAGAAAACAATTTTAAAAATCCAGAAAGGTAGCCTACTGAATGGGAGAAGATATTTGCAAGACATACCTCATGAGGGGTTAATAGCCAAAATATACAAAAGACTCATACAACTCAACATCAAATAACCAATCTGATTTTAAAATAGGAAGAAGACCTAAATAGATATTTTTCTAAAGAGGCCATACAGATGGCCAACAAAGTCATGAAAAGATACTCAACATCACTAATAATCAGAGAAATGAAAATCAAAACAATGAGATACCACCTCACACCTGTCAGAATGACTCTCATCAAAAGACAGAAAATAGTATAGCACAGGGAACTCTACTCTGTAATGACCTAAATGGGAAAAGAATCTAAAAAAGAGGGCTTCCCTGGTGGTGCAGTGGTTAAGAATCCACCTGCCAATGCAGGGGACACAGATTCAAGCCCTGCTCCAGGAAGACCCCATATGCCATGGAGCAACTAAGCCCGTGCACCACAACTACTGAGCCTGCACCCTAGAGCCCGTGAGCCACAACTACTGAAGCCCGCATGCTTAGAGCCCATGCTGTGCAACAAGAGAAACCACCACAATGAGAAGTTCGCCCACCGCAACAAAGAGTAGCCCCCTCTTGCCGCAACTAAAGAAAGCCCACACGCAGCAGCGAAGACCCAACACAGCCAAAAATAAATAAATCAATAAATTTATTTTTAAAAAAATATATAAAAAAGAATGGATATATGTATATGTATAACTGATTCACTTTGCTGTACACCAAAAACTAGCACAACATTGTAAATCAAGTATACTCCAATAAAAAATTTTTTAAAAAACATAGCAAATAAGTGTTGGTGAGAATGTGGGGAAAAAGTGAATCCTTTAAAGCACGGTTGGTGGGAATGTAAATTGGTACAGCCATTATGGAAAACAGTATAGAGGTTCCTCAAAAAATTAGAAATAGCACTGCCATATGATTGATCCAGTATTTATATAAAAAAAATCACTAATTCAAAAAAAAGGATATGTAACCTTATATTCATTAGGGATCTATTTACAGTAACAACTATATGAAAGCAAGCAACCTCAGTGCCCATAAATAGACGAATGGATAAAGAAGACTATACACACACACAGAATATTACTCAGGCATAAAAATAATGAAATCTTTTGTGACAACACCAATGGACCTAGGGGGTATTATGCTAAGTAAAATAAGTCAAAGAAAGAAAGACAAATACCATGCAATTTCACTTATATATGGAATCTAAAAACTAAAACAAATGAACAAACATAACAAAAGAAAAACAGACTCATATATACAGAAAACAAACTGGTGGTTGGCAGAGATATGGGGGTGGTGGTGAAGGGATAAAGAAACTAGGTTAAGAAGCTTAAGAGGTACAAACGTTCAGCTATAGCATAAATAAATCATGGGGATGTAATGAATAGCATAAGAAATATAGTCATTAATATTGTAATAACTTTATATGGTGAAAGATGGTAACAAGACTAATCATAGTTACCTTTCTGTTAAGGCATAAACCTTTTGAATCACTATGTAGTATACTTGAAACTAATATATTTTAAGTCAATTATACTTCAGTTTAAAAAAATAGCATTGTACTGGCAAAAAAACAGGCACATGGACCAACAGAGATACATGGAATACAACTGAGAGCTCATAACCAAACCCACAAATACACGGTGAACTAATCTTTCACAGGGTGCCAAGAATACTACTTTATGGGAAAGATAATAAATGGTGTTAGATAGCCTCAACCACCAGAGTGCAGACAGAAGAAGCAAGAGGAACTATAATCCTGCAGCCTGTGGAACAAAAACCACATTCACAGAAAGATAGACAAGATGAAAAGGCAGAGGGCTATATACCAGATGAATGAACAAGATGAAACCCCAGAAAAACAAATAAATGAAGTGGAGATAGGCAACATTCCAAAAAAAGAATTCAAAATAATGATAGAGAAGATGATCCAGGACCTCAGAAAAAGAATGGAGGCAAAGATCGAGAAGATGCAAGAAATGTTTAACAAAGACCTAGCAGAATTAAAGAACAAACAGAGATGAACACAATAACTGAAGTGAAAACTACACTAGAAGGACTCAATAGCAGAATAACTGAGGCAGAAGAATGGATAAGTGACCTGGAAGACAGAATGGTGGAATTCACTGCTGCAGAAAAGAATAAAGAAAAAAGAATGAAAAGAAATGAAGACAGACTAAGAGACCTCTGGGACAACATTAAACACAACAACATTCACATTGTAGGGGTCCCAGAAGGAGACGAGAGAGAGAAAGGACCAGAGAAAATATTTGAAGAGATTATAGTCGAAAAAGTTTCTAACATGGGAAAGGAATAGCCACCCAAATCCAGGAAGCTCAGAGAGTCCCACACAAGATAAACCCAAGGAGAAACACGCTGAGACACATAGTAATCAAATTGTCAAAATTAAAGATGAAAAATTATTGAAAGCAGCAAGGGAAAAACGACAAATAACATACAAGGGAACTCCTATAAGGTTAACAGCTGATTTCTCAGCAGAAACTCTACAAGACAGAAGGGAGTGGCATGATATACTTAAAGTGATGAAAGGGAAGAACATACAACCAAGATTACTCTACCAGGCAAGGATCTCATTTAGATTTGATAGAGAAATCAAAAAGCTTTACAGACAAGCAAAAGCTAAGAGAATTCAGTACCACCAAACCAGCTCTACAACAAATGCTAAAGGAACTTCCCTAAGTGAGAAACACAAGAGAAGAAAAGGACCTACAAAAACAAACCCAAAACATTAAGAAAATGGTCATAGGAACATACATATCGATAATTACCTTAAACGTGAATGGATTAAATGCTGCAACCAAAATACACAGGCTTGCTGAATGGATACAAAAACAAGACCCATATATAGGCTGTCTACAAGAGACCCACTTCAGACCTAGGGACACATACAGACTGAAAGACTGAAAGTGAGGGGATGGAAAAAGATATTCCATGCAAATGGAAATCAAAAGAAAGCTGTAGTAGCTATATATATATATATATATATATATATATATATATCAGATAAAATAGACTTTAAAGACTGTTACAGGAGACAAGGAAGGACACTACATAATGATCAAAGGATCAATCCAAGAAGAAGATATAACAATTATAAATATATGTGCACCCAACATAGGAGCACCTCAATACATAAGGCAACTGCTAACAGCTATAAAAGAGGAAAGCGACAGTAACATAATAATAGTGGGGGACTTTAACACCTCACTTACACTAAAGGACAGATCATCCAAAATAAAAATAAATAAGAAAACAGAAGCTTTAAATGACACAATAGACCAGATACATTTAATTGATATTTATAGGACATTCCATCCAAAAGAGCAGATTACACTTTCTTCTCAAGTGTGCACAGAACATTCTCCAGGACAGATTATATCTTGGGTCACAAATCAAGCCTCAGTAAATTTAAGAAAATTGAAATCATATCCAGCATCTTTTCCGACCACAATGCTATGAGATTAGAAATCAATTACAGAGAATAAAACGTAAGAAACACAAACACATGGAGGCTAAACAATACGTTACTCAATAATCAAGAGATCACTGAAGAAATCAAAGAGGAAATCAAAAAATACCTAGAAACAAATGACAATGAAAACACGATGATCAAAACCTATGGGATGCAGCAAAAGCAGTTCTAAGAGGGAAGTTTATAGCTATACAAGCATACCTCAAGAAACAAGAAAAATTTCAAATGCTCTAACCTTACACCTAAAGGAATTAGAGAAAGAAGAACAAACAAAACCCAAAGTTAGCAGAAAGAAAGAAATCATAAAGATCAGAGCAGAAATAAATGAAATAGAAACAAAGAAAACAATAGCAAAGATCAACAAAACTAAAAGCTGGTTTTTGAGAAGATAAACAAAATTGACAAGCCATTAGCCAGACTCATCAAGAAAAAGATGGAGAGGAATCAAATCAATAAAATCAGAAATGAAAAAGGGGAAGTTACAACAGACACCACAGATATACAAAGCATCCTAGGAGACTACTACAAGCAACTCTATGCCAATAAAATGGAGAACCTGGAAGAAATGGACAAATTCTTAGAAAGGTATAGCCTTCCAAGACTGAACCAGGAAGAAACAGAAAATATGAACAGACCAATCACAAGTAATGAAATTGAAACTGTGATTAAAAAATCTTCCAACAAACAAAAGTCCAGGACCAGATGGCTTCACGGGTGAATTGTATCAAATATTTAGAGAAGAGCTAACACCCATCCTTCTCAAACTCTTCCAAAAAATTGCAGAGGAAGGAACACTCCCAAACTCATTCTATGAGGCCACCATCACCCTGTGCCAAAACGAGAAAAAGATACTACAAAAAAAGAAAATTACAGACCAAGATCATTGATGAATATAGATGCAAAAATCCTCAACAAAATACTAGCAAACAAAATCCAACAACACATTAAAAGGATCATACACCATAATCAAGTGGGATTTATCCCAGGGATGCAAGGATTCTTCAATATACACAAATCAATCAATGTGATACACCATATTAACAAATTGAAGAATAAAAACCATATGATCATCTCAATAGATGCAGAAAAAGCTTTTGCCAAAATTCAACACCCATTTATGATAAAAACTCTCCAGAAAGTGGGCATAGAGGGAACCTACCTCAATATAATAAAGGCCATATTTGACAAACCCACAGGAAACGTCATTCTCAAAGGTGAAAAACTGAAAGCATTTCCTCTAAGATCAGGAACGAGACAAGGATATCCTCTCTCACCATTATTATTCAACATAGTTTTGGAAGTCCTAGCCACAGCAATCAGAGAAGAAAAAGAAATAAAAGGAATACATACTGGAAAAGAAGAAGTAAAAGTGTCACTGTTTGCAGATGACATGATACTCTATATAGAGTATCCTAAAGATGTCAACAGGAAACTACTAGAGCTAATCAATGAATCTGGTAAAGTAGCAGGATACAAAATTAATGCACAGAAATCTCTTGCATTCCTATACACTAATGATGAAAAATCTGAAAGTGAAAATAAGAAAACACTCCCGTTTACCATTGCAACAAAAAGAATAAAATATCTAGGAGTAAACCTACCTAAGGTGACAAAAGACCTGTATGCAGAAAATTATAAGACACTGATGAAAGAAATTAAAGGTGATACCAACAGATGGAGAGATATACCATGTTCTTGTATTGGAAGAATCAATATTGTGAAAATGACTATACTACCCAAAGCAATCTACAGATTCAATGCAATCCCTATCAAATTAACAATGGCATTTTTTACAGAACTAGAACAAATCATCTTAAAATTTGTATGGAGACACAAAAGACCCTGAATAGCCAAAGCAGTCTTGAAGGAAAAAAACGGAGCTGGAGAAATCAGACTCCCTGACTTCAGACTATACTACAAAGCTACAGTAATCAGGACAATATGGTGTTGGCACAAAAACAGAAACATAGATCAGTGCAACAAGATAGAAAGCCCAGAGATAAACCCACGCACCTATGGTCAACTAATCTATGACAAAGGAGGCAAGTATATACAATGGAGAAAAGACAGTCTTTTCAATAAGTGGTGCTGAGAAAACTGGACAGCGACATGTAGAAAAATGAAATTAGAATACTTCATAACACCATACACTAAAATAAACTCAAAATGAATTCAAGACCTAAATATAATACCGGACACTATAAAACTCCTAGAGGAAAACATAGGAAGAACACACTTTGACATAAATCACACACTTTGACATAAATCACAGCCACCTCCTAGAGTAATGGAAATAAAAACAAAAATAAACAAATGGGACCTAATGAAACTTCAAAGGTTTTGCACAACAAAGGAAACCATAAACAAGACGAAAAGACAACCCTCAGAATGGGAGAAAATATTTGCAAATGAATCAACGGACAAAGGATTAATCTCCAAAATCCATAAACAGCTCATGCAGCTCAATATTAAAAAACCAAAAACCCAATCCAAAAATGGGCAGAAGACCTAGACATTTCTCCAAAGAAGACATACAGATGGCCAAGAAGCACAAGAAAAGATGCTCAACATCACTAATTATTAGAGAAATGTAATTCCAAACTACAATGAGGTATCACCTCACACCAGTTAGAATGGGCATCATCAGAAAATCTACAAACAACAAATGTTGGAGACGGTGTGGAGAAAAGGGAACCCTCTTGCACTGTTGGTGGGAATGTAAATTGATACAGCCACTATGGAGAACAATATGGAGGTTCCTTAAAAAACTAAAAATAGAATTACCATATGACCCAGCAATCCCACTACTGGGCATATACCCAGAAAAACCATAATTTAAAAAGACACATGCACCCCAATGTTCATTGCAGCACTATTTACAATAGGCAGATCATGGAAACAACCTAAATGCCCATCGACAGACGAATGGAGAAAGAAGTTGTGGGTCATATATACAATGGAATATTACTCAGCCATAAAAAGGAACGAAACTGAGTCATTTGTTGAGACGTGGATGGATGTAGAGACTGTCATACAGAGTGAAGTAAGTCAGAAAGATAAAAGCAAATATCATATATTAACGCATGTACGTGGAACCTAGAAAAATGGTACAGATGAACCGGTTTGCAGGGCAGAAGTTGAGACACAGATGTAGAGAACAAACGTATGGACACCAAGGGGGGAAAACCGCGGTGGCGTGGGGATGGTGGTGTGCTGAATTGGGCGATTGGGATTGACATGTATACACTGATGTGTATAAAATTGATGACTGATTAAAAATAAATAAATAAATGGTGTTGAGAAAACTGAATAATAACATGCAAAACAATTAAATTGGACCCCTATCTTACACCAGTCACAAAAATAAACTCAAAGTGAATTAAGAACTTAAATGAATGACTGGAAACCATAACACTCTTAAAAGAAAACAGAGGAAAATCTCCTGGACGTTGGTCATGGAAAATTTTTTTTTTTTGACTGTGTTGAGTCTTCGTTGCTGTGCATGGGCTTTCTCTAGTTGCAGCCAGTGGGGGCTACTCTTTGTTGCAGTGTCTGGGTTTCTCATTGCGGTGGTTTCTCTTGTTGCAGAGCACGGGCTCAGTAGTTGTGGCATGCAAGCCGTAGAGTGAGCATGGACTTCAGTAGTTGTGGCGTGTGGGCTCAGTAGTTGTTGCTCATGAGCTCTAGAACGCAGGCTCGTTAGTTGTGGTGCACGGACTTTTAGTTGCTCTCTGGCATATGGGATTTTCCCCAACCAGGGATCAAACCCATGTCCCCTGCACTGGCAGGCAGATTCTTAACCACTGTACCACCAGGGAAGTCCTGGCAATGATTTTTTTAGATATGACCCCAAAAACATAGGCAATAAAAGTAAAAATAAACAAGTGGGACTATATCGATCTAAAAACTTTCTGCACAGCAAAAGAAACAATAAAAAAGCAACATACAGAATGAGAGAAAATATTAGCAAACCATCTTCTGATAAGGGATAATTACCAAAGTATATAAATAATCCATAAATTTAGTAGCATAAAAACATGTAATCTGAGTTGATAAGACAACAGATAAGTGTTGGCAAGGATGTAAAGAAATGAAAATCCTTGTGCACTGTTGGTGGGAATGTAAATTATTACAGCCACTATGTGGCTAGTACAGCAGTTCCTCAAAAAATTAAAAGGAGTTATCCAGTTGTCCCAGCACCATTTGCTGATGTGACAATTCTTTCCCCATCAAGTGTTCTTGGCTCCCTTCCCAAATATTAGTTGACCTTATTTGCAGGGTTTAATTCTAACCTCTCTATTCTGTTCCATTGGTACCTGTGTCTATTTT